>NC_030428.2:14501666-14867500 GCF_001660625.3 Ictalurus punctatus | reverse complement strand
TCCTTCTAATCAGGGTTGCTTTCTTATTGAACAGCTACCCGAGATAAACCAGGCTCGTTATTCATTTATTTTGCTACCGTATCATTTTTGCTTTTCATTTGGTTTCACAGCTCATAATGGAGCTGATGCAGATCTGGCAAGCTGTGCAAGTACAATGAAGCATTTGGACTCCTCACAATAGTCTCGTAAGATCATATTAAATCTCGCCTCTGGTCTTTTTCTTTCTTTTTTTTTTTTATGTTCTTGAAACCGTCGCTCCAACAGTCTGATTTCTACAGTCACTTTCAATCATAAATCGCTAACACTGACAGAGATGCAGCGAAATATCTGTGGGATATCTGTCTAAACTTTCGAAACAAAAATGAATACAAAAACAGTGTCAGATTAACACGTGTGACTTTAAGACCAGTTTTTCTTGGATTTTTTCCTTAACTTCACAAAACTTTTCATACATGGAGGCCATTCAACAATAATCCTAACTGCATAAAGTACTTTAAATCAGAATTGAATTGGTTTACTTCTCCAAAAAATACAATGAAAAACCTTTTTAAAATCTGCTGTTTATTTATTTATTGTTTCATAAACATGTAGCTGAGCAAACAGGAGTGAAAGAATTTGAATCTGCACTTTAGGCAGTAAAATATCATGTAACATGAATTAATTATTCAATATTCTTTTCCTTTCCTTTTAGTTCTTCACTTCAAAAGAAAAAAGTTTTGAAGAATTTGTTGACTCAAACCACTTTGTTTAAACACTAGTCATGTAGTTTTTTAAGTTAGAAAGACATTGAAATGTTGCCTGCAAATAGTATTGTTTGTTTTATTTCCTGAAGTGGACACCTTTTTATTAAACGTGATATTTTAGGAGGGGAAAAAAGAAACTTCTTGACTTGTGCTTATTTGGATCTGACTAATGTTTGCCACTTTTAATAAAATGTTAATGTCTTTTAAACCCATTTCCCAATGACGAAGTACAGTATATCCAGCAACGTGTGTTTAAAAAAGGAAAATGCCACGACTCTGTCTGGCATCCAGTGTATGTGATGGGGACAGGCTGTGTCCTTGTGTGTTATTGTCCCTTGTGGAACAAACAGATGTGATCTGACTGACAATCACTCTGCGTCCCTATTATCACTTAATCCTGCCTGCTAGGACTTAGAGTTAACATAGGCTGATAAGCAGAGCAGGCAGACCAGCACTGAGGCTGCATCGAGTCATAACAACATAGCTTTACAATCCAGGTAACACAGACCTAAAGCCCTGAGGGGGTAAAAACGGCAAAACTTCCCAATGACCTGAAATGCCATGCTCATGCAAGAACCAAGTCGGCTAGCTATAAACAGCTTTCATTCTCATGGCTGAGTGTGCTCGTGTAGCACTGTAATAATCATTTGGATATTTGCATGTTCTCCCCATGTCTGCCAGGGTTTCCTCCACATGATCTGGTTTCCTCCCACTTCCCAAAAACATGCCAGCAGATGGATTGGCTGTACTAAATTGCCCCTAGATGTGAAGAAGTGTGTGAATGTGTGTGCCTGTTTCCTGACATGGATTTGGTGTTCAAATTTTATATCATGTTCAGTGATTCGGATCCACTGCCACTTTGACCAGGATAAAGTGCTTACTGAAGGTTAATGAATGAATGTTTACTGAGGTTATAGCTATTATTGGTATAGAATCTGTTTTACGGTGTGTTCATGTTGCTACTGGTAAAACAATACTGCTTTATAACTGCCAGGGAGACAGAAATTGAGTCAAAGCAATAGCCAGCATTTTATGACACCTCATTTAACTGTCAACTGTAGTAAAATGTAACGTGCTGAAAGGCTTCCATGGCATCTGCTGGATTTCTACAGCATACGATCAGCAGTGACTACATTTCTGTTCTGAATGAAATAACCAAGCGGAAATTGGTGTCTGAATAGTTCTCCAAAATCAGTGCTCTGATGGCTTTGTATCTTGCTCTCCTAGCTGAGCAGATAGACAGCGATGGTTGCTAGATTGTGTGTGTGTGTGTGTGTGTGTGTGTGCTTGTTCAGTAACAGTGACCACCAGACTCCTCGCACTCCTCACATTCGTAACCTTAACTCTTAGTTTCACTGTAGTTACTGATTAATTCATGGTATTACTGAATACTAAACAGAAAGTTTAAGAGGTTAATGCATTTAGCATCTGTGCTATAACCTGTAATTATAAATATAGTTATGACTGTCAGTCTCATTACCAGGGCCTCTGTATTTCCTGTTGCTCAGTAGATGAGAAGTGCACAGGCTCATATTATGCTCAATGATGTGGGATTTCTGAAAGGACAAAGATTAAAGACAAAGATCTCAGAGATTAAAGGCTCTTCCTTGATTCTTTTAATGTATTCTTCAATGTATCACTACTTACAACCCTATGATACATGTCATTATTTTTTTTTAATTTTTTTTTTTATTTTTTTATTTTTTTTACAGTTCACAGTACCACAACAACGCTGCATTTTTAAAATTTATTTTTGGAACACCTCATCTAAAAGAGAGCGAAACCATGTTCACTTATTTTACAGCACATTATACATAGGGGCGCTCTAGATTGAGTCATCAACCTTTAGTATGGCGACCTTTGCTTTGATTGATTTCATATAGAAGCAAAAAAAGAGACCTAAAGATTTGAGTGTTAAAAGAAATTGATTTCTTAATTAAAACATTTTTGTACACCACTGAATAATACATAGCACTGAAATACAATCACCATTCACTTTATTATGAACACCTGTACACCTGCACATTCATGCATATATCCAATTGGCAAATCATTTGTCAGCAGTGTGATGCATAATATCATTGACATCAAACATCAGAATGTGAAAAAAATGTTGATTTCAGTGACTGACTGTGGCAAGGTTGGTTATTTCTGAAACTGCCGATCTCCTGGGATTTTCACACACAACAGTGACTAGATTTTATACAGATTTTACACGCTGCAAAAACCAAAAAAAACCCCAACCTGTTGTTGATGAGCGAGATCAGAGGAGAATGGTCATACTGCTTCGAAATGACAGGAGATCTATGCAAATTCAAATAACCAGTCTCTACAACTGTGGTGAACAGAAAAGCATCTTGGATTGCAGATCATCAAACCTTGAGGTGAATTCATTATTACACATTCAGTGGCTTTTAACATTCAAATCTTTTGTCTCTCTCTTTTTTGTTTTGTTTTGTTTTGTTTTGTTGCTTCCAATTTATTTAACATTAATGTACACAGTTAAAACACATCAGGTGACCTTTTACCCAGCAGTGGTCATATTATGGCATAAATGCACAAAATTTATGTTCAGATAAATTAAAACCCATCCTAAACAAAAAAAAAAGTGGCATTTTAAAAGTAGAGTAAATAAATGTTTCTCCTCCAAAAAAATAATGAATTGAAGCTGAACATTTATCCTTTAAAATCTTAGTTGAACAACATCGAGCAGCAAATATTCCCCTGTTTGTAAAATAGTCCTGAAGGGTTTTTTTCTGTCTCATGTCTTTGCCCTAAGGCTCAGTCTGTATCAGGGCCATGCTGGAGACACACAGGGGAACAATGACTGTTCATGTTGAAAGAGCTAATGGACTGGATTAGAAGGCAGATGCTTTTCTGAGAGATGTGGGATTTTGGCTGTCGCATGGACAGCTGAGCGCAAGAGTTTACAAGCTTGTCTCCAGGAAAATTAACATCTGTAAATGGTAGCGTCTTTTCCCATTAGCCAAAAGGGACTTTCTGAAGTAGGGGTCCATCTTAATGCATTTAATGATCCTTATTTTTCTCCGTAACTCCTTTTCAACACCATGGATGGATAAACCTCCAAAACAAAATATAATTTCCAACACAAGTTACCACATTGAGAGCAAATGTGTGACAAAGGTGTCCATTTAATTATTATTATTATTATTTTTTGATCGGTGACCTTTTATTTCCATGTCAGTGACGGTCTCCATTTTTGTCCATCAGGAATCAAAAAGGAAATTGGCTTTAGCACATCTAGACATCACACTTGGTACAGCATCAGTTGCATTAGAGGAACTGTGAGTATGGTACAGGAGCAGTCTGGAACTGAGAGCGGCTACAAATTCAACAGCTGGAGAACAAAGAGGACAGCGAGTGAGTGGACAAGGCTGGATGAGCTTCCTGATATAGCGTTGAAGCTACTTGGGTCAGCCAGAGCAGGGTCCTGTAGAGCACAGAATGGTAAGAGCTAATGAGCTTTCATTAACAATTTTAAATGAGAGAGTTATTAAATGAGTATAGTTATTAAACGTATTAACTCCAAAAAGTCAGCCTATAGATAACATCTACTGGAATCTAATGTGTTCTGTGAATGGAAAAAATCTCTATAGTTCTAATAAATTACTAGAATATTATTGTACACATTTAAATAATGTGCCTAGTATTCGTATAGCTGGATTACATTCATGAAAAGGCGGAGCTCCATGGAGTTTATTTAATCTTTTTTTTAAGGGGTCTGTGGCTGCAAATCATTTAAAAACCATTGATGTAAAGGATCTGTGTAGAACCCTATAACAGAGTGTTTCCCTATCAGAAATGGTCCAAGTACAATCTAAAACCATTCATCAGCCAAATAATCAGACAAATAAATTCCCTTTGTATAGCAATTTTATTGTATCTCTAGTATGTCAGTGGAAAATTACGAGTGTTTCTGAATACAACTGTATTCCTGGTATTAATTAAAGCATTCAACATTCATGAGAGATTTAAACAAGAGCTGTACCTACCACACACACAACATCCACTGTGATGTTCAACTTTAGCTTCTGTGCCTAAACACAGAGACAGCAAACAAACAAAAATGCAAGACATTCATCAGACTGTTCAGTAATAGAAAAACCTATGAGGCTTGAAACATTTCTCCTACTAAAGCCTGTCTGCTGGGTCAAGCTGATGCTTTAAAGAAATGTAATGTTATTAAAATAATCCCAGCTCATTGCGGTGAACTCTCGCTGGATGTAGCTCTCCCTAATAGATCTGCAGTGTGAGTATAGGTATGTTCTGGCACCACAGACTGCATTAGTGTGTATGACAGAGCAATACATTATAATACCCTTAAACTTTGCTGCGCTATTCACAATCCTACACACACACAGATGGAACTGGTGGCATGATAAAGTGATTCCATAGAGAGTTAAGAAAATAATAAACTTGCTGCACAATAGAGAGAATGGAAGTAATTTTGGGGACTAGGATTGTGGCAAAACATGATTAATGGTCTTCCTGGAGGTCTATCCTGCTGAAGAAAATGTGCCCACTAATAAATCATATTATGATTATTAAAACATTATGATGTATAGCTGTGTGAAAGATATGGGTGTATATCTAATGCGATCGGATTTGGTTATAAAGATGTTCCTACAGAAATCTTTGGAAATTCTAAAAATCCAAGAGCCACACTGAACCCCTGCATACATGCGTGTGTTTCTCTCCGCTGTGTGTGAAGCTGTCTGTCAAGCTAGGCAAAGTCAGATGATGCGGATGATCAGGGCAGATATGGGATGCTTAGGGTGAGTCAGCGTGCTGCTGGTGTTAGAGCACAGTGCTATGGATGGGTAGTTCCTGCTTAAGGGTGTTGCTTGTGTTAATGTGACAGCTTTATTTAATTAGCCGTGACATGACCGCTCTGGTAGCTTGATGTATCTCTTTTCTATCCGAAGGGCTTGCGTATGTGTGAGTGTGTGGGTATCATTATGTTATCATTATGACAGCCCACAGACATCAGTCAAAGTGACCTGTCATCTCACTAGTGAGTCCTAACTGAAAAGTGAAAGATCTCATAAGCAAACGTCATCTGTTGAACAAACGGCTGGCTGTAATATTGA
The DNA here is from genome assembly GCF_001660625.3 of Ictalurus punctatus. NCBI lineage: Eukaryota > Metazoa > Chordata > Actinopteri > Siluriformes > Ictaluridae > Ictalurus > Ictalurus punctatus. The sequence continues at coordinate 14,861,646 of NC_030428.2, read as the reverse complement.
CATGGGTCGTGCGTTGCTGTAAAGGGCCACAGCTGGTGTGTGTGTAGATCTCCACAGTGGCATCAATCAGTCTGTATCTGAAATTCTCAGGGTCTCTCTGAAATCAGTGTCTACAGCATAAGCTTACATTTATAATTATTCAATGGCCTATGCTTTTCGATGGTGACTTACAAATGAGACAGGACACAACGGAGAAATTAAAGGGGACAGTGGTGGCTTGGTGGTTAAGGCTCTGGGTTGCTGATCGGAAGATCGGGGGTTCAAGCTCCAGCACTGCCAAGCTGCCACTGTTGGGCCCTTGAGCAAGGCCCTTAACCCTCTCTGCTCCAGGGGTGCTGTATCATGGCTGACCCTGCACTCTGACCCCAACTTCCTGGCATGCTGGGGTATGTGAAGAAAAGAATTTCACTGTGCTGTGACCAAAAAAGACTCATTACTCATTAAAAGGGCCTTGCTCAGTGACCTTTTGGGTTATTTGTATTTGCCATGACCACATGTGCTAATGTGCTAAAGGTAATGTATAGAGTGCTAGCTAGAACCAGTTTTTGATCAAAAGGTTGAGTGAGGAAAGATATGTGTGATGGAGTAACGGAGTAGCTGACACAATTTAGGTAATTTTGGATTGTACATACACGATATGGTCAAAAGTATGTGGGCACCCAACCATCACGGACATATGTGCTTGTTGTAGATCCTTTTTCAAAGCCATAGCTGTTAATATGGAGATGGTTCCCCCTCTGACTGCTATAACAGCCTCCACACTTCTGGGAAGGCTTTTCACTAGATTTTGGAATGTGGTTGTAGGGGTTTGCGCGTTCAGCCTATGTTGTTGGACAAGAAGGCAGTGGCATTCCAGTTCATCTTGAAAGTGTTCAGTGGGGTTGAGGTCAGGGCTCTGTGTGGGTCAGTCGAGTTCTTACACACCAATCTTGTCAAACCATATCTTTATGGACCTCACTTGGTGCACAGGGGAATTGTCATGCTAGAACAGGTTTGGGCTTGTTAGTTCCACTGAAAGTCTTAATTCTATAGCAAACAGAAAATTGTATGCTTCAAAAGTTCAGGGAAGGCCTACATATAGTTTTGATGGATAGGTGTCCACATACTTTTGTCCATATAGTGTTGGATTGCTAGATGTCACCTATTCCCAATACCAACTGTCCAGAAATGGCAGACATAAAAAGAAATTCAGAAATCTCTTAGCTGAAGAGAGAAATAATATATTCACCACATAGTAAGAAGCTAATCGTGAAAAAACTTTGGAAATAGTTTAATTACCAAATGTGCATCATGACTTTTAAGATGGTTTACAAATTTTGTGTTTTCTATTTCAACTTTTCAGTCACAATCCATTAAAAGCAATCTTACCTGGAGGTTTCCACAGAAGCTGTAGAGGTGGTGACCATTGCTGGGGTTCAGTTCATTCGTGAAATCTGGGTCATCCAGCCCATTAAGTGTCCTCTCCTGTCCTCTGTGAAGAGTGCTGGAATGGCCAGTTGGTTGGATGGGCGGCTGGGGCTGCCACACACCAACATCTGTACCATTCCCGAAAGCTTGGATAGCATTACCTACACAGATGCACCCAGGAAGATTAAAATGCTGCCCACGTACCTGCTGACCGAGGAATTATATTCATCACTGTTTGTTTTGTGTAGAACTAATATGGTCCACTCTATTATGGTATGGTCCACTCTATTTTGTGCCAGAGCCGATAAGCTGATAAAGATCCCCAGTTCACAGAGGCACCAGACAGGAGTATTATTGCTTAAACATACAGGCCTCAGGAGGGTTGTGTAATTTTTGGTTGCTAAAAAGAAGGCTCATTATAACAGAGGTTCCTCTGTTAAAACAATTCATCTTTTAACCACCTTGAAAGGTCACTATTCACGCTTTCTCACTTTTTTAATTAGTGTAAGAGGATAAAAGACGTCCTGATATGTTACAGTGTCTGCATTGCATAGCAAACATAGCATATGAGAGTGTGATGGGTCAGAGAGGGCTATCTGATCTCTGAGAGTGGGACTTCTGTAGTTGACTCCAGAATTATTGGCACCCTTCAAAAGAATGGGCAAAATGATTGTGTAACATCATAATCTCACCTTTAAAGAGGGCAGTATGCATGTGCAAACACATATAAGAAAATATTAGAATATAATATTTTAAATATTATAGTAGAATATAACCTTATATAAAGTCAAGTATTAGTTGTCAGGGTGCCAATAATTCTGAAACCAGTATTTTGCAGAAAAAAACAGCACTATTTAAGAAAATGTATATGATTGACAAAATATAGTATTAAAATAATACTATTCAACGTCCCGATGTTAAAGCTTAAATAACCACACACTACATGTGCTATTCATTTTCAATCACAGGGACTTTAGACAATCGCAGGTGTCTGTCGGCTCACGTATGCAGAAGGTGGCAGATGGCTATTTCCCCCGTGTGTTAAACTGCCCTGACTTGGGGAGAGCTGGCTGGTGCCTGAGAACTGGCAGGTGACCAAACTGGAGAAAATCCAATATATTAAAGTTGATTACATTTTGACTAAAGAGTGGCAATAATGCTGGAGTTAACTTTATCCAAAGGTACAGCACCTTAAAATCCAAAGGTACTTAGTTTCATTGTGCTGCCTCATCGTTGTGCATGGCCTGTTCTGTAAATATAATGTCTGCCACTTGGCACAATGCTCCACTGATCAGTATCTGCACACTCTGGTCCTTGGCAAGGCTCTTGAGTGAGTTTATAAGAAAAGTTACAGTGTCATTTCAGGTTTATTAGAGAAACTTACATTATATTGCGAATAACCCAGATTCATTTATTTTCCTAAAGTGCATTTCTGTTCGCTGACCTTTACTTAGCATTTTTTCTGTAAACAGAAAGCCACTTGGAAACTTGATCAATCTCAGAGTATAATCATAATAAATTAATAATGTCATGACCATAGCTGCATCTCAATTGGCATACGTTGCATACTTTTATTGCATACAAAGCATTGCAGACTTTAAAACCAGTGAGTGAAATGTTACCAAGTATTTGACAGGTTACACATCTTAAAGGTTTGTACTGTCCTACAAAATTACATACTCAAGTGCGCAGACTACATACTACATTGCATCATACACAGTATGCCATTTGAGTGTTGTACAAGGCTATAACTTGTTGTCTCTAATTGCATTTTTAATTAATGTGTCATTATATAAAGTGTAGCTTTCTCCACTGATGTTGCTGTCCTTCCCACCAGTGCCTCACAAAGACATATCCTCTTTCCCATCTCCTCACTGTCTATCTCCCCACACACACTCCATCTAAATGGATGCTTTTGAATGTGCTGCTGACAAAATAATGCCAGTTTTCTACTTCTCTCCAGCTCAGACACCCAAATAATGCTTTATTGCCTTTCTCTGTCAAGGCTTCCCTGCAGCTGTCCCACTTAAGTGTGATTTGTCTGTCTACTTGCTGTCTGGCTGCCCCTGACGAGCGTGCCATGTTCACACAGTGCCCACAGATTTGATTTACAGGTATGTTTAATGAATAATCACAAGGATGCAACAAAGCAGCATTGGACACGACTTGTTTTACTGTAGGAATCTTGTCAATCAACCCACTGTGTAGTACAACAAATGACATGACTGCCAGACACCGAATGAGCTGTCAGTCAAACAGGAGTGGACATGTAGGAGCATGCTGATGTGAGGAATTAGTGAGAGCAGGGGGACTCACGGAGACAGCGGTTGTTAGTGAAGAATTCTGAGAACTTGTCACACTCGGGCTTCCCATTGCCACTGCTGGTGCAGTCGCACCAGGGGGACACGCTGATGCTTGAGCGCAGGTAATTCGGGGTCATCACTGTACCTGGTTCACAAAAATCAAGTGCCAACTTAGAGACTTCTTAATTTCTTCACATAGCACTTTTTTTCCATTTACTTAAAACATTAACTATTCTTTGATTGAATAATTTGACTCAAATTAAGCCAAAGGTTTGGCCACATAGGTGGTACAGCGTGACAGCTACCATCCTAGTCACATCTATAAAAGAAGTATTACTCATCTAGAATCAGTTCAGACATCTAGAGTTAATTAATTGTACCCCATGTTGATTTAATTCATCGTTGGAGTTTTATAGTATTTTGAGCAAATCACTACAGACCGTTACTTAAAGGAAAAAAAACAATTTAAAGTGGCTTAATAAGATGTTAGACCACCATGAGCTAACAGAACTGCTTCACTGAGGCTTGGCATAGAGTCCCTGGGACTGTACTGGAGGGATGAATACCATTCTTCCAAAACATATTCCCTCAACTGCTGTTTCGATTATGGTTGTGGAGATCACTGTCTAACATGCGGCCCAAAGCCTCTCGTAGGTTTTTAGTTGGATTGAGATCTCGTGATGGAGAAGGACATAGCAAATTATTTACAGTACATCATATATGCCTTGACGCTCTTGCCCTGTTCATTGGGACACTGTCATCCTGGAAAAGACCACGCCCATCAGAGTACACATGTGCTCTGTGTACTCATGTACACAGAGTAACAACAACATACTCTCCTCCAGACTACGCACCCACCCGTCCTGTGAATTACCAATAAAATTACATTTTTACTCATACTCAATCTCCCTCGTGTTTATTTCATGTCATTTTCATCCACAACACACATAAACACATTTAAAAAAGTGAGTAATTGGTGGTATGGTGAAATTCTCTATGAGATGTTTATTTAGCATTTATAGAAGGAGTCTCCATTGTCAGTATTTTATAACCGTCAGAGGTAAAGCTGTAACTTTAGGTATTCTAACTGGGGAAAGTATTCAGGATAGAGCTCTTTGGGTTTTGTCATTTCTCAGTAACATGGCAAGGCATATTTTTTGACTTATTAACTTTAAATATAGAGGCTGGTGAGTGAAAACTGAAACAAACTTTTTTTTTTACAGATGTTCCACAACATTAAATATAAACAGATAAAATGTACAATGTGACATTCTTTTAATGAGGGGGAAAAAATTGAATTGGCAATGTACTGTGGTAGAAGAGGAATGAAACTTTTCCGGAGATGCTATAACAGCAAGCCCCATCATGTTTTACTGTATTCCTTGAGATGATTTCTGTATTATGTGAGATAATATTTCTTTATCTTTGACTTACCTATAAGGCCAGAGTAAGCCAGCAGACAGTCAGCATAGCTCTCCTTCAGGCAGCCGGATATCGAATGAGCCTCAGGCTGGCAGTTGGTAAAGAAGTCAGCCAGGCGAGACCTAATATAGCACACCAGGAATGAATAAAAATCCATCTTGAATCAGATCACCTCACAAGCTATGAAAAACATAGTATGAGCGATGAGCCATCATTTCTGGTAGGAAAGAGACATTTGGGAAAGTGATGATTCATCTGTTCACTTCTACTCTTAATGACATTACCACCTCCCTAAAACCTGCATTCACCCTCTCCTTAAGCTGACTCATGGCCCACCTGCAAATGTAGTTGGTCTTGCAGGAGGCTTGCAGGGACAGACAGTTGGGCTTGTCCTTGTCCTCATAGGAGCATGCTGGCACAATGGTCTGGCGTCTGCGCTCTGAGCACGCGGAGTGTTCTCCAGATGGACACGAACAGAAAAGCATACCGTAGCTGTGCTTGGCTGGCACCTTGTCGAAGAACTGGCGCAGGGCTTTGTGACACTTGCGCTTGTTGCACACCTCAGTGGTGGAGACCCTGCTGGTACATGGGCTGATGTAAGCTGAGCGGTATTTCTTACACGTGTCATTCAGGTTGCAGGCCTTGGCAGCATTCAGGCAGTTGTTGTCCTTGCTAAACGCTGCTTCACCTACACAGACAGATAGGAGAATGGCAGAGGAGTCATGAAAAGCAGCCTTAATTGTCATTTTTGTTTTGAAAATGTCAGAGTTTGTGAATGTCTACATGAGTGCATGATTAAATCATGTGCATATAAATTTATGTGCATATAAACATCAGCAATGACATTTAAATAATGTGTCAGGATTGTTTTGTCTAATGCATGGGTGTTAGACTCCAGTCCTCAAGGGCCACAGCAATGAACATTTTAGCATTCTGCCTTATTTAAAACATCGTATTCAACTCATCAGCTAATTACTGAGGCATTCTCAGGGAGAACATAAATCTCTGCAGGGCTGTATCCTTCCTTTACCTCAGTCTGACATTCTTGGTCTGGTGGGACGGTAAACATATGGCTCCTTTAATTACTGCTCTTCTTTTTTTTTCTCCTTCAGTAAATTTTCTATTCTGGCTGATAGATTCTTTAGAACATATTGTATTTTGCATCTACTCAGCCATGTTCCTCCCACCTTGTCATAATATACTTGAGCAAACATTTGAGCAACCCAAGTAGTATAAGGTTAAAATATGTGATCATGTTTTACTTGGAGGACTTTCAAAGTACAAAACATCAACAACAACAAATTGTAAAAATGTACAAAATAAGAAATGTACACTCAAAATATATTTGTATTTGTTAAAATTAGTCTAGAATACCGGGCTGCATAAGTAATTGAAATAAGATAGTACAACGTGAAAAAAAGGGTGTTTTCTGGTAATTTAAAAACAACAACAAAAAAGCCTGAAACTATTCAATAGTTATGATAAATAATAATGTGATTTATTATGTTTAGACTATCAAGCAGTTCTGCTTAAAATATATATTTTTAACATAGATTTATATGGTTAATAATATAATTACATTTTGCTGACTCGCACTGTACTCGTCCAATGTGCATCCAGTTAAACTCTCTCTAGAATGCATTTGCCCCACCCCATAAACACAGTGATGGTCCACAGTGTCGAACTCGGTGTCAGACATGGGTTGTTGGTGTACTCCTGCAGATTCCTACATGTTAATCCCACTTAAAAACAATTCTCTCTGTGAAAAAGACGGTTGTCTGCACTGTATCTGCATTCATTGCTCCTCTAAAATCTCGATCTCAGCTCAAACATCATGAGCTGCTTTAATGGTCCATGTGCAGCACTGAGCAGTTGGTATACATGCAGCTAACGTGTATCTGTGTAAGACTTGGCAAGCAAACGTGCATTTGGAGATACTGTTGCAGGTTAATGTACGTGTTTGCATTTGCGTGTTAAGATTGTTTCTCATTAGTTTTATTTTCATGCCTTGTGTTAGTCTTTTGTCTCTCCCACATGGAAAGCCTAATGCCTTGACTTCTGCGTAGGAGGGAAAGAAAACTGATGAGGCGTGGTGGATTTCCGCAAAGCTGCATTGTGAAAATGTCTATTTTTAAAAGCATTATACAAATAAAATGTAACTGAATGGCTAGGAACCTCTGCTCTAGGGTGCTGAACACAACAAAGTCGCAGTGGGCAAATTAGCAGTAAGAAGTGATACACAACTGAAAACAAACTCTCTCTAAACTTCTGGCTGCTTTATTAAGCAAAGTTTTGTGTTGGAATGCTATTGGCTGTTGTGGAAATCACACCCAATTCCTCTGAAATGAACGACTATATATTTAAAAATGCAGTTATTATGCTCTTACAGGATTTATCCCACGGTATATATTTAGTATAATTTACATTTCATGCAGGCCCTCATCTGCTCTTCACTTAGCTTTTATTATCCTGTGCATTCACTAGAAGAAGGAAATGAAGTTGCTTTGTGCTTTTAAGTCTCTTTATTAGCTTCACTAATTTCGCTTCACTAACTCCTGCAGTGAGAACTACTTTCACTAATTACACTTTTGATGTGGTATTTAGGCTTTTTGTGGATGTTTGTGCATCAGGGAGTTAGACGTGATTAAATGTGAATGCATATGGGTATAAAAAGAATGTGAATAAATTAGAGGTTAACCACAAATTTTAAAATGTTCTGTGTGACAGGATGATGACGGGAAGACATGGTGGCGCAGTGGGCAGTGTTGCCATCTCACAGCCCCGGATTCCCCGTTTCTCCCCGTGGGTTTCAGGTGTATTCTCTGATTTCCTCGCACCTCGCAAAAACATGCCTGCATGTGGATTAGCAGTTCTAAATGTGTGAATGAGTGCATAAAGGCTTGTTTGCACTGGTGTCCCATCCAGGGTGTATTACTGCCTTGTGATTAGTGTTCCTTGGATAGGCTCCAGATTCACCAGGACTCCACCTCCACTAGGATATAGTGTTTATTGATGAACGAATTAATGAATCAATAAGAAACACAAGCCCACTAATGTGACTAACTGACTTAAAAATATTCTGTCCTTAAATCTTAAGAGCAGAGTTCTAGTAGCAGCAACAGCTATTTTCATTTCTGCTCTGGATGCTATATTATAAAATCATGGAGAGGCATTTCTCCTGGATAACTGTGCCCTTCTATCTTCCATCCTCAGTGTACAGAGTGTTGGACAGAGTATCTTGCCATGAATCACTCAGAGAATACCACTCCAATATGAAATGAGCCATGCATATCTCTGTTTGTGTGTGTGTGTGTTTTGGCACAGTATTGGTGCAGCGGCCTGGCTGGCTGACTGTCTGTGTGCTCTGGTTGTTGATGTACAATAATAGATAGATTAAATGTAGATTTAAAATAAGTGGAGGCAGAAAGTGCTGATGGAGGGCACCTGACGCTCTTCTGAGTGGCGCTTAATAGTGTCGCTACCTCACTTGAATAAAAACACACTGCTGCAGCAAATCAAATCATACAAGGACTCGACCTTTATAATAGAAATAATACTGTCTCTCTTCCTCTCTTTCATTTCTTATCTCACGTGCTCTCTTTTTATCACTCTCGTCCTGCTCTCAGTTTTCCTTTCTTTTCTTTTTTTTTTTCCTCATTAGTTGTTCTTACACATGCACATCCTCTGAGGAAGGAATTAGAGCAACTGAGTCAATATGCTGTCAAGTCTCCATTAATCGGCGCAGGTGCTGTTTCAGCACACTGAGTCATGTTATGAGATGGACTCCCTTATGGTCATCTTTTCATTCTTTAATGAAGAGGATTCATTACTTAAACAGCACTGTGTGCTCTGTGCAAATGGTCATTCCAATAAACAACTGCCCAGGGACATTTAATGGACCTCTTTGAGGCAATCCTGCCATCAGTTAGATTTGGACAAAATATATTGAGGAAGAGTCTATTGATTTATCTGTGATTTCATTTAGCTTGCTTTTACGGTAATTAACCTGTAAAGTGGATCAGTTCGCAAGTGAATTCATGCAATACCTAGAGTCTTTTTAGTAAAAAAAAATACTTGTTACAATTTTTGGTTAATGACTCAAGAATTATGAATACAGAAAAAAAGAAACATTCAGAAACTTCTTGAAATCATCTAGCAATTATTTATTTATTTATTTATTTATTTTTTTTTTTGCCTTGCCCTGCTAGAAGAACCCTTAAAGGGTCAAGCCTCAATGTACACCCCCCTTAGAAGGCTAAAAACCCTTAACTATCCAAAGATTGCCTGAAGCACATTTTATGTAGTTGTCAAATTATAAAAGAAAAATCATGTCACAGAGCATAGTATTATCCTGACAGATGCCAAAAATCTAACTATGCAGAAAAAAAACCCATATGAACTAATCACATATATAAACATATCTCCCAATATTATAAACTTAAACTGACTGCTTTATTAACTTATTGAACTCTCAACATATCTGTCACAACTTGATGTTATACAGTTCATGATTCAAATTACAATATATAACAGAATAATTTTGCCATGGATCAAATCCTCTGTACCCCATCTCAAATACTACATTATCTCCAATAACAAGCAGCTATCTGAAGTGTGCAAGACATCTGACAGGTTCATATAACAGACACTATAAGGTCACTGGAGATTTCTGACGGTCCCGCACGTAACACTGATCCCATTTAATTGTTGGACCTCAAGGCTTTTTGTCACTAACACAAGAGGAGTGAAATGCAATTCAAGCAGCAGGGTTACCCATTTCTATTTTAACGTTGTGTCATACCGGGGAGTGTAATTTGAGGGTCCACAGTGTGTCGGGTTGTGAGTGTGTAGCTCTTGAAGTAATAATGAAATATGCTCTGAAATATCTCCATAGCATGAACATAGCATGAACTCCTGTGCCATCTTACAGCTGATCTTTTTCCTCTCTCATGTATACTGAAATCCAGTATGTTAAACCTATATACAAACATCAGGTGACTGGCCAAAACACATCAAATACCACGTGTGATTTAAAAAGCATTAAATATGCATGGTTCAATTAGTAGAAAAATCAATGTGTAATGAGCTTATTATGTCATTTGCTGCTTGAGCACTGCCATTTTTGTACTTATAGGGCAGTGCTTTCAATCTCCATGCATTAGTATTGAACCACTGTTTATTAATCAGCAAGAAATGAAGCCAACACTGGACCATTACAGGAATGAAAATGAAATACAGTGACGCTACTGTCTAGAACCTTTCTAAATGGCGCTTTCCCAGGCTTCTGCTCATTCCAGCTCCATGATATAAGAGAAATGTGCAGAATTGGATATTGGACACTCTTTTAAGCTCATTATTCAAGGTACTTGCCACTCAAGTATTTCAGTGCCAGGATGTGAGTAGACATTACAAGAGGTATGGTGTGTTTTAATTTGTGCTTTAAATATGCTGCATACGAGTGAGTCTGAGAGACCAGAGCTACATCCAAGAGATAAATTGGTGTATGGTAAGCCCTTCAATCCCTCAACAGTCACACAGCTCATGTCTCAAGAGCCATAATTACAGCAGACTTCATACACCTCTCGCTCTCTCTCTCTCTCTGTCACACACATATGCAGACTGTGAGGAATCAGTTCTCTGGCATTGTCAGTGTAAGGCCATCAGTTCAAGCCATCGAAATAACAGAGATTCTCTCTCCATTCCTCAGTTCTCTTTCTGGGCTTTTTTCTTAATGACATCTATGTGACAGCCTCGCTTATACACAGCATGAAGGAAGTCTATTCACTTCCTGCTCACTACCCTGTATGTATGTAAACATGCATTTCTAATATGTTACTGTATCAGTTCTTCATCTAGGGGTGCAAATGAGGTCTAACAAGTGGGGGACATACAACAATTTAAATGTAAAACTATATGAATAACGTTCATCTACGATTAGTGGCTATACTTTAAAGATATAGATTAGATATGAAAAATACCATTATGTATTTTCTAATAAGTATACAGTATAGAGAATCAATTTATTGGAATGGCCTATTGTTATTGGTATTTTTTTCTTTTTCATTGACAGACATTTAAATTCATAGTTTGACTTGCATGTAAACAGAACGATTATATGAATTTGTACAGGTTAACACTTTACAGCTTAAGAAAATTGATATTGATTATAGTATCGATTATTCTATAACAGTTAAAACAGGTTTAACCCGGGCTTACACTATATGATTAGTGATAACTGCTTTATTTAATCTGAGTGCCATAGCAGAACTCACATGACAGAGTGCTTGTGCTGTATGAGTACCTCTCAACTAGACGAATGTCAACTACACAAATGTCAACCCACAGGCTAAAAAAAAATCTACCAGATAGTGCTGATGTGTGTAATTTTATGTGCTAAAACGTCAAAGGAAATGAGTCACACAAAAATATGGAGACAGAGGTGGTTTGGGAAGCAAGCTGTCAGAGAGAAGTACATATTTGAAAACATATGGGCACAATTCGCAAGGTCGGGTGAGGAAGCATAGCCAGGGGTTTCATTTCTGTTCATTATAATTGATTTCTTTATAATTCGAAGCCTAAATGGCTGTCCATCTAATATTCGGTAAGTCAAAAATCCAAAACCAGTATAAATAATATCAACTTAACCTCACAACAGTTATATATGTCAATTATACAAGATATACTTTTAAAATCTACAATTTAACCCCAAGGAACTGGTTCAATTTTTGTAGGTAGAAATTGTAGGGATCTCTCATGGCATCATTAATAGTATAGTGCATGTTTGCCTAATGTAGTAGTTATATAAACAGTAAGGATTTTTTTTTTTTTCATTGAAAGGGTCCCTAGACTCAAAAGTATAAGAACACCTGGAATGCCATGTTACTGGTAAAAAGTTTGGTTTTAACTGATAACGAAGCGAGCTACACTAGGCTTCTATGCATATAGAATCATGACACAGCTCACAATACGCAATTAGATTTTCTGTCAAAAGTGTGTATCTCCCCTCTGGAATGTTTGCCAGTGCCTTAATCGTTTTATGAACTGGAGGTTTTTATGAGCTAGAAGTCAGCGACTTTAACAGCATTCTCACCTGGATGCACCCAGTAATGCTGCGAGAACAGTTCTACTGTTTATGATGGATGCATCATTGCCAATTCTTGGGATGCAATGTCAATTCTCCGTAGTGCAAACTGCTACAGAAATTGATGTTAAATATGGTTACGCCATACTTATCCCATATTATTTACAGTCCCAGTGTGATCCATTCTAATGACTAATAATGAATCATTCTCATTACTCTTTCTGAGGATAATGACATTACTATAACTCAGAAGGAATTCTGAATTTGGTGTGGTAGAGTGCTGTAGAAAATAAATCTTTAACTTTATGCTAAAATCATTGTAATCATTAGAAAATAATTTTGCAGCAGTTTTATGTTAACAGATGGCCTTCTTTTCTTTTATGATATGCAGCCTGTACACACTCCGAGCTGGGAATAAAGAATAGACTTGAAATACCATGACTTAAAACTGATTATTACAATTGATGTTGATTGTCCACCTACTATATAAAAGCATAGCACTGCTTCTGTCTAGTCCCATGAGTTCATATTACTCATTACAGCATCTTAACTTCAGGTCCAGAATCTGCCATTTTAATTTGCCTTTACAGTTAATTATGATTTAGCTTGATATTGATCTACCAAGATGAGGAAATAATTACAACCATGCAGGCCAGGAAAGAGGTTCCTGAATAAATAATCTTAGTTCTCAAATAGATTACCTTTAAACCTTTAGGTCAAGAATGCTCGGGATGCATACAGCATGTTAACCTGCGTAATCTATACTCCAGTATATTTTAAAAAGTATATTTCAGTTGTATGATGATACAAATTGTGATTGACAGGTTCAAGGATAAGAACCATAATTTAAACATATTCGTAATGGGTTTTACATTTTAGTTGTCTGACAGGGAGTAATACACTCGGTATACTCTCACTGTCCACTTTAATAGGAACACCTATACATCTGCTCATTTATGCAGTTATCCTATCAGCCAATCATGTGGCAGCAGCACAATGCATAAAATCATGCAGATACAAGTCAAGCACTCCCATTAATGTGAGCCAGCGACTCACTGACATCACCAAATTGTTGGTTTCTTCTTTTGTGATGCTTTTCCTGGCTTTTACCGCAGCCTCTTTCAGTTGTTGTTTGTTTGTTTTTTTTTGTTTTTATCCATTCCATCTCCTCTTCAGGAAGTGAAATGCTGCTTAATTGTCTTAATTTGGATCATTGTCTTGCTGCATGATAAAGTTCCTCCCAATTAATTTGGATGCATTTCTCTGTAAAATGTTTCACAGATGATCTTGTATGTTTTGGATCATGAGCAGATCATTTCTTTCTCCACACTTTGGCCTTTCCATCACTTTGGTAGAGGTTAATCTTGGTTCCAGAACTTTTGTGGGTCAAATTTGTATTTCTTTGAGTTCCAATCTGGATTTCAGATTATGCTGATGAGTGGATTGAATCTTGTTGGTTTGGCTGCTATATTTCTGCTGTCAAAGTCTTCTTTGAATGGTGGATTGTGATATCTCTGCCCTGTGGAGGTTGGTGATGGCTTTGATTAAAAGACACCAAAACCAATGACAACAGTCTGTGATGACGCTGGTCCGAGGGGTTCAGAGTTCACATTCCTGCCGATATAGTGTGATATGTGATAATCTTACCAATAGGGTGATGGGAGGAAGGTTCATTAAGTTCACATTACAGCGGTGTTTTGTCCTACACTAAACATCATCCATGTGTGCAGGTGTGAAAGACAGCAGAACATTAGCAGTTAAACAGTACACTTAAGTTTCTTTTGATGTGTAGATTGCTTGCTATCCTCATTTCAACTCCTTTCTCCTTCCTCTTTCTCCCTCTCACATGCTGCTACTGACTGGATACTTGGCATTCATACACAGTGCATACACCAGTGTCAATATCAATGCTGAGAAATGAGACCGAATCGAATTGCACTTCCAAACAATAACCGCTGACAGGGCCATATTTCCATTTTTAATAAAGTCTCTCCCTTGTATAGCCTGGTTGAGATTCATGCCAATGGCAGAGAATGAATTGAATAGATTTTTCCGTCAAGCAAACTGCCAATTTGTCAGAATATTAAGTTAGATGTATGATTTAGAGGCCAAATATTTAAAACAATGAGAGACTCTACTGTCTGGAGTACTGAGCTATGGCCTTAGAAGCAAGTATTAATAAAATCAAATCCACCTCAAAACATATTCATATCCAAAATTCAGTAACAGTCACATCAATAGCATTTTCATATAAAAAGGAAATGAAAAGACTTTCAACTTTATAATTATTCAAGCTAACAATCGTTCAGCCTTATTCAATAGATTCTTAATAATCCCCACATTTCCACTCTAATTATATGCTCATGCTGTTTCAAGTCCCTCCACTTCCCTACGTCTGACTGACAGACCCACACTATCCACTCACACACTTTAACTGCAACAACCCACACACAGAGTTGCCGACTTTCAGCGTCTTGCAGAAAAATAGCCATGATAGATGTGCTGGACTTTTACTTCTATCAGGAGAGATGTTTTGTTGGATTTTTTACTGAATTATTCAGGAAACTTTTGTACCTTGAGAGGTGTTATGAAGAGAACACATGCTGCTTTCTAGATTTTTCATTTCTCAACTGTTCACTATAGAATGGAGAAAATGAGAGACCAGTTAAAAACTGTTATCATTCATTGTCCTATTTAAAAAAAAAATAAAAAATAAATAATAATAATAATAATAAAAAAAAATATATATTTGTTTGTTTTGGCTAGGCCATTTTAAAGCACGCATATTTAAACTTGTTCATTTTTGTTTCTAAGGTGTGTATACACTGCCTTGTTACATTTGCTTGGAGAGGAATTAGGAAATGATCATATAATATGTCTTATATTGTATATGCATATAATATATTTTAACATATTCAATATTTCCTCAAAATACCGCTATTCAGCTGAAAGACGATAAATAAATGATGCTGTGTCCCATGCCAGAATTCCAGTTCTTGTACAATTTGATTGTATAAGTCTCATCAGCCAAAAGCAGAAGTGCATCTGCGATGTCAAATTAAATTCTGACGCATTTAAGTCTGGGAAGCCTCACAGTAAAGATTCATTTGAACAAACTGCATTACTTTTCATTAATCAGATTACTTTCTAAATTCAATTGAATTGTCAGATGCCCCAAACATCTACTTAACATGTCATTTAACAAATTCACAGTACAGAGAAAGTCAAAGCTTCTCTCCTCACCTCTAGAAAGTTGTCCTAGAGACAAGTGTTTGTAGCATAGAATAGTGTTTATTTTTTCACATTTCTTAGACTTTAAGGTTATGTATAATAGCATAATTCTTAAATTATGCTTGGAAGATGTGCAGGATCAGGACGAATTAATGACATTTTGAGTCTAGCAAATGATTAACAAACTTGCAGACCAAAGCAGAGACGTGAGGAAATCAATTAACAAGGCTTGTTGTTAGATCTATTACCATCTCAGTGGCTAAGAATGGTTTATCATTAAATATGGCTCTTTCAGTGTCTGAGTGTACACCACTTCTTCCTCCAGCCCAAGGCTGTATTCACACTAGTGGTTTTTGTGCAAATGAAGATATGGCTGGAGCCTTTTTTTTGTGCTGATATATGCACTGTTACTATTGAGTTCTATCTACGGAGCTGAAAAATTCAGCTTTGTCTGACAAGCTCTTAGCTTTAAAACACAGGCTGAGCTGGTCAAACTGGTAGACCCTCTTTACCTTCCTTATTAATTGACTAAACTAATTAAGATACGTTTTTACTTTTTTCCTACTGTTTTCTTACTGTTGTTTTGTCTTAAAAATAACTTGGCTAAGTCTGTGTTTTGGTAACTGGTTGCTGGCCAGACTAAGCTGTATTTGTCAGCAGGGGGTAGACTTACCTTAGATAACTACCTTAGATCTAGATTACATATTATTAATGATCAAGATTAGGTTTATTTTCTTAACATGTAGTCTTATCATGGTGAGAAGGAGGCACTTGCCTAATTTTTGGCATTTGATGAAAGAGAAGGGAAGAGCTTTTAAAATGGGCGGCTGTGCTTCAGGTGGTAGAGCGGGTTGTCCACTAATCATAGGGTTGGCGGTTCGATTCCCGGCCCACGTGACTTCACATGCTGAAATGTTTTTGGGCAAGACACTGAAGGCCAAGTTGCTCCCGATGTAAAGTTAATGCCTTGCATGGCAGCTCTGCTACCATTGGTGTGTGTGTGAATGGGTGAATAAGAACCAGTGTAATGTGCTTTGGGTAAAAGTGCTATATAAGTGCAGAACATTTACCATAAAACCAGATAGCATTTAAGCTAAGGCATAGTTAAATGGGGCTGAAAGATTGCATACTATTGATGTCATAATACAAAAAAAAAAAGTCCCTAGTTACATTGGAACACTGAAATATAAATGGCTTACTAACAAGCAGCCAACATGGCCTCAATGCTGTTTTTTATCGCTTAGCGAGCAATGCTGATGTGTTTGACATCATTCAGCACTTTTCTAAAGCGTTGCATAAAAAAATCCCTTAAAAATGTGATCACAGCACAAAAGGCCATTTATTCAGGTGTGTAGAGAAAACCATGCATCTGCTTGTTTATCTGAAAGCAAATGAGCAACTGATCATTTCAGTTTTATGATATGCAACTGCTCATTCATGTGTCTCGTACTGCATTTGTTTTATGTTTTTTGCTGTCTGTTTTTCTCTCCCTCTCTGTTCACCCATTGTAGGTGGCTTGATGAGTGCTCTCTCTCTCAAGGCTGTTTCCTCTACTGATTTATAAAGTAGAAGCATATTTTTTAATTCAAAGACTTCCTTGTGAATTCATTCTAATGGGTATTCGTCTGTGTCACACGCTGCTTGGTTTGAATAAATGGTGTAATAAACCCATCTTAGGAAAGGCCTGAGTCACAGCGAGAATCCTCACAAGCCACAGAAACCATAATCGCTATAACTGTCATTAGCTGGACAACTTGCCAGCAACTATTATCCAATTTACTTTACATGCATGAGAATTTACGATTTTCTCTAGGACCTTGTAGTTTGCCCCCCCCCCCCTTTAGCTTTACCCCCCCTTAGCTTTACTACCCCCCCATTTGGTAACAACAGGAGATTTGTTACTGAAGCCTAATGCTGACAAAAGCCATGTGGACCTGCCGGACATGGTGTAACATCAAAGAGCAAAAAGCTGCAATACAACCCTGGCTGTGAGAGTGGCTCTACAACGGCACTACACTTCCACTGATATCTGAGAGCCACTTCTACGACAATGCCAGCCTGGATCACATTTTTACTAGCAGAGAGATAATCCCTATAATTATTTATCATTATTTTTTCTTAGACGAATTTGTAAGGAAGACAGGCTTGTTAGTGTGAAATATTTTTCCTATTTTCCATGGTTATGATTCAGTCATTTAAGATCGGTTCAGTGTGATTTTTGCTTACTCATGGTCTCATGTTTTCGTCTTTCTGTCATTTATGCTTTTGTCAAGGTGTTTTGTCTTTTGTCTTATGTTTTTCTCTTATCTTTTCTTGAACTAGCCTTGGGTATGTTGCTTGCATGTACAACTGAATATAAAAGCCAGTCTTATCCAACTTAGGTTTGGACTAAGATTGAGACTACGAAACACTGTAGTTCCCAAGGTGGCTCTGTGCACATAGTAAACCATCTCTTTAACTATACCCTGGTCCTTGGGCTCCTGATTCTCCAAACATCTTACTTCTGGTGAAGCTGAAGCATTTTAATCATCCAGAAAAAATTCACATCATTAGGACTTGGTCTATTATGGAATGTAAGTTAAGTATCTTTGTCAGCAATAAGCTGATTGTTAATGCAGCTATTTGTATTGATCCCACTGTGAAGTATTCCTTAAAGGAAGTGTAAAGGCCTGGTAAAGGCATTTACTAAAATAATGGTGTTTTGTTTTTTTCATTAAGCCCTCTTACTGTAGCAATTAGAGAATACATTTCTGTTGGTAACTTAAAAAAGAGTAGGTGAAATTAGATACTCTGATGACTACATCACCTTTTTGTTTAGCTTCAGGTTTCTTCTAAAGATGTGGCGTATTGACCTGTGTTACAACTTGCTTTATTATCGAGAGATACACAGTGTAGTGCAAAACCACTAGTGAAAATGCTTCTATTTTGCATTCTTTTCTCATTTAATACAATGATTTTCATTATAGATTATATTATTGATAACAACTTGAGTGAAAAGTTTGAAATATTTACAAGAATTTCAGAGTTTCTTAGTATTTGCTAAGTCCTCTTTTTACTTTAATGACAGTGTGTAGTCGAGCTGGCATGGACTCGAAACCTTATGATCCATTTTAGATCAAATCAAGTCGTCAAGTGTCGTCTGAACACAAGCTTCAATAGAAGAGATTAGACATGAGGGAAATCCGACCTTTTGTACAAAACAGTTAGCATGGTCAATATCACAAATTTACTTACATTTAAATAGAGCCCTAAAAAAAATACAGAATCTTGAATGTTAAATATTCAAGATATTGAACATTTCTTCCTGTGTTTTACATATTTCAGAATTCTAAAACCTTCCGTTTATTTCTAATTTTAAATGTAGAAAAATTTAGAAAAAATGTAGAAAAACTCTTCAGTGTGTTCTCAGACTTTTGGACCCCACTGTATGTTAATATACTAAGTATACAGAGTAGCTGAGAGGACATGGTGGGATTAGTATCAGTCATTCATTATGTTCCGTGAACACGTTTGCCTTCAGGTGGGTGGATTAAGTCAGATCCAGGCATTCATGTTACTAGTAAAATACTTAGACTGCAGACATTTTACCCTTTCATGCATAAATTATTGTAAAAGATAGACAGATTCGTTAGATGTTTATTACTTAAAATTGCACATCATTTGAATTTTGAATTCTAAATACTAGTATTTAAAAATACTTATATTAAAAAGTAAATGGATTAACCATGGTCAGGAATACAAAAGAATTTAATTCAAAACATTCGAATAACCTAAAATGTTTTATTTGGATGACCGAAATTGTAGGGAAAAAATTTAATTTTAAATAATTTTTAAAATGTAATAATATTCTTGACATGTACAAAATGTATGTAGTTTAGGATCACTGCATGATGCAACTCATTTTTGAAGGTAAGAAATGTCTTCACTTAAAAAAAACAAGTTTTAATATGTTTAATACATTTGTTTTGGGGGTTTGCCGGGGGGGCATGGAGGGTGGTGTGTTGTGTAGGAGGTTTATAAATATATACCAGAGACACTGAGAATGGCAGATGGTCTAGAGACTAACAGAAATCGGGATACTGATTTATGTTAAATTACAGTACTTGAGTGATCTGGGGGTGATTTACAATTTATTTAATCTCACTGATCATAAGTGTAGCTACTATGGCTGCACGATTATGGCCAAAATGATAATCACGATTATTTTCATCAATACTGAGATCACGATTATTTATCACGATTATTCATTGATTTTAGGGACAACATATTTTTATTGCACTTTTAAATTTAAATAAACAGACCGCTGCTTTCACCTCCATGTTTTGCTACATTCCTGCTAATGTACAAATCTTTGTATCAAATTAGACTGATCATCTCATAGAAGCAAATATAAATAAAATTTTGCAAAGTAAAAAATAAAAATGCCAACCAGATGAAAATATGCAACCAAATATAACAATATGCAACCAAATGAAAATAATTCAGGCGAATGCCGAAAAGGCAATAACAGTGTTTACAGGAGGAGAGACGTAGCCAAATCACCCAATAGAGAGGTGCAATGATGACGTCATTTTGTACCGAAACCCCGGAAGTTAGCGTCACTGGTTCCCTCAACAAAAACTCAACAGGATTTTCACATAGGCTTTTGGATTATTGCAAAAAATAAACTCTGTGATCAACAAAAGTTTACAATACTAACACATTCTGTCCATCAAGATAATTTAAAAAAATGAACACGAATTTTATGAAGTTTGAAGCCTAAATAAAAGAGCCAGAAATAAAAAGCTGACCATGTGCTATAAACGGACTACACCACGGTCGCTCAACTTCAACATCATCATCACCAAGCTTCCGACAACTTTTCCAAATTTGATTTAAAACATTTTTCATATTTTTTTTTCAAGATTTACTCTTTGGATCAATCTTCATCCAGGTTTTTTTTTTTTTTTTGGGGGGGGGGATTGTGCACAGCATACCTGAACTGTAAAGTTTTTTCCTGTTCGGCGTGATGATGTTTAATATCCCTGACAACGTTGTTAGTGTCATGATTTCCCCTCGCGCAAGCTCTGGAGCTCGCAGCGTGCTCTGACACCTGAAGCGAAGCTTCCGGGTTTTTTAGTGACGTTGACTTTGTTTACTTTCTACATGTGTATTTGTTATGATTTCTGTCCTGTCTCCGCCCCTGTATTGTCATTGGTTGTTCCCTCACGTGTCATCATTAGTCTCAGCTGTTTTGTGTTCACCCTTAATTATGTTTGTCATTTAAACCTCTCATGTCTCATCGTTTGACGTGAAGTATTGCGTGAGTTTTCCATGTACCAAGCTTTTGTTCATAGTTTCACTGCTCATAGTTTGATCCTGTTCTTGACCTCGTTGTTTGATTCTTGTTTAGTCTTGTTTACGCCGGTTTGCCGATCGCCTGACCTTTTGCTTGTTTTTGACCACGTTATTGTCTCACGTTTTGGATTTGTCTGCGTCTCTTCAATAAAGCTCTTATCTGCACTTGCATCCGTCCTAAACCCTCATTACGTGACAGTTAGCAACCGCCTTTTTCAATACACGTAAAAGCTTAAAAAAAAAGAAATCCTGAGTGGGGTTTTACTGGTGTATTTTATGTCATAGAATAAAATTTGAAAATATTTTGAGCTTGTGTTCAGCACAGACCTTATTTCAGGCATTTAACCAAAATCCCATTAAAAAAAACCCATTGATTCAGGACGATGGAACCGGAAGGGCTAAAATGCTAACTCGTTTTCGAGTTTTGTCTTTACAAAATGACGTCATGTATAGAGTTTTCTATGAGCGGAGGATGAACTTTAAACGTCAATATTGCAGTCGATCATGTTCATGTAATCATGGGCAGTCAAATCGAGATCAATATTCGATTAATTGTGCAGCCCTAGTAGATACTATGCATGAAAGGGTTCAAACTAAATCTGTTTTACCTCTAAAATTTAATCTGTTCTGCCTATGAAAGTTTGGCTTCCTATTTGAGTTACACAGTGAAGCTGTATGTCTTATGCCTCCTGTAGTGAGAGGCTCAGGATAAGAATCAGACTGCTCTCACCATTCAGAGCATTGCCAGATGGACTCTCAGTACAGATATGTGGTGGTGGTTATAAAAATGGTGCCTGCTCCTGTACGGGACAGCTGTGAACAAATACTGAAGGATGCTGTGACCAGCCAAGACCACTGCACCAGTTTATAGTGGCCCTTTATTCACACAAACTCTGGACTTTAGAGGGATAGGCAAATGGACGCATGATTGGATTTGGCTCCAGATTAATGTCACTGTGCAATTCTTCCAAATATGGAGATAATTCTGCTAAGTGCAGTCCCCTTGCTCAGTCTGTAAAACTCGCATGATTTAATGCACCTGCAGTGCACTGACGCACACAGGCAGAGTGATGCGAACGTTACTGAGGCATAAAAACACCTCAATCTCACTGCTTCGTTATTTATTTTCCACTAGTGGGTAAAAAGTAATTACATGACTTGTAGAAGCCCGACCATCCAGAGCAATGTTTCCTACCTCCACTGCGGTGTTCTGTGTCTATCTGCTCCAACTGACATGCAGGTAGGTCGCTGTGATGGTTTGGGGGAATTAGTTATCTTCTAATCTTAAAAATGTGATGCATTTGTATTGCTTAATAGACTTTTTCTCTTAATTGCCCACTGATCAGAAGCTACAGTATGAGGGTGAGTTTGTGCGTCATAATCCCTCCCGTCTGAGGCTGGTGGCTGCACATGTGGACTCCACAGTGTCTCGCCCAAGTGACCCAAGTGTCCTTGGGCAAAACACTGAACCCCAAGTTGCTCCCAATGACAAGCTAATGCCTTGCATGGCATCTCTACTGTCGTTGGTGTGCGTGTGTAAATGGGTGAATGAGAAACAGTGTAAGGCACTGAACCGCTAAGGTTAACGAGCGCTGTATAAGTGCTTACTATTTACCTTTTAAGCAGAGATATATAATCTAATTCATAATCGGACCATGAGTGAATTTGACTAAGCCCTAAGATGGCTCTACAGAGATAGAACAAGAAATGAGAGCAGCCATGAACAGTTTGAAGTTTAAAAGGTTCATGAAGCAGAACAGTGCTTAGTAAAAGATATGGTGCTGGGGTTAAACAGCACCACCTGCAGAGCATTACTTTACTCTCAAATGCAACACCAGGATAGCATTAGGACTTACAGTCAACCATAAAATGCAAGGATAAATAACCTGCTGTCCCTGATAAGCATTCACACTCCTGAGAAGACAATCATCAATTCAGGTCTACCCCAGTATACCAGATAACTGACGTAGTCATCTGTGACACTAGTAGTGCATAAAGTGTAGCTGTGCCACTGTAATAGCCAGTGAAGAAGATAAAACAGCACGAGAAACAGAAAAGAATCAGTGCCAACTGAGCACATTCATATAACCTAACAAGGGTGAATAGGCCCATCATAAAACATAGCCATATTCAGTCTTCTAGTTTGTGATATTGCCTCTATAATGCTTTCTATTTCAGCAGGCTATGCTATAACCACAGCAGGCTTGCCTGATATGATGGGAGCCAGGCGGAATATGTCAGACAGACGGCTGTTCACTGGCTCGTATGGAGAGTCCTCCAGCAAATCATTGCCTGGAAAATGAGAACAAACAACTCAATTAGCACAATAGAAAACTGTAGAGGCTGTATAGTGCAGTTGCAAAACATTACATACATGAACACAGCTTGCAGAATTATTACCCTAATTTAGCTGGAAATGCACTGCTCTAGAGTCATATTCTCGATTACCAATGCTCCTCTAATCAAAAGTTTTGCAACTCAAGGTCAAAATGTAGATTACTTCCAGACACTTAATAGCAGAGTGCTCTTGTCATGCAGAATAGGTTTATCAATAAGGAACTAATTATGATTCCAAGCCAAACAGCCAGTTTTTTTTTTACGCACCCTGTAAACTGTGATAGACACTCCAAAAGATGCGCAGGCACTTCTTCTCTTTCTTCATGGCTCTCTTGCATTTGCAGTTATACAGAGAGCTCTGTCTCATGGATTCCATGGCATTCCTGCACTCGTCTTGTGCCTCGGGCTCGTTCAGTGCGCTGAAGTTGCCCCCTGTACCTGCCAAACACTGCCTCATTGTGCGGAAAGCAGAGCTGCAGCCATAGCGGCCCAGGCACTGCTCATGAGCCCGGACACAATCCAGCCGGGACGCTTGAGTCTGCACCAGCTCAGCACTTACTGACACGTGTAGTACATCTGCACACAACAGGATTGAGCTGTATATCGGTATCCAAGAAATATGTAGAAGTGCTTGAAAATGAAATGTGGCTGGAAACCATATTGAAAGTACAGGTGATGATTACACTCATGAGTATAACACATAATACAATATACCTTAGGAAATTAGAATGCTGTATTTTACTATTATCTGCTAAGATAAAGATGATTAATAACAACAACAACAACAATAATAATAATAATAATAATAATAATAATAATAATAATAATAATAATAATAGCACATTCCACACTAAGGATTTCTGATGAAGAAATATTCATGCAGGAAAACTGCTTGAAAGCAAAATTCCAGTAGAAACATGGAAACAGGTTTCACTGGACGAAATTAAACGTGCTCTTTACTGTAAGTATGTTTGGACACACGTAATGTCGACTTACCCAGAAGAGGGAACAATATCCAAAAAGTTAAGAAGGTCATCGTGGCTTTAATTTTCAACAGTGGAGCAACTTTGTTAAAAATCGCGGGACTTCACGCTTTCCCAGATAAATCCTCTGCGCGCTGAGTGCGCACCGCACCAGAATAAGTGGGCACACATAGCGCAGCTGTACATCCTGTCTGACGCTCCGATTTCAGCTTGATATTGTATTGGGACACAGCCCGGACAAACACAATCACGTCCGCGGGGATTACAAAGCAAAACGATCCAGTGTGCAGAACAGACCCCCGTGCGTAACGGACATTCCCGGTCTCTTTTCTATAATGCCGTGTTAAGTGCCCTCAACAACGCTGAAGTGCGAAGTGTTTTCATAACAGCAAAAAAGGTTCATTTCCGTCTCTGTTTGTTATCTAAGCGTGGTTTGGTTTGGAGTTTGGAGAGCTGTTACACTGGATCTGTGCGCCTGGAGTTTCAGCGCCTTTTCATCTCGCCACACTTTCTGTACGCCTACAGTGTCTGTCCCGACGCGCTAGTTGTACTTGTGAGCAGTTCTCGATACTACACGCGTATTACTTCCACTGTTCGGCTTCCAACCCTCTCTGGTGTCCCACAGGGGCTCAGTGGCACTGCGCTCTCTGAGTCGCTTCTCTTAAACTGACTCTAAACATGGACGCGCCGCTGCGCCTAAAACAAGCGACGTCATCTTCCCGGACACTGCTCTGGGATTGGCTACTGTCTGGACCACTTTCACTCTGCTGCCCTTCCTGCTGAGTTATCCTAGCGATGCTTTTGGCTAAGTTGGATTCACGTTATGGTTAGCCCAGGGAAAGAGAACAATAGCGTCATCTGCTTGTGATAAATATTCTATTTCCCCTCCCTGAATTTAGCCTATAAACCTATATGTATACCACAGAAAACAGTTTATCATTCACTCACAGTGGTAATGGATAATAACACGCCCCAGGAACCATAAAACATATTTAACTGCTGTCAATGTACTGTAAAAACGAATGACCAATATGTGTGATTATTTCCTTTTTTAGTGCAGAAAATAAATCACTAAATATGTGATATACAGATATATGGGTTACATTATTACAACGTTCTGGTTGAATTGTATGGGTTAAATTGGTGACAACCTGTTAATAACATTCATTCATTTTATGTTAAATATATACATATATACACAATATATACAAATATATATATAAATATATATACCTGTGTGTGTGTGTGTGTGAGAGAGAGAGAGAGAGAGAGAGATTTTATATGGAACATATATATATTTATAGAGTGTAACCCACTCTATAAATACAAAGGGATATCTTACAGTTTTGTGAAAAATCAGCTTTTATTTATCTATACCTTTATACTTTATAGCTGTGTGTTTCTTTTTTATTTAACACTAATTGTCATTACATTCTTTTCTTTTATTTATTTATTAATTTTACGAGCCATGCATATACTGTGCATGCTGTTGGGAAAAAAAGGTTAAGGTTTGTGCTTCTGGAGGATCCCTTAGAGTGTTAAGTGTCCAGAGAACCCTTTAAATATCATGCTTTAACACTGTATTATGTCTGAAAGGTTCCACACTAGTTTAAATGCTGTAACTTAGCCATGAGTGTAGCATGTTCTTTCATTGCAAATAAAAATATAGTGACACTAAAAGTCTCTCTCATAATTCTAATATGCACAATATTCTACAAAGACACATTTTTGGAGAAAACAAAATTGGTCTAATTTGTCATGCTTATCATTTAACTTCTTGCCATCTCCATGAGTATAGTAGCAGTCATGTCTAACAGGAACTGGAAGGATTTCTTGATCCAGCAGCCTTTCTTTTCATTCACAAATTATTATTATTATTATGTATGGCACAGAAGTGTTTTGCATCTATATCATTAATGCAGCATGAAATGTCACAGCTATTTAACATAATAGTTACGTATATAAGAGTTATATAATTTATATAATTACTCAAGTGCCACTCCAATTTATCGTCTCCAGATCTTCACCCTTCTTTGATTGCCTTTCAATAGCATGTTAGCAAGTGAAAATATATCCAAGATCAATTATGTGCTGTGTTTTATGAATCTCACAAGCACATAACACATTTGTGATTGATATTGGTATTGTTTGCCAGCCTAAAATGTAATAAATTAGGCAAATAAGATTTCACTGAACACTGCACTTTCTTAAAGAAGTCAATAAGTGGCCTAATCAATATTTAAAGACAAATTTGGAAGTAAGTGACATCCTGCTGAGAAAGGCTTCTAGGAAATGAAGTCTGTTGTGCCATGAATCAAAAAGATTGCTGCAAATCCTAATCAATGATCAGTTGTGAGTGTGTGTCTATTAAATTAAAAGACTGTTAATTAAAGATAATCATGTTCTTTATTTCCACTATCCAGACCTGGTGTTTTATCTGGCTTCAATTTATAGTCTGGTCATACTAACACTGTTGTTAATGCATGGCATACATGTGCAATTTTAACAGGCTTTTATCATGTGAGGAATTGCGTTATCACCCTGAAGCTGATGATTTTCCTATGAGAGCACACCTACAATTTGCCAACACTAACATTGTTATTTAAATCTGCTTTTTTTTTTTTTTTAAACCGTGTATAGTAGTTACATTTAATGTTGTAAAACATCTATGAGACGAGGCCATACCTGTTATCACTATGAAACTAATAAGACAAAAAAAACAAATAAAACTGCAAGTTTGTCATGGTACAAAGAAAGAAAGTCCTGAAGACATTCCTTGGCAGAAAACATACTGTTACAAAGTACTGAAACTTGAGACTTCCATAAATGTTAAAAACATAAAGAACATATTAGCTCATAAATATAAACCCATAACTTAAATAACAGCTACTGTCAGAGGCATGCTGTAAATTCATCAACAACTTCTTATTTCCCTACATGACTGCGGCATGTTTCACAGACATGCTGCCTGTGCATAATAATAGAGGCACATCTGTCTACACAAGAGTGTGCTATATAACAGTGCACATATGGTGTGTAATTATCACCCAGTATTACATACAAAAGAATGACATGACAATTAATAGTAAATACCTGCAAGTGATTTATTTTGTTTTAAATACGGACTGATTTTCTTTCAGGAAATGAATCAACCACTTAACAGGAAACGGCAGTAGCATTATATTACACAAAGTTCAACCTACCTAGGTTCATCAAAGCAAATAATCAGGGTAATTGAAGGCCACCCTTTAATCAATCGCAAGTTTGAGTGCAAAATCAATTGTGTGTATCCGCAGGATTACATTAATACAGTAATAAGGCAGAGCTTTCTTCTGTTGCACACTAATTTATGTGACTATGTAGACTTTATATAAGACAACACACATTAAGATTGTAATTTATGTGTCACGAAGGGCAAAGAGATGATCTAAACAACTTCCTCGTTTGACAGGTGATGGTATTGTGTGTGTGTGTGTGTGTGTGTGTGTGTGTGTGTGTGAGAGAGAGAGAGAGAGAGAGAGATACACACACACACACACACACACACACACACACACACACACACACATATACAGCGAGAGAGAGAGAGAATGAGAATGTGTGTGCATGGGGTACATTGAGCACACACCGAGAAAGACATAAAAAGAGGACATTAAAAAATTAGTTTTGTTCATTTTTGTGTGCATTAAGCGTGCCTATGATGTGAGTGAGATGCTTCAGAAACACATTATACACATTTGATGCCCCCATATACATATTCTACCAGTGCCAGCAAGTCTCATCAGACAGAGGGCTACAGTGTCCTTCTATCTGAGTGGTGATAAAAGTAAAATCAATGTGAGATTTGTGGTAGGAAGTACCATATATGATGTTTCAATTATGCAGGCAGGATAAGAGGAAAAGTTGTATTCTGCATGTGTCACACCCACAAATCTTTTCTTGAGTGTCCAGTATGAGGGACATGTCCTGAGGATAATTATTCACTGCTGCATTAATCACACTTTGCTGTATAAGCAGTCTGAGATACTGATTCAGAGTAATTTAAACAATGCTATCTGTATAGGTAATAGATTTCTCATTTCAGATTCAGGGTCGACGTGTAATCAGATCTAGCCCACACTACAGCCTATTACTCCTCCTTCTGTGATTCCATTAGAATGAACGCATTTTGAAGAGAAAGGATTAATCTTCCTCTTCTTAATGTGACATGTATAATCGTAACAGGGAAATTTCTCACTGAAAAGCCATGTGTATACAATATATAGTTCATTACTTATCAGAGTGAAACCACTGCTGAGGAACACGCGGGTCAGTGGATGGGGTTTGGGGGTTGGGGTGGGAGGGGGGTGGCCCAAAATTAGTAAACCCTAGTTAATAAACTCTATGTGTGTGTGTGAGCTTTCATGTCTAGCATTCGAGGGTCTGAGTGCACAGTCTGGCACAGAGTATTAAGCTGTTTAAGCTCTTCCATCCCTAATGAAGCTGTAGGATGCACAACAGAAGTGTGTGTGTGTGTGTGTGTGCTCTGCCCTGTGATGGACTGGCATTGCATACAGGGTGTTTTCCCATCTCACATCCAGGGTATGCTTTGGATTCATTGCAACACTGACCATGACAAAGCACTCACAATGAATGAAAGAATAAACAAATGGAGACAAGGCCACAAATATGACTGACCTAAAAAAACACTGGCCTTAAAAATCTGGATCTAAACTGATTACTGTAAACGAATAATCATACTTTCCTTGGTCATACTTTAATTGTCTTTAGCTAACTGGCTAGGTCCTAGTATTTTTTTTTCATTGTTAAATATAAAGAAAATATTGACTGATCTTTAAGAACACACAACACTGAGTAAAGACCGTTGTGGGTCTGAATAACGCATTTATTAATGTTTCATTGCCTTCAAAGGGTATCATGCTTCAACATTTAGATCATTTGCAAAGGCTATGTAAACTCATGACTGCTGCTCTAATAATTCGATCTGGTTCATATTCAGCACATAACATCTGCATGTCTTTACAAATGACGTGCATTTGTTTGTGACCGATATCTGTCAGTAACCTCATATGTCTGCCTGATCCACATGCATTAGAAACAACAACACAAACAAAATCTGTAATATTTGTGAGACAGTCCATCAATTCTGTATGGATTTTCTGTGTGTGGATCTCCAGTGCTCTACTGTATGATGAATGGCTATGGCAGTGAAATGTGTATACTTTGTGAGGTGTGGTGTAAAAACAAGTCACATGAGCACATTTCACATATGTATCACATATGACAGTGGGTTAAATCTGAGTGTAAAATGGCCTCATGGTGCACATCTGTAACAGGAACGGCAGAGCCCTCCATCTAGTGGCCATAATCTGAGGAACAATTTGTCAAGCAATGTACCTTTAATAACCATTACCTAAGCACTGAAGGGGTTATTCTCTGTTACACCAAAAACCAAGCATTCATCAAGCAGTTATCTTTATGATCTGAACTAACATATAAGCAACCTGTCTTTAAAATCCACTGATTTTGAGAGGCATATTGCTGAGTATTGACTGACTAGATTTCATGTCTGTGAACATAATTTGGATATCATTTCAGTCACGGCATGTCCTCACACAGACACAAAACAGAGCTGAGGCTGTGAGTGTCATCCTGCTGCCAGAAAAAAATAACTGTCCCTTTCAGCAGTCAGGGACACCCCACTGAGGCAAGAGCCATTAACTACCACCATGTCTCTGTGCGTGCTATTTTGACACATACAGCTTTCCTCTTTCTTCCCTTTATACTATAATAAATAATGAAATTGTCTCACACCCCAGTGCTTCTGGTAAAATGCGATCTTCTGCTTGGTTGTCAACAGATGGCAGTGTTGTACAATGTGGCACACTGGGATCTGCATTCCTATCACGAGTAAGTATGATGTGAGAAGACATCTCCCATATGTCCCTGCTCAGAACATGTCCAGTTTCTTCTTAGCTATTGGTTGCTAGAAGCATGCAGCTGTTTAGATTTTGATTGGCTTTTTCCCCCTGTGCTTTTGCACTTGGTCAGAGCTTATAGAAAGACAGTAATCAGCTTATTTCCCTCCCAGTAAGGTATGAAATCTGAAACCATGGAGTAAAATCAGATACTACCAATCCAGCACAGCATCTAGGAATTGTTCTAAAATTTCACATTGCTCAGATCTTTCTTCATGGATGAGACCTGTTGCCTGTGATGGCAGTAGCACTGGAAGAACAGAAGTCTCTTATCTTAGATGAAGCTGAGAGAAAACCAGGTATTCACATCATTTCCTCCTCCCTCCTCTTCTTGCAACATTATACTCTGTATTCCCCACCGCTTTTAATCAGCTGAGAACTGATTCCAAGTAATAGGACACACAAAGACAAATGGCTGCCCCCCACAGAGATGTGCTTCAGTTCCAGGTGATCACATCATGTTTGCCTTGTTACATGCACAAAGCTCCAGGAAGAAACATGTTGCCCTTCTTTAGCCTGCTTCCATATGCAAATTTTTGTTTATGTCCTCCTGACATTGTTTTATAAATAATTTAGTGTTTACTCTGCCCAGATAACACCATCCTAATGTCAAATTGGCACATTTAATCACTAATTAAAGAATCTACATGAGTCTAATGAACATCTGACACTAAAGGTATTTGGAATTTGCTTTTATGTAGTGTCAATTTTTATTTTTTTACAACCTGGAGGCACACACTGTACGGATGCAGCTCTCTGGTTTTTAAACCTTGTTTCTTAGCTGTTGAGATTTGAAACTGTAACCTTGTGTTTATGGATATATGAGGAACTCTTACACCTCAACAGTACCACTGCTTATTTACCAGCTCCAGGGTCCCTGGTTCATTTCTGAACTCGGTTTACACTCTGTGCTGTTTCACATGCTCTTCTCGGGTCTGTCCACCCCCATAGGAGTGAATGAATATGCTAGCATAGTGAACACGGCGCTCTGAGACAGACTGATACACCATCCAGCATGTGTTAGGCTTCAGATTCCCTGCACCCCTAACCAAGTTAGAGCAGTTACTGAAGATGAATGAATGTAAGACCTCATCATTACCAATACTTATCTACCAATACTACGTAGGTACAGTCATGAGGCAAACAAATACTCCATTTAACTGCTCTGTTGCATTAGGTATTAGGTAAATAGTATATGATGAATGAAATAATCAGCTCAGCTGGTGGAAAGTTAATGAAGCAAAATATGATATAGACTCTATATTATAGAGAAACAAGAAATGCACTGATTTACAGCGTCTCTGTTATTCACCTCACAAGAATAAAAAAGGATCACACTAAAATCCTTGGTGTCCAGGTTTCACAGCTTAACCTTAAAAATCACCAATTCCAACCAGAGCAACAGCTCTGTTCCTCTTTGCTGCCCTGCTCACTGATGTGTCAAGTGTGCCTCCTGATAGCCTCCCACTGCCTCCCACTGCCTCTGTCCACTAGCCAATATGCGCATGCACAAGTGGCACTTGAAATGAAATAAATAATATGAACGAAATGCAAGCGCCGGCTTTGTCAAAGGTCCGTCTGTACCTGCTGACTGCTGAAAGACAACAGTGGGCCACAGGGGGCCAGGGTGCATGTCAATAGGTTTTGCTTGGCGCTTCTTCACTTGCAAATGTCAGCGGCTCAGACACTGTTGTCTGTTGATGTAGTCTTCAGAGAGCACTCTTTCAGGCGGCAACCCTCCTCTGTGCAGCTCAATGTTCTTCAGCAGAGCGTTCTATACACCTGGATGAAGGGTCCTTTCTGTTTAGGGAACTGCTCTTTGGCTCCTGGTGGGAGGCTTCTGATCGAGGGAGCATCACACAACTTAAAGATGCTTAATTGTGCTTGTGAGACAATAAGTGAGACAGAACGATGATAGGCAAAGCAGAGCAAAATATTGGACAGCTGTTATCCTGACAGGGAGAGATTTAGAAGCTGGTTTGTCCTTGGTTCCTCTGGGAAAGTGTCATTTAATCATCACCTGTACAGCAGCTGTACAGGTCATCTTCTGTACAGCAGATAGAAGCAAATCAGCTTATGATCAAGAAACATGGATGCTTGCTTTTCCTTTTCGGCAGTGTGTGCTTTTTAAAAATTTATTTATTTATTTATTTATTTATTTTTTACAGTAAACACACAGATCAAGCTTTCCCTCTGCTGACTTCATCTCACTCCTTCAGTCACGATTCTGGAGAAGAGCCACATTGGAGTTCGGCCATGCTATGAGTCTTCGCAAGCCTGCACAAGTTGTACATTTGGTTGGAGAGTGGACTAAAAGTTCAGCAAGTGGGAGTGAAAGCACAACATGTGCAATTTAATTAGTTCTAATTTAAACCGTGTTTCTCATGTCCTGCTCCGTTCTTCCGTGACTGCTGGGCTCTGTGCTTGCAGGTCTGTGCTGCCGTGAGCAGTAACTATGCTAATCATCTGAGTGACTATTGTTTCTGCAGCCTAGCCATGACAGCACGAGAAAGGTGAGAGCATTGCCATGGTAACGCACTGTAGGCCGAAACAAAAGTCAGCGACGGTTATTGTCAGTGTTTCACATTTTTAGAAGTCTGTTCATGCTGGTCTCTCACTGCAAAATTCACCTTCTAGCTAACGCCACACTGCAGATATTTTGAGGTACAGACTGAGCTATTGCCTAGTCAGATGAACTATTACAAAAGTTCGGCTGAGATCTAAATGGGTCATGTCTTAAAAATAAAAGCTTCTCAGTTTTGCTGGCTCTTCTCTGCAAACCTCTAGCCTCTTTCTTGACTGCCTCTGCCATGTCCCTGCTAATTAAGCCTTGCACATAATCCAGATCTTTTATGGTCTGAGCCACACATGTGAACGAGCCTGTCTCTCTCCACCTCTCTTAAGTGAATTAACATTATGCAATCGAGCTCAGACTCACAGAATCCAGTCATTTTTTCCTATTGAAATGCAGTTAACTGGTTTAATAGCATATCTGTGAGAAACATGAGTCTGGATGTCTGTGTAGGTGGAGAGGATGTAATAAAAGTAGAAGAAGATGATAGCTGTGTGGTTGGTGGAAATGTGAGCCATGGGCCTGGGGACAGAATATGAGTTTAGTACAGTCAAGACCCTGAGGCAAGTATTTTAGCGGTTAAGATGTGTGTTGCTCATGATCTGAGAAGACCAGGGGTAGCCTTTTTAAATCTACCATATGGAAGTACACTTCTGAGTCGCCGCCACATCTCAGTAAATGGGTTATATGGGGTTGTGAGTATTTCAAGCCTCCTGCGTGTATTCTCTAAAGCGATAAATAATGCAAAATTGGCTGATTGAGCTGCATACTAAGTTGTCAAAGCTTGTAGAGCGTTGGTTGCTCTGATGTGACATGCTTGGTAAATGCTCAAAGTCCTTCTGAATTCTTTAAGATTTCACAATACATCAGTTTCAGTTTTTCTGATCTTGAACATCCTCAAGAATTTCCAGTCCAAGCTACTAGAAAAAAGACATTTTGTCATGGTATAACACGGCCAGAGGGAGCTTTAGATGAGACACTAATGCTCATATTTGTGTGTGTGTGAGAGAGGAATTTGAGAGACAAAATGATGAAGAATATGAAAGGACACAACGGAGCAGAATATTGCCACCTCTCATACTGATGAAAACAGGAGACCATTTCAGGGCTAGTTTATCCTCATGTCATTCTGACAAATTGTCACTTAATCATTGCTTCTACAGCAGAGCAAAGCAAATCAGCAACAAGAAAATAAAAGCCTGATCAAGAAAGGGAGCTTCGTTTCCTCTCTGGCCATCAAGAGTCCTACTTGCCAGTTCCACCCTGTCCTGCATCAGCCAAACAGTCATCATGAATCAATAAGAACGTCACATACAGTATACCAGACATTTTCAGCCCACAGTTTCAGAGTTGACTAAGGGAGTTGGAGCGCTCTGACCTCTTGGCGCTTGTCACACTAATGGAACTTAGCTGTCTGCAGTTAGGATGTCACTCAGGCTTTCTCAGTCTAAGACTGGGTGACCCAAGGTTTAATGAGCTTGCCGGAAAGGTTATTGTCACCCAATGACTTCTTAATCAGAGCTATGAAATTAGCATCGTTTTTGAATGTGCAGTTTAACCCTGCTCACCTTTAATAGCTGTAGCCTTCTTCCTTTATTTGGTGATATAATGAATGCATTCCTCACAGCTCATTAGCTTGTGCTGACATTATCTTACTCAGGAGAGCCTTGAGCAAACATGGTGAGATCAGCCAACATTTGCAATTCTCCTGTAAATCCGAGCGGATCCCTCACTCTGGGGTAGGAAAAAGAACCTTTGAGAACCCTTAGCTGCAGTCTGGAAGAAATTTGTGTTTGTCTGGTAACAAACAGACAAATGCTGAACCAAGCACATATACTGTAGGTATATAATGATCTGCATGCTTGAATGCAGTTTGCTTTTTTCCGGCAAATAAGCTGACACGCTTTGAGAACAAAAGGGGGGAGGGATATAAAAATGTCTTGTATAGGTGCATGATGGCTGGCTTAAAGCCTGAATGGATAGCACAATCTGAGAGAAACAGTGCTTTCACTGCGGAGGAGGTGTGGAGAAAGAATGTGTATGCAATATTTTAATCTATAAAGTTGCTGTGAAGCAAAGACCTGGTAAAATATGATCAGATAATAGTACAGACACTACACATTTAGCCTGGACATGGAGAGGAAACTATCAAAGACATGACTTAGACACGTTTGGTAGAGATAGCAACTCAGACATTCATAAAAAAGCAAATCCAAGAGCAAGAAACACCAGAATGAAAGCACAAACAAATGTTCTCTATAATATGAAGTGATTTCAACTCACTTTACTTGGAAGCAAAAGCTGCCAGGTTGACCATAAAATCTTAACATGAGTATGAGATCATTAGAATACAATAAAGAACATCTTTATTCTGTCTATTTATGTGTCCATATGCATTTGCTTTGGTTCACCAGCCATTAGGTTCACTGTACATGTCCTTGATGGTCCACAACCATGTAGAGTGATGATTTCTCTGGAGCACTGCCAGATCAGAGATTGGTGGTGGATGTGTTAAAGGCATGATGGTGTGTAAGAGAGAGAGACAGAGAGAGAAAGAGATGAGTGATGAAGACCCTTTAGGAAAGTGTGATTTTCATCAGAGCTGTTGGAGCTTTAATTAGAGCCCTTGAAAATGCTGTGTTGAGTCTTCTCTAATTTGGTTAAAAATGCAAGCAATTACAGCACAGATGTGCACAATATGGAAGTTTAGCGTCAACTAACTATCACTTGGCTTGCTTCATATGCCAAATTGAGTGAGAGGTTCGGTAATGTCAATGGCAATCTGGAGCCCAATAGTGCCCAATGCAAGCTTGAACAATGAGAGCACCTTCTGGCCCAATCCAACTTTAGTTTGAGATGCATAAACAAGAGCATTGTCTTGTGGGAGTGCTTTCTGAATGAATATGGTAGGGGTGGTGGTGGAAGTGTTGCCACCTCATGCTCCAAGGTGCCTGGTTTGATCCTGAGCTCAGTTTACTGTTTATGTTGAGTTTTGCAAGACCTTCCTTGTCTGTGTGGGCTTCCTTCTGGTTCTCTGGTTTCCTGCCACCTCCCAAAAACAACTGGTGACTCTATTCTTGCTTCATGCCCATTGTTCCTGGCATAGGCTCTGGATCCTTGTGTCCATGAGACGGATTTTTGTATACAATGCGGTAGGTGACTGCAATATTTTGATAGTATTTCCATCAGTGAAATCAGTGTGGCAGAATTTTTATTACAGTTGAAATATTTAGACTCATCTTGGAAATGTTTTTGCTTGTCATATTGTATTCACTTTGGAATTGATCAGATGTTGGAGACAATCTCAAAAGGTTCAGACATCTGTTTTTTTCATGAAACTTCTAACATCTGTTTCAAAGTGTTTCTACATAATGCAGCGTCCCATCCACTGGGATTTTGCTTCTGTCTCTCTTTTTTCCAGCTCTTTCAAGATGTCAGACATATGAAAAATATTCAACAAAAAATATTCAGATATACCATCCATCCCCCCCTCTAGCTGTCTGTGTCTATATCTGTTTTTTTTTGTTTTTAAAAAAAAATCTCTGATCAATTAGACAAATTATATATATATATATATATATATATATATATATATATATATATATATATATATATATATATATATATATATATATATAAATTCAGAAAAATTGGGACTGTATGTAAAACACTAATAAAACAGAGAGGAGTGATTTGTAAATGTACTTTGACTTGAATTTAAACAAAAATCATATATAGACAAAGTATTTGATGTTGTACTTAATCAACTCCATAGTTATTTGAAGATAAATATTTATTTTGAAATTGATGCATGCAACATATCCCAAAAAAGTTGGGACAGGGGCAATTTAGGACTAATAACGATGTGGCAAGTTGAAACAGGTGAGGTAATCGTTTAATCATAGTATATAAGGAGTCTCCAAAAAAGGCCTAGTCCTTCAAGAGCAAGGATCGGTCGAGGCTTGCCAATCTGCCAACGGATACATCAGCCAATAATGCCCAACATTCCCCAAAGACAAATCGGTAGGATTTTGGGCATTTCACCTTCTACAGTGCACAATATAATTAAAAGATTCAAGGAATCCAGTCAAACTCTGTGCGTAAAGGTCAAGGCCGAAAACCACTTCTGAATGCGCGTGATCTCCGATCCCTCAGACATCACCATCTTAAAAACTGTCAGGAATCTGTAATGGATACCCTGACATGGGCTCGGGAATACTTTGGTAAATCTTTGTCAGTAAACACCTTTCGCCGCTGCATCCACAGATGCAAGTTAAGGCTTTACTATGCACAGTAGAAGCTATACATCAACACTGTCCAGAAACGCCGCCGACTTCTCTGGGCTCGGTCTCATCTGAGATGGACAGTAACACAGTGGAATCGTGTTTTGTGGTCTGACGAGTCAACATTTCAAATCGTTTTGGACAAAACAGCCGTCGTGTTCTCCGGGCCAAAGAGGAAAAAGACCACCTAAGCTGTTATCAGCATCAGGTCCAAAAGTCAGCATCTGTCATGGTATGGGAGAGAGTCAGTGCCCATGGCATGTGTAACTTACACATCTGTGAAAGCAGCATTAATGCAGAACAATATGTACACATTTTGGCGTGTCATATGCTGCCATCCAGAGCAGGACAACAACAGACCACATTCTGCCCTGATTACAAGCGCATGGTTGCGTAAGCAGAGAGTGTGAGTGCTAGCATGGCCTGCTGGCAGTCCTGACCTGTCTCTGATTGAGAATGTGTGGCTTATTATAAAGTGCAAAATAAGGCAACGAAGGCCCTGTACAGTTGCAGAACTGAAGAAATGTATAATGGATGAATGGGGAAAATTTTCATATGCTAAACTTAACCAACTGGTGCCTTCAGCGCACAAACGCTTAATATGTGTTATTAAAAGAAAAGGTGATGTCACACGTGATAAACAGTTGACTGTCCCAACTTTTTTGTAGTGTGTTGGACTCTTCAGATTTGAGTGTATATTTTCAAAAGTATATTAAATTGACAAAGTAAAACAAATAAAATAATGTGTTAATAATGTGTTTTCAATATAGTACAGGGTGAATGGAATTTTCAAATGACCCTTTTTGTTAGGTTTTTTTTGCATTTTCCATACTGTTCCAACTTTTTTTGGAATTGGGGTTATATAAACAACATTCACGCCCCATTGTGGTAATGCAATGACTAATGACAAATGGTGAAATGTATACATGAATCATCTATGGTGGGTGCATATTACACCATTACCTACCTCCATATTACCATGGCTGGGGTGTAATTATGCCAATCACAGGGCTGCTAACAAATATGGGTCTTATCTCAGATCAGTTAACTCCACTGCTGTTGATGGCTGTTTTCAATGCAGATTCATTTGCCTGTTTTGTATACTCAGTGGGATCAGGGATATGAGCTCATTAGCATATTTGTGATGAGAAAGCCTGCCTTGCAGACAGAGAGAACAGGATCAAATGTGAGATGCATTAGCAGATGGCATACTAAAGCAGAAAGTGATGTGAGCACAGGAATTTTCACCAGATTCCTTAGCAACGAAAGAACAATAGGATTTTGTGTGCATTGTGTAAAATGTTCTTGGGTGCTTTGGGAGTATAGTGTGTGCATGAAAAATGCTGCACATGTGCATTGTATACAGAGCACTGGCTTAGACTAATCATGAGATAGTAACCTAGCAACAACATGGCAGGAGTTGCAAATGCATAGCACATAGCACCTTTCTCATCACGTGTGTGTGTTCTCCTGTCTCTCATTTCCCACTTTTCTTGGCCAACCTCTTTTTTTACTTTCTCTCTCTCTCTCATGGCCCATGGTGAACTCTTTCCATTCCACATCCTATATCAGCAGGTCACCTCTTCCTGATATTCTGTGTCCAACTCCCAGCATGCTCTCCTACCTGTGCATTCTGAGCGTCATCGAAGCCTCTTCCAGCTCCATATATTGCTTCAAATCTAACACTTGTCCTGGGAATGAGGGCTCAGCTGAAAGATTGAGTCTTTGAGTCTAAGTTTTGCACTTAACGGAAAATCCTCCTATTTATTTTTTTCCGGTTCTGATTGGTATGTCTCTTCAGGCTGCAACTCCACCACATCTCTGCAGCTTCTGCTTTTATGCCTGAAGACAGCTTATTTTTTAAAAACATTTCAGAGTGAAACCGGCCATTCGTGATTATAAAGAAAATCTTTATTTAAGATGTCAGTGCAGTTATGGCTATGGCTTGGAAGGATGGACTTATATACTGATATAATTAATCAGTATATATAGTACAGTATTCATGACTGCTAAATTGCAATTATGTATTATTTAATGACAATACAGGATCGAGAAATATGACTGATTTAAAAATGTTTTCAGTTTCTACCAAGTTTCAATTCTTTCCATTCGTGTCACTGTTCATGCTACATTAATTAATGAGTGTCAGTTGGAAAATCTTGCTTACACCAAAGATCCATATCTGTCGTAGACACTTGTAGAATTGTCCTAAAATGCCTACATTTTATACTTTAGTCTTGCTTTACATGGATTATTAAACACAAGATATGAAGGAATTTAAGCCATATTTAAGAATAAGTAGTTCCATAAAAACTTAACATAAAAAAGACCAAGTAAAGCATAAGATTCTATCTTGTATCTGTGTCATTTAAGTGCTCATATGCATTTTGCTTTGGTTCACATGTCCTCAATGGCTTGAAACTGTTTAGAAGCATTATTTCTCTGGAGTCCTGCCAGAGCACAAACTGGTGGGACTATAGATGTGTGAAAGGCATTTCCCCCCAAATTGCCTAGATATTTGCTTTAGTCTTGCTTTGCTTTAATTATGAATCGTAAGGTCTCATTTAAATCAATTCTCTCAAAGACATGATTAGAAATGGTTAAGATTAGGTATATTTTACAAGCAAAAGGAATCATTCTGTTCCAGTGTTTAGATACAGACAGTATAAGGCAGAGTAGTTTGGCTCTAGCCTCTTTGAAAAACACAACTGTACATGTGTCCCACTGGCTATTGTGCTATGGCCTAAAAGGACTTCGTGTCCAATTACACAGCAGTTTGCGATCAGGCAAAGTAAGGCATTACAGATACACCGCAGATTCCTTGGAGGCAAACAGTGAGCATGCCTGCTCTTGGGATACCCTGGAGCAGAGAGTAAAAAAATTGGACGGACTTCTCCAAGCTGGTGTGAGAAAGAGACACGACACTGCTTAGCCCTCCGGCCAAAAGCTGGGACAGGTATCCAAAAAACAAGCACTTGCCACTTTGTGTGAACCAAAAGAACAAAAAAGAGGATGCAAGAGCTTAGACATCAGCAATAAGGCTGTGAGTCAGAGCACACTATTAATAAAAGCCATGCATATAAATTGCGCCATGTCTGTGGATGACAGACGGATACTCTCATACTAAGCTTTTTCACATTTACCACTCTTAGACTAAAGCAGAGTCTGTCAGTCTTTCAGATGGACATGATGACCACTCATTAAATGAAAGTTCTCCCACGCAGTTCACAGAACTGATGACCTCATGCTCTTACAGCTACTTCCTGTCACTCAAATACCTGTCATTTTTAGGATTAACCCAGGCTTTTCTAAGATCTGCTAACAGTGCAAACTAAGTGTCTGGTTTTGTTGAAGGTGTCAGGTTTTTGTTCATATTAAGGTACACTCTTAAAACAGATATGTTAAAGATAACATATACTGTCTGTTGGTACATTCCACACAAAGTTGTTTTAAAAAATAAC
Organism: Ictalurus punctatus; assembly: GCF_001660625.3. Taxonomy (NCBI): domain Eukaryota; kingdom Metazoa; phylum Chordata; class Actinopteri; order Siluriformes; family Ictaluridae; genus Ictalurus; species Ictalurus punctatus. Next base: position 14,821,251 of record NC_030428.2, on the reverse strand, counting down.
ACAAAATAACACAGAGATGTGTTGTTTATACTTTTTTTCCTACAATTATCCTGAAATGCAATTTAACCCTAACCCTAATCCTAACCCTAACCCAAGTAAAACACCAAATATTGTGTTAATAATGTGTTTTCAATATAGTACAGGGTGAATTGAATTTTCAAATTATACATATTATTATTATTATTTTATTTTATTTTTTTTGCATTTTCCATACTGTCCCATTTTTTTTCAGAATTGGGGTTGTATCACTTGCAGAGTTACTGTTTTTCAGTGAATACATTTTTGACAGCTCCCTGCCACAAACTCGACCAGGCAGTTTCAGCAGCATTAATGCTAAATAGATGAAGGTTAACTTACTTGGTTAACTTACCTTGGTTTCCTCGCCTCAGGACTCCGACTTGCTGGTCACAATCAAAAGCTCAAACCAACGAACATTCACTTTGGGGCAAGTTCACAGTTGGATGATGACGTCCGCAGAGCAGTCCGCAATGTGATTGGACAATAATTTAACAAATGTTGGTCAAATGTTGATTTTTTTTTCTTTTTTTAAAAGACATTATTGGATAATTTAAGACAAGTGTTGAAATAGTAAGGCTAAATATGTAAGCAATTAAATTATTAGGGTTGCATTATATCATAATGTCTCATCAATGGCATCGGAAGACTGATGTGATACCTACCAAGCATTAAAAAGTCATGGATTGGATTGAGTGAATGAATTGTGGATGCAATACTGACACAATCTTGATACTTGACTCACATCTTAAAATTCACAACTTTCTATTAAAATGAGTTTGCCTTGTGAGAAGCCATTTTTGAAAATTCATTTTCAAAACCTTTTAAAGCAGTGGCTATAATTATGAGTTAAATTCATGTCATAATAATGTATAAGCAAGAAAAAATACTTACCATCTAACCAGGGGTGGCTGGTATCAGAGGGCTAGCAGGGCTATCATTCAAATATAAGAAGACATCAAAATAAGGTCTAATTTTTATCAGCCACTTAGATTATTTGCTCTTGGGAAATATCTTAAAGCGGATTATTTTAGACTTTTGTGGAACCAAGCACATTAACACCCCCAGTGGTCATAAAAAATACACAGACTGGTATGAAGAAAGGAAGCTGGGGCATATACAGTGAGTGAAACTCCCTTCCCAACTTGAGATTTGAACTCCATTTGGTTTCCACTTAATTTCTTTCACTCATTCCAATCCACGAATGTGTTTTATATGTATAACCCAATCACACTAGGTTTGGTACATAGAAAAACAAAAAACAAAATGTGATATGATTTTTTGCTATTTATCATTGTGAGAGATCACTTAATTTTGTAGCTGAAAGGAAAAAGTCAAAACATGCAGTCATTCTAAAGGCTTTGCTCTATTACACAACACATTCTTTAGTTGTCAGAGAGAATAAAGTATGGCACTTTCATTATGTTTGCTCTGTGGCTCTGCTTCAGGGACACCCCCCCCCCAACAGTTTACCCATTATCTCTCTTACACTTTGTACCTCCCTTCTGTCCCTCTGTTGTATTATTCATCTCTCTCTCTCTCTCTCTCTCTCTCTCTCTCTCTCTCTCTCTCTCACACACACACGTATTTATGCACCTAGCAGTCATATGCAATTGGCTTAAGTAAATGCTGTGATGTCCAAATGAGTTCTGTGCATTACATGAGCCAGGCACTGCAGTGATAAAGATAAATGGAAAAGGCGAAGCAGAAAACTGCCTGACTGGTCATTTGTAGCCTTTCTCCCCTGAGCTAAATGTAATCCAGCGCAGCACAGTTCACATGACTCTGGTTTATCTTCTGCATGGCTGCCATGGAGCAGCTCCACACTGCAGCTCAGAGCGAGACGGTTATGTGGTGCCAACTCAGCAATACATCATATATCAACACTCCATATACCATGTGTTCTGGCCTGGAGGGAAAAACAGAGCTATAACTCTTTTGTCTATGAAATATTGTGGACTTTTACTGAATAGTAGTAAATTGATTTACATACATTTTTGTGATTTGTTTTTCCTGATATAAATGCTATAATTAATAATAAAAAATCTTTTATCCAAAAATTTGATTGATGCTTCAATATTTTATATATCTAATGTGTAATTTCTTGTAAACCTGCCCTAATTCAATTCAATTCAATTCAATTCAATTTTATTTGTATAGCGCTTTTTACAATAGACATTGTTTCAAAGCAGCTTTACAGAAATATCAACATGGTATACAGATATTAAAGGTGTGAATTTATCCCAACTGAGCAAGCCACTGAGTGGCGACGGTGGCAAGGAAAAACTCCCTAAGATGTTAAGAGGATGAAACCTTGAGAGGAACCCATCCTCATCTGGGTAACAACAGATAGTGTGAGAAAGTTCATTATGGATTTATATGAAGTCTGTTTTGCATTAGAAGCAGCCATAGTCCCAGTAATCTGGAATTGGAGTAGAGGTACCTCCAGAGGTAGGACATCCGAAACGGATCAGGCAGGTCCGGAGAGCAGAGAGGATCAGGATCTCTAGTATCTCCATAAAATCGTGTGTGGCTCGACAGAAGGAGAGAGGGAGAGAAAAGATTATTAGGACTGTGCTTAGCACAACAGAAAGTCTAGTCAGGGTAGGCTTGAGTAAACAAATATGTTTTAAGCCTTGACTTAAACACTGAGACTGTGTCTGAGTCCCAAACACTAATTGGAAGACTGTTCCATAACTGTAGGGCTCTATAAGAGAAAGCTCTTCCCCCTGCTGTAGCCTTCGCTATTCGAGGTACCGTCCAATAGCCTGCATCTTTTGATCTAAGTAGGCGTGGCAGATCATAGAAAACCAAAACGTCGCTTAAATTCTGTGGCGCGAGACCATTTAGTACTTTATAGGTTAATAATAGTATTTTTTAATCAATGCAAGATTACACTGGGAGCCAATGCAGTGTGGATAAGATCGGGGTGATATGGTCGTATCTTCTGGTGCTAGTTAGGACTCTAGCAGCTGCATTCTGGACTAACCGGAGTTTGTTTATGCACCTACTGGAACATCCAGACAGTATGGCATTACAGTAATCTAGTCTAGAGGTGAAAAAAGCATGAACTAATATTTCTGCATAATTTAATGACAATATATTTCTTATCTTAGAAATATTTCTGAGATGAAAGAAGGCTATCCTAGTAATATTATCTACATGAGCATCAAATGATAGGCTGGAGTCAATAATCACTCCAAGATCTTTTACTGCTGCACATGATGAAACAGAAAGACCATCCAGAGTAACTATGTAATCAGAAAGCTTACTTCTAGCTACACATGGTCCTAATACAAGTACTGCTGTCTTATCAGAATTAAGTAAAAGGAAGTTAGTTAGCATCCAACATCTAATGTCCTTTACACAGTCCTCAACTTTACTAAGCTGCTGTCTGTCGTCTGGCTTCGCTGAAACATACAACTGTGTATCATTAGCATAACAGTGGAAGCTAATTCCATGTTTACGAATAATTTAATCTAGAGGTAGCATATATAAAGTAAAAAGCAGTGGGCCTTAAACAGAACCTTGTGGAACACCAAATTTAACCTTGGTATGCGTGGAGAAGTCACAATTTACATCTACGAACTGATAAGGATCGGTCAAATAAGACCTGAGCCTGGAGAGGACTGTTCCCTTAATGCCAACAACATTGTGGGCTGAATTAGTGATTGGTGATTTATTGTTCCCTAAAATAATGCCATGCCCATGTGATCCCTGCACTTTTATTCCTGCTGGCAACAAAGGAACCGTAGCACAAATTCTTTTCATTGCATTGTGTTGGTGGGTGACTTGAACAGATCGATGATGTGCTACAGTTTAAAAACAGGCTTAAAGCGGTTGTACTAGCCCAAACAGAAAATCACTGCATGCTTGCTCTAATAAATAAAGTCAGAGAATGGAATGTTTTAGTAATTCAGTCATAATTTATTGCATTGTACCACTAGTTGACCAGAACTGATTACATAAGGGATTAATATAAAAACAAATGAAGAGCTTGTGTTTATTTAGCAAACAGCATGGCAATGAAAAGCCCCTGAATGTATCCTCAGTGAACCTGGTTCCTCTACACCAATGCACAACAGCTATATGAGAAACAGAACTTCCACACAATCGCTGGCTTTACCGACACCAATAGCTTGACTGTATTCTTGTCCCAATCTCTTTTCTGAACAGCACATGTTTGTAACTCTGTACATTTTTGATTTTGTTGATCAAATCCTAAATCTCTGCCTCAGAAAAAATGTTCTTTTCTTTGTCTGTTTCTCCGAGGCACTAGCAAAATATCAGAGTCAGTTTTGTGTACATGTTGAAGTGATGCATACTAAATTTTAATAAGCAGCAACACGCATGTGCATGATGGCTAGGATTGGTTACAATTTGTATTTATTAAGCGTCACTGCATATGCTTATGCGTATGATATGCGTACATGTGATGAATCCCAATTTTATTGTGTATATAAAACTTGTACATTTAATGTGTAAGAAACAATCTGGGGCACTGTGTTGATAAATGAGGGCCCTCAAGGGGGAAAAAAAGGAGATGCTGGTATCAACACTACAGAGTTACACACCACATATAAGGCCGTGCCACATTGGTTCATACCTAAATAAACCAACCCATGAACAATACCAAGCTATGTACAGCAGCTGTTTACAGTCTGAATAAGCTCACAGCATCCACTCCAGTCTACAGTACTCCTCTGAGACAATCGTCTTGTTTTTGTGCTTCTGTTTTTTAACAGCTGTGTATTACTATATTACTCAACAGTGTGATAACTGAAGTTGGAAAGCCAATAAGACCTGACTAAATGTGCATTTTCACAGTTGTTCTTATGCAAATATTGTAATATGTCACAGCTAGGTTTATTTTTAACCCATGTACAAACAGCCTCCCACTAACCTCGGTAGGGAGTATTGGAAACACATTTGTAAAGCTGACACGGCACATGTATACACAGCATCTCTTCCCTTTACTAAAGGGTTTGATGTTTCATTATTTTACAGTTCCACTTCAGGCATTTTGTTTAAGCATTTTGGATCATAACGATCAAGGGATTGTGTAACATATTGAGAAACAGCCAGGAATGCACTTCAGAAGGCACACTCAGCTAATTATTTTCTGAGTACATGCAACACGATCACAGAATTGCTCCCCTTTGTAATGAATATCACTGACACTAAATATAGAAGTACTTCAATATTGCAATTAACCATTAAGATAATTTTTTCTGTTGTGAGAATAATAGCTGGGAGGTTGGATGAGTTGTATCCATGCAGTCTAGTTGAGATTGTGGATGTACCATGATCCTTATTCATACAGCTTCCCCCTAGGAAGTCAGTGCATAGTGTACATCATTATTTTTCAGCTTTTTTTTGGTAGAAATTCCTCAGCTGAATTATAACTATGTAATTGAAGGAGCTGAACTCCTCCTTGGCTTATTAAATCCTGCTGCTCCCCACATTTGTGGTGACAATTGATTTAATCATACAATAATCTCCTTCTCTCTTTCTTTTCTTACATACTCTCTGTCTTCCTGCCACCCTACTTGGTGCCCCATTGCTTCTCCATTTTAATGATTTAAGGGCGCACTGCTAGAGCCCTGGCCTCATTTGATGGCTTGGATTTAGCAATATCAGTGAAATGGAGTGTTTTGCTTCTTTAATGGAAATAAATCTGCAGGCTGCAAACTATAATCCACATCAGAGAAATCATACTATTAATACAAAAGAGAGTGGATGAAGAAATGAATAGTGATTGTTTGCAAATCTAAACAGAAGACAAAAGCTCACTACTTACATAACACATGGTCCCAGCTTTGTAGTTAAGAGTGAGTTTTCATTCTTGACCCGTTTGTTGTATTTCTCACCAAGCTTGCACTGATCCCCTAACCCTGGCAGCCCAGATATGAAAGATGACAACTCCTAGGTTTCATACTTGACTTCCTCTCAACTGCCATGATTACACTAATACTGTTTGAGAGCTAAGATTATTTTTGGTGCTATGAAAGTAAAACTAAAACATGTAATTGTATAGTTACCACCTCCCTTTTTTCCGGAGAAGCGGAAAGAGCTCCTCTGAATGATAGACATGTAATACTTCCAATTTTGAGGCAATTCTGTGATAAGGGCTAACGGTGTTTCCACCAAATGAAAACATGACAGTGGTTTAATGTAGTTCTCCATGAGTAAGCACCTGCTATCTCATGTTCATCACAAACCTCTCCTAGTTGAATTCCTGGCATATAAGTGGGCAAATCAAAGAGAACCCATTGAAGCAGGTTCAACAGAAATATGCTAGCATGTAATTCAACCTCTCAGAGTCTGCACTGCTGTGCAGCATTCTGGAACAAAAACTACTTCAACTATCTGTATCTACGAGCTTCAGCATAATTTTCTCCAACACTTATTATCGGCAGGTATTGACTGATATTGACTGATATTTCTGTCTAACCATTGAGATTTAAGACAAGATTTAAGTTTGATATCTTCTCCTGCCTTGCTTTACGTTGCTTTCCAGGCTTAGATCATATGACTCTACAGTTACGACATGGCTTAGCTTTTCCTATTTCTTTTGCATGTCCAGTGACTGAAGGTATTATTTATATCCCAGCAGTATCGATCTGGATCACTGTAACTCCTCTGCTATTTTAAGCCTGGAGTCAGAGGAATGGTCAATACTAACTCTAAGTGTCATGGCAGCAGTGAGAGAAGTGAGAGAGGATAGACAGAGGATGACAGTTTACTGCATATGCAGGGAACTGCAGAGATGACAGACTTTGCATCCTTATTGACTGATTCAAGGTAGGATCAAAAGTGTTGGATAAAGCCATCTACTTCTGACAAAGCCCTGTGATGTTCAGCATTGTAGATATACTGAATCCCATAAAAGAGATAGCACACCTGCATTCTGACAAATCCACCTGGGCAAAATCCAGCCGCAGTTATTAAGGTCTAATTTGCTTTAGTGTGAATTGGAGTCTTGGTGGCTTGTGCATGGCAACAAAATACCTCATCTGCTTGAATATAAATTGGGTTTTTAACTCATGCTCTATATAAATCTATCGCATTGGGTGTTATCTTCATGCTGCAGTAGATATCAATTAGGTGAACCAGGCATGTAATTGATTTTCACCCTGTTAACTTTGCATTGCTAACCTTTGACACAAAGCCATCAGAGTTCTAGCCTGATCTGATTTGAGGTCTGTTTTGCTTCAGCTCACACAGAGGTCTACTTGCACATTTCAGGTAGTCACTGCAGCTATTTTTATTATTATTTTTTTTTAATCTCTGTTGGTCTGCTGTATGTGTTCATTGTGCTTGGTGAAATCATGAGCAATCTGTGGCTAATGACTGGAGGTGAATAGCCTGGATCAGAAGAACCAGCTCTAGATTAATATGCTGTTGTGATTGAGTCTGACTAACATGGGTAAATTTAACATATTTTCTTATCCGTTTTGCCTTTCCATCAATCCTAAAATGACTTCTGAAAGCACTCGCCAAATCCACTGTCCAAAGTGGATAAATCTGAACGTAACAGTTACATTTTGTAGTTTAAAACATAGATTTTTGAAAATGCTGAATAATTGTCATGTGATCTCCACACTTCCAAGTGTGGAAGGTATTGTGATTCTGTTTTTCGGTATAATGAATTTCAATTTCATGTGTGAATGCTTTGAATAGTATACAAGTAGTACTGTTGGATGCAATAAATCAGGGGTATTCAACAAAATTAAGTGAAAGTCCTGATAAACAAACAATATGATTGAATGGCAACAACAGACAACTTTTAATGCTTAAAATTTAAGGATTCATTTATGGCTATAAATAATACAAAACAAAGTTGTTGTTTTTTTTGGTAGTGGCGTATCATGTTATGACTCATGCCATAGACAGATGAGAAATCTATTTTGATAGTGATGTTGGGAGAATAAACAAATAATTTACTGTCCCACAGCAAGAAACTGTGTTTTATGTTCATGTTATCAAAACATACAAAACTGTCAGAAATTATGCAAAAGCTGAACTCATAGGAAAAAAACGTTCACATGTAACTTAGTTTCTGCAGCTCCTTCTATGATGAACATCAACATCCTGTGACAAGCTTACATTGCACAACAAAATATGCTCCATGATATTGTAAACTAATATAATTTAACCAAGTCCATCTCTACAAGTATGCTTTTTGAATAAGATTGTCTTATATCTTTCTTTTTTTTTTAAAGCATATTAATTATAGCCTAATTCATGCCAAAGTTTGTGATTTTCATGAAATAGATATAAAAAGACTTACCAGGCTTATGAAATAAGCCTAACTTCTCCTCTTCTGCACAAACACTATCAGGCTTGGAAGTCATGTGGTAACCTGGTATGATAACACAGGTATTTTCAAAATGCAGAAAGTAGCCTAAATTTACAGCCTAAAGACTTCTGGGTTTTTGAAAACACCTGTGTTATCATACATCATTACCACATGACTGATTGTGTTGGCTCTTCATTGTGGATGGGAAAGTTCTGGCCATAACATAAAAACAGCATTTTGAACATGACCCATTTTAACAGTGTACACTAGGCCTGAGGTCAAGTAGAGAGCTGACCAAAGGGGGTCTGCATATCTGCCCAGGCACAACAAGCACAACACAGGAACAGATATGCCATCTGCTGACATTTATAACATGCTACTGCTGAGCAATTTTACACTGTTTAGGTGGTGGTCAGAGTAGCAAAACATCTGTGATGATTTGCTTGTACGGAACATGGCCGGCTGCCCTGAACTCTGGTGAAGCTTGCTATAGAGTTAGTATCAAAACAGTTCTCACAATTTAGGAAGGGATACATATGATACCATTTATGCACACACTGGAAATGGTAGATCTAAGCCCCTGATCATATTAAAGTGAGTTTTTTTTCCAGTCTTTCCTCACATTAAATGTCTAGAATGCAGAAAATTGGATTCTTCACTAGTTCACACAGTTCCAGACATGCCATTCTATAGCACCAACAAAAGGATATGGAGGTAGGTAGCTGTACCGATCATATGATATCTCATCTCTCCTCCTGCCTTAGCTGATAGAACTGCATGTCTCTAAGGGAAGTGCAATAAAATGCATATAAACATATCATTAAGAAGGGGAACCAATAAAATCCAGCATTTTTTTTTGTTTCCCCTGAAATGGGTATTGTTAAGAGACAAATCCAAACATAACAGGGGAACCTATGGATAAAATAAACATATGTTTTCTCCTTTTCATTCTCTGCCTCTGCCTTAATTTGCTGTCATTATACCTTATTGGAGGATAGCTCTCAGCAATAAAGGGACCGCTTAATGAGACAATTTCAGTGTCATATCCCCACCTCAGTACAATCATTTGATTTGTGGCGGTGGAAGGTTGAGAGTGCAGGCATGCTCTGTGCTTCAAGGTTACAGTGGGAGGACTTTGCTTCATCTCCTGCAGAGTATGGAGATGCTTCCATCTCCCGCCTCTTCACATCTCCCCCTCACACACACACACACACACACACACACACACACACACACACACACACACACACACACACACACACACACACACACACATAAAAGCACTCAGCTTTGCACCCCTACAAAAAGATAAAAAGAACCCTACAAAAAGAAGCAGGCTTTGCCCTTCACATCTCAGCATGCCCTTTTTACATACAGACAATAGATCACGTGATGTTCCTTATATGTTATGTTCCACAGTACAGGTGTGCTAGTAATTTAGAATATAATATTGATTATCTATAAGTAGTATACAGTTAATCACAAGACTTACCATAATAAAAGATGTTTTTTTTAAAAATATTATTTAAAATGTGAATGGTGGGATAATTTTATTAGCTCTATTAATTGGTGTCTATGATGAAAATGCTACATGAAGAGAGTATAATTCCTTTGGAAATGGCTGACAGAGCAAATATGGTTGCAATTAACCTGTTTGCAATTAATCAGTTACTTATAGTACCTGTTGTTTATAGTGGCATAATGTTCTGCAGTAATGTTAAACTGCCAGTTAGAAATTTTTCTTTTTATTATAAATTTTGCTATTCAACTGGAAATCAGTCCTTTCAGCATACTTTACTGATGACCCAAAATATATCAGTTTCCACATGAAAAATAACAGAGAATACGTATGCACAGGGAGTTCTAGCTAATGTAAGACTGGTTATTGTTTGCTATATAAAGTTACACTAATAGTAACAATGAATTTATATTCAATTAAAATGTGCATATAATATATTTATATTACACACACACACACACATATAGGTGCATCTAAAAAAAATGGAATATCGTGGAAAAGTTCATTTTTACTGTAATTTAATTCAAAAGTAGAACTTTCATATTCTAGATTCATTACACATAAAGAGAAATATTTCAAGCCTTTTTTTTGTTTGTTTTAATCCTGATGATTACGGCTTACAATTCATGGAAATCAAAAATCCAATATCTCAAAATATTAAAATAAAGAATTTATAATACATAAATATCGACCTTCTGAAAATTATGTTAATTTATGCACTCAATACTTGGTCGGGGCTCCTTTTGCATGAATTACTGCATCAATGCGGCGTGGCATGGAGACAATCAGCCTGTGGCACTGCTGAGGTGTTCTGGAAGCCCAGGTTGCTTTGATAGCGGCTTTCAGCTTGTCGTATTGTTGGGTCTGGTGTCTCTCATAGATTCTCTATGGGGTTCTGGTCAGGCGAGTTGGCTGGCCAATCAAGCACAGTAATAGCATGGTCAGCAAACCATGGAAAAGGAAATCAACTGGAAAAGGAAATCAGCATATCCATAAAGCTTGTCAGCAAATAGAAGCATGAAGTGCTCTAAAATCTCCTGGTAGATACTGCATTGACTCTCGAGCAGCAGATGTCATGGCACCCCAAATCATCACTGACTGTGGAAACTTCACACTGGAATTCAAGTAACTTGGATTCTGTGCCTATCCACTCTTCCTCCAGACTCTGGGCCCTTGATTTTCAAATGAAATGCAAAATTTACTTTCATCTGAAAAGAGGACTGGACCACTGAGTAACGGTCCAGTTCTGTTTCTCCTTAGCAAAGGTAAGACACTTCAGACAATGTCTCTGGTTCTGGTTCTCTAGTGGCTTGACACTAAGAATGCGACACTGCGACATTTCTGTATTATAAATTGTTTATTCAAATATTTTGAGATACTGGATTTTTGATTTCCATGAGCTGTAAGTCGTAATCATCAATATTAAAACAAAGAAAGACTTGAAATGTTTCACTTTATGTGTATTGAATCTAGAATATATGAAAGAAATGCTGTAGAGCAAAGACGCCTTCAAAATACATCTTAAAAAAATACCGTAAAGAGCAGTAAACAGTAGTAAAGGAAACAAAGTCAAAATAAAAATAGTAGTCTCAGGTACAATTTGTGCAGTTATATAAGGAAATGAGCTGTAAGTTTTATTGAGCATCTTGCAGAACCAGTCACAGTTCTTCTGGAGACTGTCGCACTTGCTTCTTATTTTTGCAGCAAAACCCAGCAACCTTCATAGTGGTTTTTTTTTTGTCTGAAAAGTGTCTCTTACCACTTTTAATAATACGCCGCTTTCTTTAATGACATGCAAAAAACAATTCTGTAACATTTAATTTTGTGCTAGAAAACTAATGTTTGGTAATCTAAAATGTTTTTTGTACTGACTCAATAATGTAGAACTCATTATGTAGAAGCAAATAACATACACACACACACACACACACACACACACACACACACACACACACACACGTATGTATGTATGTATGTATGTATATATATATATACACACACACACACACACACACACACACACACACACACACACACACACACACACACATATATACATATATATATATATATATATATATATATATATATATATATATATATATATATATATATATATATATATATATATATACACACACAGTATCTCACAAAAGTGAGTACACCCCCATATTTTTGGAAATATTTGATTATACCTTTTCATGTGACAACACTGAAGAAATGACACTTTGCTACAATGTAAAGTAGTGAGTGTACAGCTTGTGTAGCCATTAACTCAACACACAGCCGTTAATGTTTAAACTGCTGGCAACAAAAGTGAGTACACCCCTAAGTGAAAATGTCCAAATTGGGCCCAAAGTGTCAATATTTTGTGTGGCCACCATTATTTTCCAGCACTGCCTTAACCCTCTTGCGCATGGAGTTCACCAGAGCTTCACAGGTTGCCACTGGAGTCCTCTTCTACTCCTCCATGACGACATCACGGAGCTGGTGGATGTTAGAGACCTTGTGCTCCTCCACCTTCCGTTTGAGGATGCCCCACAGATGCTCAAAAGGGTTTAGGTCTGATATAATCAAATATAATCAGATATTATCAAATATTTACAAAAATGTGAGGGGTGTACTCACTTTTGTGAGATACTGAGTATATATACATACATACATACATACATACATAAATACATACATACATATATATATATATATATATATATATATATATATATATATATATATATATATATATATAAATTTATTTATTCATTTTCATATGATACATTACATGTGATTCATTTAATGTGATTCATATTCAAGTGATTCATATTCATGTGATTCATTTTCATGTGATTCATTTTCCTTTTGGCTATAATAAATGAGCATTTTATTTTAATTTATTTATTCATTTTCATATGACACATTTTCATGTGATTCATTTACATGTGATACATTTACATGTGATTCATTTACTCATTTGCTTCTCTTTAAATCCAATTTTAGACTGTGATATCGCAAAGGTCTTTCCAGATTATTACTTGCCACATTGTATGAGATAACCCCAGTAAAATTGCCTGAATTCTATAATATAATTTGTTCAACATATTAGGTTTAAATCCTCTAAAAACAGATTCGCAATTGACTAACATTACTCTGTTCCAGTTCACATCCTTCAAAGCATTGGCATGTTTATATATATATATATATATATATATATATATATATATATATATATATATATATATATAAAATTGTCTTTTTTTCCAAATACACAAGGTGTTGTTTCATGTCATTTGTAACAATCGTTGAGATGAATCAATCAATTCAATGCCTAAGCTATTGTTAGCTAGACAGCATTTAGAAAAATTTAAAGGGAGTTAACCTAACCCATCCAGTCCTAGAAACATGCTAGTTATCCACTGATATTTTCATTTGAGCTAAAACAGACTTAGAAGCAGAAAGATTGGGTGGTGGTTCAGGGGTACAATGTGGCTGCCAGAATGTCACTGTGTAATTTATACTCTGTATAATACTGTTTAGACACTGACATTGAAACCAGATGGGCATACACTCTGGTCATTGTACTGATATTGCAGTGATGTGAACCTCATTGATATTTATCAGAGCCTCCTCTGAGTCGTCTCACCGATGCCATCAGGCTGATGTTCAGCATTCATGCTGGAGACACTGCCATTGTTCAAATGTCAAGGTGTAGGAGAGATTGACAGTTGCACAATGCTATGCAGACACACATGCATGGAAAACACACACCATTACCACCCTGTTGAGAAGGATTTGTTAAGAATTACGTCCATATGGGGATAACTACATATTATATACCACTGCAGTTCAAAAATATATTGAAAATATAGAAATAGTTACACAGGTTATCATATCCTCAGGCTTGGTACAATTCATATTACTTGATTACACATCATAACAAACATGCAGCTAGTTTTTGTTAATGTTAAGTTGTGATCAAAAGATTACTTGATGTAAAAGTTTTTTAGGGAGTTCTTTACATTTTACTTTTACAATCGGATAGAACAATTTCTTCTGGGCTCTATTCAGCATGTCTATGATAACAGCAAAAAAGATGAAAACCCCAGGAGCTTTTTACTTTCCACAGTCTAACTCCTATATGTTCCACAGGCTCCATATCAATCTTTTCAACTCTATGGACTGTGTTCAGAGTCAGCAACTTCAAAATCTCAAACTTTACATCAAAATGTATGCAGTGCAATTGTTTCCATTTTCAGACAAGGCTTATACATGTGCTTATTTACAGCAGCTATTCGATAAAGTAGATAAAACCAAAAATAAATAAATAGTCAGAAAATTTCAGGTCAAGAAATTTTAATATATAATTGATATAATAGTAATAATAGAAATTGTAATAAATAATTGGTAATATTTTATCCATTTAAAATTCCAGTCATTGTGAGGTAAGCAATCCGAGATAGTTAATGCCTCCAGCTAAGATGCTGTTTCCTATGATGCCGATTTAACAGGGATGATATGATTGATTGATTAATAGTGTCATATTTATATATTTCATATTGCTCGTGATTTCCATATTTTTGCGTGTATTTACATGGTCAGAACATAAATTCCAGCATGACATATTATGGTTACATAAAATTGTCATGTTGGGCTTAATACCGCTCCTTGTTTGAGCCAACATCACTCAAGGAAAGATAACTGAGAAATGCCTCTGTTTGAGACTCCACTACACTCACCCACTTAACTTCCATGGACCTGTGTGAGTGGTGCATTCATCTGTAGTTATGTCTGAGGTCTAAGTACCTGTATGCAATTTTGGTATTAAATCCTCACTATTCTTGCACAACTCTGAATATGGCCCCATATCAGCAAGTATGGAAGAATTACCGCACAGGAAAACATGAGGGTCAGTTGCTCATTACATGTATCTTTAAAACGATTTACAGTATCAGTCCCATGATGAAGTCAAGTAAAATTAAAATCTATATAAGTCCCTATATCATCTGTAATCTTCTGTCAGCCCACTCCATATATTCTATACCTCACAGACGTCAATGTTCATTCCATTCTAATTGCTCCATTGTGGCCAGACAATCCCATACCCATTACAGTAGATAACAGATGTACCATCCAGTAGCCATACAAACTCAAAAAGAGTAGGTACAATCCAAACAAACTGTCATAACTATTGGTTGGAAGCAGCAGTTGAAAGGGCTTTTTCTTCACTCCATAATTGTCATTGTGGGTTGTTCAGTATAAGAAGCTGAGCCTCTGTAAAAATTCAATGAAGTGGCACCTCAGGTGAAGGTTGTTGTTGCTGGGCTGAGAGCAGCAAGCTGAGGCTTCTGGTTAAGCAGCTCAGAGTAGCTGTGGGAGACTCAGATAAGGCTGAAACACAGATTCTAATGTGAGTCATTAGTGGTAGCCTGCCTTTCTTCTTCACTCACAGACAAAAATGGCTTAGAAATAAAAGTTTAGGAATAGATCACAGTAAGGGAAAAAAGGAGAATCTATGTGAAACACTAGTACCTTGCAAAAACTTAAATATGTGTGAGCTAAATATACAAATGGATTTACTTATACTTTGTTGTACTAGGAAACATTTACTTTTTTTTATTATCATGGTTTAAGTTTAATGATATTCTTAGACCTTACCTGTTTTTCCTAGTGTGATAATACTTTTTTGATCGAGAGAACATCTGTGGCTCTGGATAAGGGCATCTGCTAAATGCTGTAAGTGTAAATGTTAATTTAGGAACCATTTCACAGTATATTTGTTTAAAGTAATGATTTCATCATGTATATGAAAGAGTACATGGAGGTCTAGACACTGTGCTTGTGCGATCCGAATGAAAACCAATTACTTTTCTCATTCTCCCTCTGCACTTACCGAATGGGGTGAACTAGTGCAGAACTCTTATTTATACAAGGACTTGTCCTTTTGTCCTTATTACTGTGTGTGTGGGCGTGTGTATGTGTGTGTGTGTGTGTGTGTGTGTTCCTATGCGCTAAATTGGTGGAATTTTTAATATTCTTCAAAGCACAGATTATGCTGTGTAGAGGTTTTTTTGGGAAAAAAAAGTGATTCACAGCAGCATCAAAAATCATAAGAAATGGAAAAAAAAGACAAGGCCAATCAGATCTCATTTGTACATTGGAGCTCTAAATGTTCAGTTATCTCCTTTAGGGTAAAGACATGACTCTGCTATATGCCTACTGCCATTTAAACAGGGTGTTGTGTGTAATTAAACTAGCACATAGCTGCCCAGTGGAACACACTCTTTATAGCAGAAGACGCTGTCACTGTGATTTACTATTAGTTGAGGAGTATCAATCACTGCTTAGTTTTCATTTTCAAAACTGTGACAACATTTTGAATTAGTCATTGTACACGTGTGTGTGTGTGTTTGTGTGTGAGAGTTGATGTGTGTGTTACAGTATTAAGCTACTGTTTGGGAAATGGAATTACACAGTGAATGTTTTTGGATTCCATTCATGTGAAGAACGTGATGTGCATCTAAATGTTTAATTTCCAAATTGGCATGAATGAATAATGACATTCACTTTGACATCATCCATCTTGCTCCACGGCCTAACAAATCTTTTCTATTTATTGTGTGCTGCCTACAATCTAGGGCCTGACTGATGCATTGTTTAGTCGGTGAATTTGCCCCATATACATGTAAATATTCCACATATTTAGGGCGGATGACAGTAATATCTGTGATACTATTGATCACACATCCTATAAGGTGTGGGGAGGTGCTAATACTTTTGCTAAAAAATGGTAAATACAGGTTCTTGCCTGACCATCACATGAAAATATAAAAGCCACACAAACCATCAGGACAAGCAGCTGTTTGATTTACACAGATTCATATTCAGAGTTGGCAACTTACGTTCCAAGATATCAATATATATCTGGCATAGGGAAATCTGTGTGCTGTTCAGAGGTTGTCAGGTTTTACTTAAGTAGATGACAAGCACTTGTCTTCAAGCCCAAAGAAAGGGAGTGAAAGGAAATATGGACTACTAAAACATATCACATTTAGGGGTGAAATATTTTATACATGTATCAAGAAAGCAAGATGCCATTAAAACTGATAATACATTTTAAACTGATACAATTATATAAAAATAACAAAAAAAAGGCCATCTTGAGAGACCTTCAGGTTATAGGGTTGAAGCTCATCCTTGCTGCTCCAGTCCTCACAGAATCCAGCACTTCCCTTGCACAGGTGACTATGTATTGTCCATGATGGAACAAAGAGGGAGTGTCAGCTTGTTCTTCTTCCTGTACAAGGCTATGCTGATCAATGATATTGGGACTCCCAACCACCTCCACAGGTTATGGCTGATCTTCTTTTCCAGTCCTCCCACAGCTAACATTGAAAACTCGTGAACAAGCAATGGCCACAAGATGCATGGGAGGATCCCATGCTGATAAATCCAAGCCTTGAACTTGCCTGATAGCCTTGACTTGTTTATTGTGGTCAGCCATTGCTGGAGTTCCTCCATGGAAGTTCTGATTGTGAGAATTTAGTGAGCTGTTAAACACCTTTGCCAAGCCTTCAAAGGCTTCTTCAACAGGGTTGATATGGAGCTTCCTCCCACTGCAAACCAGCACCGATCCACCACCTTAACACCTCTGAGCACAAGTTACCAAGACTTCTTGGGGTTGAAGCTCATCCTTGCTGCTCCAGTCCTCACAGAATCCAGCTACATCCTGGAGACATCTTAATTGTGACTGAGAGATCCCCCTGTTCTCCCTTGCCTCTCAGGTCACCTGAGTGACCACACCTGTATGCTCTAAGCAACCTGGAACGTGGGTACCCCCCCCCCCCCCCCCTTCTGAAAAGAGGTGTGAATGTAAGCATTCCTGAGGTGATACTCAGTAAGATGCCAGGCAGGGGTACTGAAAAATATCTTTCCCTCCACACTCAGCAGTGAGATGACTCTGAATTCCTGGATGTTTTTGGAGTTCTCTTTGGGAGTCAAGACACCTTCTGCAAATCTACATTCACTCACTTCCACAGTCTTTGCAGCAATCTGGGGCATCTCATGTACACCTTGTAAGGGACAGCACTTGGTCCTGGTGCTAAGCCTGATCTTGCCACTCTTGCAATGTTGGCTATCTCTTGCCAAATGGGTGCTCTGTTGTCAAATCTGGTGGTTGTTAGTGGTGGATGGATCAATGACCTATGCCATTCTGCCCTATGGGGAGTCAGGAACTTCTTCTTGATGATGCCCAGCAGCTCCACCAAGGCTTGTCTCTCCTCCTCTGCAGCATGCTTGAACTGTTGTTTCAGTGACTTCAACTTGTTCTTCAGCTGATTGATTTTTTTTGCCTATACGGTTCTTCATATAGGGCACAGGTTCCATCTGGATCTCCTGTAATCCAAATCTCTCTGCCACTAAACTTAAAGTCAGGTCCATAAGTATTTGGACAGTGACACAATTTCCATAATTTTGCCTCTGTATACCACCACAGTTGATTTGAAATGAAGCAATCAATATGTTATTGAAGTGTAGACTTTCAGCTTTAATTCAAGTGGTTTAACAAAAATATTGCATTAACCATTTAGGAATTACAGCCGTATGAGTCCCTCACAGGCTTAAAAGTAATTGGACAATTGACTGATAAGCAGTTTCATGGCCAGGGATGGCCTGATTCCTCATTATTTCATGACAAATTGAGGAAATTAAAAGTCTGGAGTTGATTCCAAGCGTTGAATTTGCATTTGGTAGCTGTTCATGAGAACTCTCAATATGTGGTCTTAAGACTACAGTCAAAACATTATTTTCAGCTGAACTGTAGTTCATGAAACTATTTCACATATAAAGGGAAGGAAAACCTAATTCACGTAACATTTTCTTAAATTATATTCTACGTTTGCTGTTTTCTTTGCAGTATGTACCATTGCATTGCTTAAAAAAAAAAAAAAAAAAAAAAAGTGAAAGACGTAGGATTTATCATTTGAATTGAAATAAATCTAACAGAATAAAGACATCTATTTGTGCTGGATGCTCATCAGAGTAATATGAATAGTTTGTAATAGTTTTTAGTGAAAAGAAAAAAAAATGTAATGAAAGAACAGGACTAGACAACAACATGCTTTATGCAGGTGGCTTTTCATATAGAAGCTCAAGGAGAGAGTGATTTATCCTTGAAAATGTGCTCATATTAATGTGAACAGGAAGCTGCCTGGACTGAAATCCATTGAGCGACTGACTGAAAGATATAGAATTTTCCTCTGGGATTTGTTGAAAGAGAGTTTTTCCATTTTGGGGGAAGTGATGGGAATTGATTTAGGCACTTGTTCTACTGCATTGACCACCACCCTGCTGGCATTTTACTGAAGCACTCTGTCTCTGATCAATGTTAGCACATGTACTGAACCGGCTGAATGGCAGATATATGAGAGCCTTCCTTGAAGAATAACAAAAGGACTCAGAGACAGGATAAACATTTGCCCAAATTCATATCCGTTGTAAGCAAACAAACAAACAAACAAACACGCACGCACACACACACACACACACACACACACACACACACACACACACACACACACACACACACACACACAGCAGTGCACAGTCCAATTCTCTAAATACAAGCCCTCAGCTTCCTAACCAGTTTAAATACACTGAATGAATTGCAATCAACATTGAAGCTCAAAAAAATCCTCTGTTTATAACTAGTTTATAATGTTTATAAAGCAGTTACAAAGTTGATGGTGCTTCAGTGTATTCCAGTAATGAAATATAGCGAATGAAAAAGAAGTGTGTCTGCAGTCTCTCCAAAGGTATGTATTTAGATGCATTCACTTCTGGTTAAAATCGTGTCACTGTGTGTTGGAAAACTAAACAATAATGGTGTATAATATGCAGCAATGTATTTTCGATGCTATTTATTTGCTAACCCTTACAATCAGTTCTGCATAATAGATTCTTGAGTTGTGAATTCTAGTTCTCTAATCGTATAAATGGTATACTGGTGAATGGTATATTATTATAATGGTATAATTATATATTATGGTATATCATTTAGGAAGGTGTGTATGGTGGGATCAGGGGGGTAAGTTCTTAGTAATACATGCAAGTAAAAATCACAGTTTTACAGTAATGCTATTGGTCTAATACTTTATGATTATTATAGTAACAGCTCATTCACTGGGACTTGCATGGTGGGAACTCTATATAATCTAAGTCTAATAATAAATGAAGATTTTTTTTTAAAACAATTATTTAACAAAGAAAAGCTTATACTTGTTGATATGGACATTTCAGAGGACTTATGGTTTCTGATTTCTCTGTAACATGACAAGCTGCATTTATTTTTTTGTCTTATTAACTTCAAGAGGGAATAAAAAGAGATGCAGGGGAGGAAAAGGCTGTTTATAGCTGCTATAATGTAAGTGATAATAGGAACTAACTGTCTCACAGATGTTCCACAACTTTAAATGCAATTACAATGTCCTCCAATAATATTGGCACCTTCGGTAAATATGTGCATATAAGCCTGTGAAAACTATCTTTATTGTTTAACCTTTTGATCTTTTGCTAAAAAATTCACAAAAAAATACTTTGCTGTCATGGATATCAAACAATTGCATACAAAACACAGGTTTATAAAAAGATATCTTTGTTAAATATAGGTGTGCAACAATTATTGACACTCTACTTTGTGTTACCTCCGTTTGCCAAGATAACAGCTCTGATTCTTCTCCTATAATGACTGGTGAGGTTTGAGAACAGATATCAAGGGATCTGAGACCATTCCTCCATACAGAATCTCTCCAGATCCTTCAAATTCGAGGTTTACGCTGGTGTACTCTCCTCTTCAGTTGACCCCACAGGTTTTCTATGGGTTTCAAGTCAGGGGACTCTCATGGCCATGGCAGGACCTTGATTTTGTGGTCAGTAAACTATTTTTGTGTTGATTTTGATGTATGTTTTGGATCACTGTCCTGCTAGAAGATCCAACCACGGCCCATTTGAAGCTTTCTGGCAGAGGCAGTCAGGTTTTCATTTAATATCTGTTGATATTTGATAGGGTCCATGATCCCATGTATCCTAGCAAAATGTCCAGGTCCTCTGGCAGAAAAACAGCCCCAAAACATTAAACAGCCACCACCATATTTAGCTGTGGGCATGAGGTACTTTTCCATATGGCTATCTCTATGTGTGTGCCAAAACCACCCAGACCACTGACTTGAAACCCATAGAAAACCTGTGGGCTGAGCTGAAGATGTGAGTCCACTAAAGTGGACCTGGAAATTTGAAGGATTTGGAGAGATTCTGTATGGAGGAATTGCCTCAGATCCCTTGCTATGTGTTCTCAAACCTCATCAGGCATTATAGGAGATGTCATGGATTTCCGGAGCATTCAGTGTGCACGAATTGCCATGAAGCATGACAGCGCTTGACCTTTCCTTGACCTTGTTTCTCAGTTTTTGATCCTACCCTCATTTCCACAGTTCTCGTCTTTGCCCTGTTTATGGCCGTTTGTAGATTGCCTGACCCATGCCTGTCTTTGGACATTGATATTGCCTCACGATTTGGATTTGTCTGCCTACCTCTTAAAAAAGCTTTAACTGCGATTTCATCCATCTCTATCCTGATTACATGACAGGAGAAGACTCAGAGCTGTGCCAATAATTGTTGGGTGTAGGGTGCCA
The DNA here is from genome assembly GCF_001660625.3 of Ictalurus punctatus. NCBI lineage: Eukaryota > Metazoa > Chordata > Actinopteri > Siluriformes > Ictaluridae > Ictalurus > Ictalurus punctatus. The sequence continues at coordinate 14,799,734 of NC_030428.2, read as the reverse complement.
ATAATTGTTGCACACCTATATTTAACAAAGACATATTTTTTATAAACCAGTTTTGTTTGCAATTGTTTGATATCCATGAGAGCAGAGTATTTTTGTGATTTTTTAAAAACAAAACATCAAAAGTTTATATAATAAAGACAGTTTTGCACAGCCTTCTTTGCTCATTTTTACCAAAGGTGCCAATATTAGTGGAGGACATTGTACTGTATATATGTGTACTCAAGTGTATTTAAGACTGAAAGTCTAATCCAGGTTGTCACGTATCGTGACGGAGCAGAGATAGGACGGATGCAAGTGTAGGATGAACAGTTGTTTATTTGAAAGAGAGACAGGCAGACAAATCCAAAACGTGATCCAAAAGTAATCCACAAACATGCAAGAGGTCAGGTGATTGGCAAACAGGCATACACGGGGCAAGGCTGGAATCTAGGTCGTGGTCACGAAAAACAGGGTCGATAAACAAAACGAGAAACGAATTATGACGAGGAACTGGGAGCGGATAATCCAGCGCGAACTAACTCTAAACATGGAACGTGTCTGTGACTGTGACTATGACTATGACTACTATACGAACTAAACTAATTCTAAACATGGCCCGTGACTATGACTATGATACGCACTAAACTAACTCTATAACATTACTCTTCCGCGTTGTGTGCTGGGAGGCGCGTGATATATATGTAGACATGATCAGCGTCTAAACTGCTAGCAGCTTAGAGCAATACAGACCCACGTGAAATCCCACGTGAAAAAAGTGCAAAATTTTGAACCATCACTGATATTGGTAGCTTAAAGACTCCACTTTAATAGACACAGATGCTAAATGTCAAAGTTTAAAAGATTACTAGACAGATAGAAAACAAGTTTATCGTTAAGTCTGCCAAATTTAATGTGGCTGGGAATAGTATTTCTGGAGATATTAAATCCTAAACATGGCTTCCCAGATAAGACATTTTTTAAATGAGAAAAAATTATATTTTTCAGGGGCGTGAAAAAATGTGATGATGTTAGAACTCAGCCAAAATACTTCATAGACTTTGGTTTTAGGTCACAAGCAAAACATAAAAAAGAAGAAACAAAATCTGAGACATGCAGTAACAACCTTATATGAATTGACCCACAAACCATAAGTTACCTGAGCAGGGGTAATATGGTGTATATACAACATAATTCTTCTAATCATTGGCATTCTAATGTTCTCCTTTCTCTTTCTGGCTGCCCTCTCTAACAAACAAACCTTCTGTCCCTCCAAAAATCTGGGGACAATAACAAAAGGGGACTAGAAAAAGTTGCTAAAATGTTATGGCAGGGTTATTGCATGCTTAGTAGAGTTGATACAGAGTTACATAATAGTATTACTACATAATAGCTTTGAAGTGTGACACAGATGGGTGAACACCACTCCTGTGGCTGTAGCTCTGGTCTGTGGGGATCTTCATGTGTGAAACACCACTTTGCATCACCCTATAATCAGCACAGCAGCATGCACATTCCTGCCATGTCTGAAGATGAAAGAATTGGGCAGAGGGGATTTTTTTTTCTCCTTATGTGGTGTTTGCTTATTTATGAGTGTGTGTGCCAGAGTCAGAGTGAGGGAATATATGTGTGCAGAAATTAATGGGTACGAGTTGGTGTATATATATATATATATATATATATATATATATATATATATATATATATATATATATAGTATAAGTGATTTCTTCTATCTTACTGTATGTGGCAAATGTCATCTCCTGCATGACACCTAACACACACACACACACACACACACACACACACACACACACACACACACATTAATTGGACCACAATGGAATTAATAAGACATTAATAATAAAAAAAAAGTTGTTTATTTTTATGTGGATATTGACTGATATTTCTCTTTTAAGAGAAACATGTTCTGCCTTGATATCGTGTCAGTGTTGCTGCTTGTCCTTCAACAGACTCACTTTCTTATTTAGGCTTTGCTGGAGCGTTGTTCTGCATGCAAATGCTCTCTGTGTGTATGTGAATGTGTGCTACTCACATTCTCCTGTGTGTCACAGTCTCTTGTCTGTGGGAAGGTGCTCCAGAGAAGAGAGAGCTCTCTGTTTGATTTAGCCCTGATTGAACATGATCATCAATTGCCTCTCTCCATGCTTATGTTTACACATTCTGTGCATGAGAAAGTGAGAAAGATTCCCCCTCTATCCTGCGTGCCTTTGCTGCTTCCTGTAATCCTATATTGGTTCTCATGCCAGGAACAACGGACATGCTTCATGGCCTCTTTGACCATAACTAGAGACTCAGCATTTACTGGTGTGAATTAGTAAGGTTAAGATCCAACCCACTGTTCCCAAACGTATGCAGATTGCCGTAATGTTTGCCAGAATCTGACACTGGCTTTTGTGACTAGCCAATTGGCAGAAGTGAGAGAGGCATAGAGAAAACGATACATTCAGGAGCCTGTTAGTTATCAAAATGGTCAATTTACATGAGGCTCCAGTCCAGGTTGGGGAGCTATGCAGGGGAGAGAAGCAAATGATGGGAGCACTCAAACTTAGAGTGCTTCATTAAAGCAATAACTGCTCTAATGGGTTTTCTGTCAGGAAATTACTTGTGTTTTGTGGCAGCAATATTAAAGTGTGTTGTTGCCAGAATCAGAGTGGCATTAGATACTAATGTTTCTAAATGATAAATTTGAACTGAATAAAGTATAATTTACTTAAGGAACAATGAACCAGCCAGTGATGTGCATTGCATAATTTAAGAGGACCATTATTAGTCCAAATCTCAAAAGCGCTTCCATTTGTTGACATGGGCAGAATGACTTCCTACAGTATCTGTTGGATAAAATGGTTCTTTTCAAAGAGTGGATTTGTATTATCCCCCTTTGCACATACCTTCTTGATACCTTTCTGTTTACTCAGAAACTAGTAATTGACATGAATTGTCACATCATTGTTCTTGAGTATCGGTCTGTGCTAAAATTGGGATTTAGGTGGTTGGGAAGTTCTACTGCCTTCATTTGGAAACAATTCTATTCAGTTTATACATTGTTCTTAGGAGGTATCAACACTGATATCATGGAAATGGAAATATGTTTTTGATATTCTGTTTCAACCCTAAGTGCAGTGAAGGAAGTGAAGGAAATCATTTTGGAAATTGTGAATGAACGTATTTTGCAAAGAACTGCGAAGATAAATTACTACATCATAATTATTTATTATTTTGACCATTATGTCTATTATTTCCATAAAATGACAGTACCAGGGCTACGCTCAACCAAAGGTAGGGTTGCTCTGCCCCAATTTAACCCCCAGTCTCCAGGAATGTACAACTCAACCATATTTTTTGTCACTAATGAACTCTGTTGTAAATAATAGATATCACATTATTAATTGGTAGTATTATTCATATTATTAATAATAGTACATTTCTACACTGTTAGTTTGGGTAAAAATTTTATAGGCATGTCAATGTGACATTTATTGCATTTATGAATGAATGAATGAATGAATGCCTTTTATTGTCACTATACACATGTACAATGAAATTAAGAGCCACTCCTTTTTGTTCCGTGCAAACATATACATTCAATACACAAGAAGAATAAACAGATAATACACAGATAAATAAATAAGATAAATAAACAAAATAAATAAACAAGATATACAATATATGCAAGATATATGCACGATAGATAGATATTAGGGTGGATGGCGGAGGTACTATGAAATGCACAGTTTGAGACAATATATACATATGCTGTGGACTCAGTACATGTGTTTGTTTATCATGGTAATAGCTTTTGGGAAGAAACTATTCTTAAATCTGCTAGTCCTAGTTTTGATGCACCTGTAACGTCTCCCTGAGGGCAACAGATTGAACAGATCAAAGCCAGGGTGAGAACTGTCCTTAATGATAGTTTTTCCTCTGCTGAGGCAATGGGAAGTATAAATATCCATCAGGGAGGGGAGAGGGCAGCCAATGATCTTCTGTGCTGCTCTTACTACCCTCTGAAGCCTCTCCCTGTCTGCTGCGGTGCAGCTACCATACCACACAGTGATACAGTATGTCAGCAAGCTCTCGACGGACGAGCGGTAGAAGATCAGCAGCAGATTGGAGTCCAGATTGTACTTCCTGAGAACCCTCAGGAAGTGTAGCCGCGTTTGAGCCTTCTTGATGACCGCTGTGATGTTGTCCGTCCAGGAGATGTTAGCAGAGATAAGGACGCCAAGAAACCGGACGGTGTGGACCTTCTCTACACACTCCCCATTGATGAAGAGGGGGGCCAGCTCCGTGTTGTGTTTTCTGAAGTCTACAATAAGTTCCTTGGTTTTCTTGGTGTTTAGAGTCAGGTTGTTCTTTGAACACCAGGCTGCCAAGTTTAGGACTTCCTCTCTGTAGGCTGCCTCCTCTCCTTTTGAGATAAGTCCGACCACTGTGGTGTCGTCAGCAAACTTGATAATAATATTATTGTTGTAGACTGGTCTACAGTCATATGTGTAGAGACAGTACAGGAGGGGGCTCAACACACAGCCCTGTGGAGAACCTGTGCTCAACGTGCGAGTGGAGGAGAGGTGGGGCCCGAGTCTCACTGTCTGGAACCGGTTGGTCAGAAAGTCCTTTATCCAGGCACACGTGAGGCGGGGGAGACCAAGGGTGACCAATTTGGTGACGAGAATGTCCGGAATTATTGTATTAAAAGCCGAACTGTAATCCACAAAAAGCATCCGTACGTAGCTCTGTTGCTGCTCAAGATGTCTCAACACGTAGTGGACAGCTACGGCGATAGCATCCTCTGTGGATCTGTTTGCACGATAAGCAAATTGAAAAGGATCGAAATCTGGGGGGAGGTAGTCCTTGATGTGCTGAAGAACCAATCTCTCAAAGCACTTCATGATAACTGGAGTGAGGGCTACAGGACGATAATCATTCAGGCTAGTGGTGGGCGATTTCTTTGGCACTGGAATGATTGTGGCTGATTTTAGGCAGGACGGGATGACTGCTTGGGCCAGGGAGAGATTGAAAATTCTGGTAAAGATGTGGGCAAGCTGGTGGGCACATGATCTGAGCACGTTACCAGGTACACCGTCTGGGCCAGCAGCCTTCCTGGGGTTCACTGCCAGAAACATCCGTCTAACATCGTGTTCCCTCACAGTAAGTAGAGTGGTGCAGGAACCAGAAGGGGATGGAGGCAGGGCTGGACTGGTACGGGGGCCAGATGAGGGTGGAGGTGGGGCTGGAGCAGATGAGTGCTGTTGTTGTGATGTTTCAAAGCGAGCGAAGAAGCAATTTAGCTCTTCTGCCAGAATCGCACTCAGGACTCCTGTTGTCGCCTCACGGCCTCTGTAGTTTGTGATGTTCTGTATACCCTGCCACACCTCCCGTTTATTTTTGCTGGACAGGTGGGACTCTATGCTCCTCTTATAGGCCGCCTTAGCTTCCTTAATACCGCCTTTCAGGTTGGCACGGGCAGCTCTGTACAGAGCTCTATTACCAGACCTGAAGGCAGCGTCGCGGGCTTTGAGTAGTGTGTAGACCTGTTTGGTCATCCATGGTTTCTGGTTTTGGAAAACCCGGATGTTTTTTTCCACAGTCACATTTCCGATACAGAACTTGATGTAGTCCAGTACCGTTCCTGTTAATGTTTCTAGCTCTTGATGTTCAAACAAATCCCAGTCTGTCTGTTCGAAGCAGTCCTGTAGTTTGCAGAATGCATCATCAGGCCAGGTGGTAACAGTCTTTATAGTGGTCCTGACACTGCGTCTGAGGGGTGTGTAGGCAGGGGAGAGCAGGAGGGAGAGATGGTCTGATTGGCCGAGGTGGGGGAGAGGTATGGCTCTATACGCGTGCTTGATGTTGGAGTAAACATGATCCAAAGTGTTCGCCCCTCTAGTAAAACACTTAACATGTTGATAGAATTTCGGGAGTACAGTCTTCAAGTTCGCCTTATTAAAGTCTCCTGCAATTATGTGAACACCGTCTGGGTAAGCCCTCTGCTGCTCGTTTATGGTGTTCAACAGGAGAGAGAGCGCCGTGTTCACATTGGCATCAGGTGGAATATACACAGCCGTGATAATCACCACTGTAAGCTCTCTCGGTAGAAAAAAGGGCCGACATCTTACGGACATGTACTCGAGGTCAGGGGAACAATGTTTGTCTATCATTGTTCCGTTGTTACACCAATTCTCATGCACATACATACAGAGGCCCCCCCCTCTGCTCTTACCGGAGTCCTCAGTCCTGTCCCAGCGAAGCATAGTACGACCTGCTAGCTGCATGCTAGCATCGGGTATCCTCGGATGAAGCCAGGTTTCAGTAATAATCAAAACACAGCAGTCGCGAACATAGCGATTTCCAGCTAGTTGTAATTCCAAGTTGTCGATTTTATTCACTAGGGATCTGGCATTGGAGAGAAACAGGCTCGGTAAAGGTGGCTTGTGTGGTTGTTTTCTTAGCCTTAGCATAATACCGGACCTGCATCCCCGCTATGCCGTTATGCTATGGTAAAGATAATGAAGTTCTTGAATAATGCTCTTAAATAGTCTTAAAATTTTTAGGCATATAACATTTTTTACACACTCACCATCAACTTTATTAGGAACACTTGTACACATTCATGCAGTTATCTAATCATTCAATTATATAGCAGCAGCACAATGCATAAAATCATGCAGATACAGGCCAAGGGTTTCAGTTAATATTCAACTTCAACTTCAGAATGGGGAAAAATTGTGATGTCTGTGGATTTAACTGTGTCAGGGTTGTTGGTGCCAGATGGGCTGGTTTGAGTATTTCAGAAATGCTCAATACTCCTGGGAGTTTCACACACAGCAGTTGCTAGAGTTTAACAGAATTGTGCAAAAAACAAACAAACAAAAAAAAAAACGTCCTGTAAGTGGAGGATGCAGACTGAAACACCTTGTTGATGAGAGAGATCAGAGGAGAATGACCAGACTGGTCTGAGCTGACAGGAAGTCTATAGTAACTCAAATACACACTCTTTACAACCGTGGTGAGCAGAAAAGCAACTAAGAATGCACAGTACATCAAACCTTGAGGTGGATGGGCTACAAAAACAGAAGGCACATCGGGCTCACTCCTGTCAACAAAGAACAAGAATCTGAGGCTATCATGGCCTCACGGAGACTCTATTGCCTATTATAATTGCTCTGGGAAATAGCTCTTAACCTAAAAGAATGAATGGCTATTGGTGAGGTCTGTTTTAACCAGCCTTGTTAAAGCTTTAAGCCCGTGATGCTCAAGACATTCTTTGCCTCATACACATGGCTCTAGTGTGTATCCATGTGCAATGTTTGCATTTCCTAAATCTTGCACATTAACCGCTATTTCAAAGTTAGCATATATGCTCAGATAGGAGCAACAACACCATCCACCTATTAAACAAATATTTACTTGTTTGTTTGTTCATCTTACATTACAGTCAGTAGGTTTGAAGCAGAAGACTACGCTGGATACCTTTGGGATGAAAACAGCATGGCCTATCAATGCTTTGAAACATGCCGCCCTGGTCTTCCAGCTGTTTTCTTTCTTTTGTTTGTTCATTCTCAGGGAGATAGAATGAAGGATGCAATTCCTCTTCCATCTGGTATCCATCAGACATGAAACAAAATTTCAATACATGAGCCTTTGGCTTAGGGGATAATAATATATAATATATATATATATATATATATATATATATATATATATATATATATATATATATATATATATATATATATAAACAACTGCAAAGGGCTCACATTTTCAAGAAATGACAGAAAAATCAAAGAGTTCACTCAGAGAATATGATCAGAAAATAAAAATTACTATCAGTAAAGATGAAGAGAAGGAAGGAGACAAATAAACTCCAACTACTGCAGAAACAGTCTTGCACTTTAAGTTTGGCTTACAGGTCAGTGAGCACATTCCCTAGGGATGGAGCACCTTGAAACTGTGGGTCCGTGAACTGAAGTGACAGCTGTGTATCAATGGATTCAAGCCTGAATGCTAATCATATAAAGAGTAATGCAACTCTGCGGAACACACTGGAGGTCTTGACCATGCACCAATTTTGACTTGTTAAATTATTATTATTCTCTACAAGGCTACTTTTCGGCTTCAATTTTTCACAACACACATATAGTACAAGCAAACTATAATGCCTAAATGCTTTGAGCACAGTAATGACTGGTCATAATATTGAATGATCAGGCTGAAAAAATCTACTTACTTACTCAGAATTAGTATTATGAAACATGGTTGAGACTTACATCACTGGGTTTCATCATAGGTATAAAACTATTATGCAAACACATAGAAACACACCCATTGAAAGACAGATAGGCAGTACCACTCATGATTGTGTTTTATTTGTCAAGTGCTTCACATCTGTAATCATGCCACGTCTCTTCTGTATAGTGATCATGGTAAACAGAAAAGCTGACAGCTCTTTTGTTCAAACCAGGTAAAAAAAATTATGGTTCTGTCTTCATCCCTTTATGTAATTTGTACTTTGATTGGGCAATGTTTGCTTAGTCTTTTTATTTCTAGTTTATCCACCAAAGGCATTTTGAAAAATCAATGATCAAGAAAGTAATCCACCTTCTATATGTTTATAAGGCCTGTTATTGTATTTCACATGCACCTACTCAATCTCTACTGAAGACAAGTTATGGATGTGTCAGTAATGAAGGCTTAAATATTTCACCGTTATGACTTATTGTACATGTAAATCTAAGGGGCATTTACACCAAGTATAACCTTACATGACTGTCACTGACAGGCTGCTTGAATCTACTGTCTTTGAATGAAAGAAATCAGCCAGAGTCTCATTTCCAGAGTTTCCAGCTTAGCTACTGTATCACTACACTCGATGACTCAAAAAAACAAAACATCTTAGTGACAAAATTAGTGATTGTCCTTATCAGCTCTCCGGCGCACATCACAGCTACTGGTTATATTAGTTAAATGACTAAATTCGGTTGAGTGACAAGTGTATAAAGTGTGTAAAGCCCCAGTGTGTAAAACCCAAGCTCAAGCCCATGTTCACAACAACTAATCACTGATCACCACTGTTCCCACTGATCATCACTGATCACCATTGTTCCCAGTGACTGATCATAGATCACCATTGTTCCCAATGGCCAATCACTTATCAGCACTGCTCCCAATAACCAATCATTGATGATCATCATTCTCAACCTCAATCACTTATCATTATTGTTCCTCAAGTCCAATGACTGATCAGTATGGATCCCAATGACCAATCACTGATCAGTATGGATCCCAATGACCAATCACTGATGAACATTGCTCCCAGTTACCTATCACTGATCTTCTTTGTTCTTTATTTTGAATTCTCTTTGTGGCTATATATACACACAAATAATAAAAGCAAATAATTCCATCTTTCCTTCATGGTCCCAACTACCCTTAACCAAGGGTGTTAGCTGGACTGTTATCATCCCGGACTGAGCCCAGATTCTTGTTCATGAAAAAACAGATATATATATATATATATATATATATATATATATATATATATATATATATATATATATATATATACTCCATCTTTTCCTGCTCAGCATGAGAGGATATTAGTGTTTCAGTTTCAACCCCATTTACTGGTAATTTTTTCTTTTTAATCAGCATATATCCATTTCCCCCCTCACACTAACTGACTGTGAGCTAGCTTTTGGCTGAATTGAGAGCTGTCAGCCAATAATACACAAATATTTTCACATATTTTCCTGTAAACCCTGTCTGATTGGTCTTGCCTCCATTCACTGAAGATAAAATACAACACTCTGTTTGCTGAAGATCTAAAATTACAACCCCAATTCCAAAAAAGTCGGGATGCTGTATAAAATGTAAATAAAAACAGAATGCAATGATATACAGTTCTCATAAACCCATGTGTTATTCACAATAGAACATAGAAAACACATCAAATGTTTAAAATGCACCATTTTAAGGAAAAAATATAAAAAGTCATTTTGAATTTGATGGCTACAACACGGCTCAAAAAAGTTTGGACGGGGAAACAAAAGGCTGGAAAAGTAAATGTTACTAAAAAGAAACAGCTGGAGGAACATTTTGCAACTAATTAGGTTAATTGGCAACAGATCAGTAACATGATTAGGTATAAAAAGAGTATCTTAGAGACGCAGAGTCTCTCAGAAGTAAAGATGAGATGGACTCTCGATGGAAGCATATGTTGCTCTAAAACATGTATATACCTTTCAGCATTGGTGGTGCCTTTCCAGATGTGCAAGCTGCCCACACCATTGGCACTAATGTACCCCCATACCATCAGAGATGCAGACTTTTGAACTGAGCGCTGATAAAAAGCCGGATGGTCCCTCTCCTCTTTAGTCCTCTTTAGTTTAGAGGACGCGGTGTCCATGGTTTCCAAAAAGAATGTAAAATTTCGATTCGTCTGACCACAGAACAGTTTTCCACTTTATTGCAGTCCATTTTAAATGAGCTTTAGCCCAGAGAAGATGGCAGCTTCTTCTTTGCATGATAGAGCTTTAACCAGCATTTGTGGATGGCACAGCGAACTGTGTTCACAGAGAATGAGTTCTGGAGGTGTTTCTGAGCCCATGCAGTGATTTCCATTATAGAATCATGCCTGTTTTTAATACGGTGCCGCCTGAGGGCCCGAAGATCATGGGCATGCAATATTGATTTTCACTTGTCCCTTGTGCTCAGAGATTTCTTCAGATTCTCTGAATCTTTTGATGATATTATGTACTGTAGATAATGACATATTCATAGTCTTCGCGATTTTATGTTGAGGAACATTATTCTGAAATTCTTCCACAAATTGTAGACGCAGTTTTTTGCAGATTGGTGAACCTCTGCCCATCTTTACTTCTGAAAGACTCTGCCTCTCTAAGACACTCTTTTTATACCCAATCATGTTACTGACCTGTTGCCAATTAACCTCCAGCTGTTTCTTTTTAGTAACACTTTTCCAGCCTTTTGTTACCCCATCCAACTTTTTTGAGACGTTTTGCGGCCATCAAATTCATTTACTCAGCTTAAATATTTGATACGTTTTCTACTTTCTATTGTGAATAACAATAGGTATATTTCTTTCTATAAGAAATGTTTTAATATATTATTTTCTTTTCTCATACAATTCTATTGTATTACCATCAGAAAGTATTGGTATGGCATTGCCAGTTCTTTTGTTTTAGCTATACACTGAAATCATTTGGATTTGAGATCAAACAATGAATATGAGACGATTTACCCTTTTTAACAACAAATGCAGTTCAAACAAAAGGTGCCGTGCTCTAAGTTGTTTTCAGGAAATATTCCTCCTTCATGTAAGAAATTTTGATATACAAATGATCTTGATAATTAAATGAATATGCATATTGATCTCTTGCAACTTTAGCATGCATTAGCTGCTTTCTCCTGAAAATAGTTGATAACACTGCTCACTTCATATCATTCTGTGTATTTTTCTGTGTATCTTTTATGACCTGTGGTGGTGCTATTGTTACTTTCGGTTCCACAGAAGTAAAAAAGTATACTTTTTTTTTTAATTTTTAAATTTTTTTTTTTTAAAGCAAATAAGATGTTGTGGATACCAAAAACTGAGCCCTACTTGTATGTACTTTTCCCTTGAAAGACAGGCCAGACTTAGTGCAAGGATTGGAAATTTTACTTACAGCTGCTAGAATGTGAGAAGATATTACACAAAAGACATGCTATCTAGTTCATTATTTCACTGCCTCAGATGTTGCAGGGCAGCAAAGGGAACTGCTGTTGTTATAACAAGATCATGAGGAAAATTATGTTGTGAATTTGAGATTTTGGCACAAAAAATATTCATGGCCTCTGGATATCCATATTATTAATTTTGTTGCACATCACAAGGTTTTCTAAGAGCTTGTTTGTCTCAGTATATTTCTTTGCTATTTATTTTCCTCTTTGCATTATATTACTATTTCATAAGCATGGAACTGAAAGAAAATAACTACAATATGACTGTACTTGACGGCACTGATGTCTTTATGCATCAATCATGGGCTGAAGTAAAATTAAATTATATCAATCATCTCTGTTTTGTGGCCACAGGAGGAGGTTTACGTGAATGGCTTTCTTGTCACAGTAAATTAAAAATGGCCCACAGTTAATTAGCATATGGTTGTAAAACAAGCTATTTGTATATTTTCTATATTATTCAACAATATTTCTAGATTTTGTGTATTATTGCACAATATATAAACAACAGTCATTGTACTACTACAAAACTCAATAAGTAAAGTTTTCTTTCTTGGGTGATCTTTTATTTGACACTTAATAAACTGCAAAAAAAAAAAAAAAAAAAACCCTGCCACCTGCTGGCAGACAGTATCAAGTGCATGCTGATTTCCTGATCAGCATGCAGACTTTTTACCCCATACCCTAATTCTTCTCTTCTACACACAGCTCACGCCAGCACCAGCTGAGTCTTTCACACTCTTACAGTCTCAAACGTAGCAGTACGTTTGTTTGTTTGTCCTTACTATTTGGCATGTGCTTATTTTGTACCGTGGGACACACAATGGGAATAACCAGAAGATTTTCTGAGTGCAGAAGGGTTTTCCAAGTTTGGTTCATTGGCATGTTTGCAACACTTTTCATCCCATCTCCAAAAGCCCGACACCCATGTGTCTTTCTCTGACACAGAAGTAGGAAAGTCTTCAAAAGGAGCTCCACTTCCTCCCCATTTTATAATTCAAGAGCTAGGGCTCGCTTTAGTGACAGGCCTGTGTTAGTGCTGCTGTGGCAAGCTGTCACTCATAACCACCACATTCCCATGTTAACTGCACTCCATCTTAACTGCACATTACAGATTCTGTGAGGAATGTGATGGCTCGCTATGACGTCTTTGACTGAGAGAACTCTTTGAATCCACACTCTTTGATTAAGAAATGTACAAGGAAAAAGTGGCACATTGAACACAAGGGACAGAGAGTCCATCTAGAGAGCCCTGGAAATGAAAGATGTCCTTAAACATCCTATCCAGGCTGCCTGCATACAAATAAAGCAATCTCCGGCATCTGTTGTGTTTAGAAATGACACTGATTAAAGTTAATCATCATATATATGGCAAAATGAAACTCCGTTTTGCTATGGACATCTCCATTGTTTTTCTTGCCATTCCCAGGCCACTGGCTACATTTTCACTGTTGTATTTCTCCAAAGTTTACATTGTCAGTTAAAAAGAAATGAAATGTTGCACATTTGTTCACACATACACCCCACACTACATTTGTTTTATTTCAATTAAAGGTGGGGGTTGGGGATTTTAAGTCAGAGCACACTTGTGCTTTAACATTACAGCAGCTATCAATAAAATTAGAGTAGAAACTCCAGTTTCCATGGAGACACAACATCCAACCGGTCATGACAAGAAGCTCTCACTACTTAACCGGGCAACCATATTTTCTTTAAATTCACAAAATCCCTCTCTTGCTAGCATTTCGGTGTTTTAGCCTAGCCCATGTTTTTGTGTTTTGGAGAATTTAACTTCAAATAAATTCTCTCAATAGTACTGACTATATCTCAAATGCCACTCAATACACTTTATATTTTGCACATTTAAGTTCTCAAACCCCTAAGTATTGTAATTATACAAAAAAAAAACACAACCCCTTGATATATTTTGCTTTTCCACCCTCTCTGACTGCTATTAAATGATCCAAATCACATTGCTATTCTGTTTCTGCAGGTGTTTGAGATGTTTATATTATGAATCTGTCCATATGGACATACTAGGACCTTTAACCTTCTGCTAAAGCATGTAGTGATTGTATAGCATGTATGTGGTTTGTGGTTGGTGTTGCACGCATGACACGTGCACCACAATGACAGAAGCATACACTGCTCTCCTTCTCTACAGTCTCTAACTATGTCTTTCGTTTCTCTTCCCTATGCCTCTAGGGAACCAGGGGGAGTGTCTGTAAGCCTTAAGGCTTTACACTGTGTGCTGCTGCCTCACACTTACTGCATACTCCACTTTCATTTCACTCCTCCTCCCCTTGTCCCCATCTTGTTCTCATTCATTTTTTTTATTGTTCTTTAAGATTTTTGCATTTGCTCCTCACTCATTTCTGTTACTTTCCTGCTAAATCTGTCACTGCTCATACACACACACACACACACACACACACACACACACACACACACACACACACACACAAACACACACACACAGACTGTGGTGTCAAGAAGGATGAAGCAGATGAAGGAGGAAACAGAAAGACAGCATCACTCACAGTCCATCCCTCCACACACACATACACACGCACAAACACAGACTGCAGCCTCTAAGAAAAGCAGCCGCATCAGTTTTCAGAGCAGCGCTCCCTCCTCCTCCCATCCTCTTCTCACTTGCGCTCTCTCTCTCTCTTTCTCACTCTCTCTCTTTCTCTCTCTCTTTAACTGTATTAGTGCCAGTGTCTGTGTCTCTTAGTGTGGGAATGTAGCAGACTTGGAGGCAGTGCTGCTGTTCAATCTGAGCGCATGGATGAACCTTGGACAATCGACTGGATGTGTATGGGCAGAAGGGTCTAGCTAAGGGCATGGATTGTTAAAAAAGGATCAAATGGATTTAGCCCCTCTCTGCCCTCTGTGATTAATTCCCCTGGATCGTTGTCCATCACTCAGCTGTTTTCTCCTGGGGAGGAGATTACCAGCTGCCTGAGTTGGCTGGAGAGCCGCTGGTGAGTGAAGAGAGATGAGGAGAGCAAGCTTGGCGTGTGTGTGGAAAGAGTGAGCTGCAGACGTGCCTTTGGAGTGAAGCTTTGCTACCCACTGCTATTCGAGCTTTCCAGCACAACCCCAAAGACACAAACGCAAAAAATCAGGGCTGCATCAGCTGCGATGGTTTCAGCGTTGGTGCAGCTGTGAGAGGGGCTGCAGCAGGGAGTTGCCGGGTATGTTCTCACTCAGCCTTGGATTTACAGCGTGCTTCTAACGGTAGCCGCAGTGTCCTCGATCCACTGTTCTGTCTGTCAACCTTGTTTTTTTCTTGCTCTCACCTTTTCTACTCACTGGAGCATCTTGGGAATTATCTTTAGCTCTCTGGACACTGAACTAAATAGAGGCATATCTCTCAGCCCCCCCTCTCCCTTCCCTTTCCTCACTTACCTTTGCTCTCTGAGTGTGTGTCTGTGCTACAGCATGTTTGTGTGTGCGTAATTATTCCTGGTTTGTGATTATTGTGCATTGTGTTGTTGAGAATTTGTATTCAGGTAGTTATGTGTAGGCTAAGGTCCTGTGCACTGTTAATATGATCTGTCAGAGATTGCATCTGTCTCTGTAGCTGTGGTTGAGTGCATGTTTGAATGTTAATGAGATGCCCAGCCCTGGTTTCTTGGTCAACCCCCTCCCCTGCTTGCATCGCTACCTAGCCTGGCCCTAAACTCCAGCAACATGAGTGAGAGAACAGCTCTAGGGGCCACCATGGAGACCATGACCCTGGAGGAGCCCGGGGTTGAAGAGTCCTCTCCCCGGGTCCCTGGGCCCCTCCGCTGTGGCCCCTGTGCCATGTGGCCCCGCCAGCAGACATGGCTGTGCGCTGTGCCCTTGCTGATGGGATTTGTGGGACTGGCCCTCAGTCTCATGCTCCTCAAGTGGATTGTAGTGGGCTCAGTCCAGGACTACGTGCCCACTGACTTGGTGAATGCCAAGGGTATTGGGCAGGACCCCATCTTCCTCTCAAAACCTAGCGCCCTGCCAAAGGGCCCAGATGCTGCCACTATGTCCACTACCTCCCCAGGCAATACTAATGGGCCAATACCTGGTTCAGCTGCAGATGGTACCTCTACAGTGCGCAGGACTCAATCAGGCACATCCTCAAACCATAGCAGCAACAGCAGTGGGTCAAGAGGTGCTGGAGCAGTGGAGGGAGGCTTTGGGAATCGAGCTCCACACCTCCATAACAGGGTTGGAACGAGAGGGAATGGCACAGTTATACCTGGGGAAAAAGAAGTGACCCCACGCAGTACCACAGTCAGAAAGCCAAGTCCAGGTGGCAGCCGAAATGTTTATCCCTCATCCAGAGCTGTACCACCAAGTCCAATCTCCATCACTACCACAGCTACTGCAACTACCACTACTTCTACAGTGAAAAGCACAGCCACTACCCTAGTACCCCCACTTACCACTACATCTACTAGACCTACCCAGCGCTTAAACCAAGGACGCGCCTCCAAGGGGCCTTCCACCAAGCCCACTCGTCCTCACCACCGCTTCAGAACACGTAAGTCTAATCACCCACCACTTTAGCATCACTGTGTGCATGTCTTTTATGCTTGTATAGTCATTATGCATATGCAACTGTGGGTTTCTTTTTTCAATATATCCCAGTGTCTGGCATTGGGATTTGGTGAATGTTATAGAACTATTTATTCTACTGCGATTCCAGTCGTGCAGTAATACAATTTTCCTCAGCTTGTTTATGCAAAGCCTAGTTAGTATGTAACACAGTGGATAGACTCACATAGACACTGCTTTTCAGATCAGTCTTACAAAAGAGCCAGTCAACCAGGCTAATAGTGCTGGTGCTGCTGTGCTCATTAGCTGTGCATGGTAATGAGGGCTCAGATGAGTCCTCTCTCTTTCTCTGCACACTTGGATATGGATCTTCCATCCAACTCTGTTTTTGCCATTTTTTATTATCAGTCTTTAGGAATAATATAGATATTTTTGGTTTTCCTGTATATTCTATTTCTGGATATTCTATTTTTTTCTGTAGCACTAGCCTATTTTATCTCAGTGCTGATCAAGCATAGGAGATATGTGCCCTTATCAGGCGCAACCCTTAGACATAGAGCAAACAAGACAGAAAGGCGAGAATAGTGAAGAGAGAAGAATTTAAGAGGAGAGGGCACGGCTCCCTCTGTCAGCACAGATCAAGTCTCAAGGAAAAGATTCCATTTAGATAAGTGAAGATATGAGTACTGCAGTAGGTATGGCGGGTAGACTGGAGACAGCAGCCGCAAACTAGTCTGAGAGCTCTACCACTGGGAGGACAAGAGGAAGAAGGAAGGATCTGACACTAGATGGGTTTTCATTATAGATATGAAAGAGCTGCAAGCAGTGAATCATGTTTGTTGTTAAGTGTATAGCTCTTTGTACATGTTTATTATACAAATCTCTCTTTGAATGAATGTATGCTTTTTGAAAACAGTTCGTTCCCAAAGCAATGTGATAACCAGGCATAAATGAAATCACTACATCTCATCAGAAAAAGGGGGGAATATTAAAGGCACCAGCATGAGTTGTAGCCAGAGGATGAGCCACAGTGGGGAATTCACACTGCTCTGTGTGCTAATTAAATGTTCTTCTCTAATCAAATCCAGAAGGCTGTTTATTTAGAAAGCAGGGTCCCAAAAACAGGCCACCAATTGTGAGTGTCACTACCAATTATCAACTTTAAGATGATAATTTCAGCAATTTACATAGGGTTTAATGCATCTCAGTGTGGTTTATAAAGGGGTTTCAGTCCATGGTTTTTGTGTCTGTACATCATCTCTACAGCCTAATTTCCTTTTTAAATATTGTATATATATATATATAATGGATTAGTGTGTGACTAATATGAAAAAAAACCCTTTTATCATCCAATTTTTAGAAGCTCAAAATTCTGATAGCCAGTAATTTTGGCTGGTTGTAGTATTATATGGTCAAAAATTACACTGATGGCGTTCGGTTTCCTGACAAGCAGAAACTCATCATTTTCAATCCTAAGGAATAATTGGATTGAATGTAAAATAGATTGAAAACAGACATTTTCCCTCCTTCTTAGGTGTTGTGGATCTGTGTCTCACAATTTATCGAGTGAGGTCCATGTCTGTTCCTTTTACACAACTCATACTTTTACAGTTCAGAAACTGGCTGCCTGCATGAGTGATGTGACAAGTTTAAACCGAATAAATTCTAAATTACTACTACAGACTAAACGTTTAACTAATAATGAAACAAATCTTATTATACTCTTGCATAACAAGAATAAGTATAATCACTGCTGTTATGTAAGATCCAGTAATAATGTATTAGTAACTACTGAAAATTAATATCAAGGAAAAGGTTCTTTTATGCTTTAACAAATACTCTAACCATTTTAACACTTCTAAAGTTAGCATACTCACCTGATCTCAAAAGACAAGCACATGTTGTCCTGATGGGTGGCATGAATTTCATGTTTTCATGTGACGATAAAGCAAAAACCAATATTCTAGAAGCCAGTTATTAGCACAACCTAGATCTCTACCATATGTTTGGCTGTTATTGTAAGAGGCATCACATTCATCTAAGTGGTTTTCCTGTGTAACATTCAAGGTACCAACAAACAGCAAAACAAACAAAATAGCAAACAAACCAGAACTATCATATTTTGCTCTGATTAGGCATTGCAAATGGACTAATAAGTGTGAACACACCTTTTATTTATGCCAATGCTTAAGAGTGAGCCAGTGGTAAATTTATATTAAATATTTTAACTATTTAACATATTGGATAAAACACTAATATGAGGATGTACTCCATGTCAAATACATTCTCTGGTTCAGATTCTGTGTTTATATTCAGTAACAAAATCATAATGAGCCTTTGCCGTGCCAGTGATGTAGTTTTACCCTCATGCTGGAAGTACTGTACTTAAGGGAAACTACTGAACCAGCCATGAACCAGGGCTGGAGGGAGGGGGGTGGTTATCGGTTAGGGTTGAAAGCCTCCAAAGACCTCATGGCGTTCATTTATTTATATGTTGATGACATTCTCAGCCACATCCCAGTCATTATGGAGATAGCAATGGTTACAGAGCTGAGGTCTTCATGAGTACAGCTTTGTGTTTGCAGTACTGGGAGTGATATTGTGAGCACACACCCCAATTGGCCATTGCATCCTATGATAAGTGTTGCTGTTAGAAATGCGTGACGTTTTTAAGTTCATCTTCAGTGACAGTAAAAGGCTGAGGTTTGGCTGCTTGTAAAATAGACTTCAATTTCTTTCTGCCATATTGTGCAAGGTAATCTATCACAATTGAATGTAATCTATTCCACTCTAGCCAGAGCCTGCATACACTGTAGTCATGGCAAGTGTATGATGAAATGGTCTGTAGTGACCAGATACACGAACATCCATCTTTAGGTGAAATTTGTATGATAATACTATACATTGGGAAAGATTGTGCTTATATTCCAGCTGAAAGAACTGGATCAGAGAGACTAACAACAATTTAATATCACTCAATCAGATCCCACCACACATGGCACGTCTGAATTAATCTCAGTTTGCTCTGCAGCAGGGTTGGCAGCCGTCTATTAGGAATAGTAGCGAAATTTGAGAACCTCTCTTCTTTTGTCTCCAGCTGTACTGCACTTCACCCTCTTTTCCTCCTGTGAAACGCTCTTCTTTCCTATCCTGTTTAGCTATTTCACCCTTCTTTTATCTGTCTTTATCTCTCACTTTCTCTCTTAAATTGCCTGTCTGTGCACCCTGTGTGTGTGAGTGTCCCCTTGCGTCCTGTGTCTGTGTTTCTGTTTGGCGCACTTGCTCTGTGCACAGCCTCATTGCTTCCTTTATGAGGAGGTGAGGTGGCATAGAGCAGTTTGCTGACTCCCGGTGAAATTGGGGAAGAGGCACACCAACCGACTCATCATTGTTATTCCACACACACCTTCCATGTTAAAATGGTAAGAGTCAGAATGTAGTGTGCTAGAATGGGTTTTTGTCAGGAATGAAAGCATGTGGAGGAATAAACCATGGGGAAAGGAGTGAATATGCAAGGCTTGAACCTTGGCAAAATACACAACCAATAGCAGTAGGAAATAGCAGTGGAGTCAATCAAACAGAAGGCTTTTCAGGTAAAAGGAGTGAAGGCGAACGCAACGCTGTTTTGATGTGTTAACCTGGAGCATGCCCACTGTTCACCGCAGCTGCGGCAGCATCAGAATCAGCATCAGCAGTCTCAGTGTTGCACGTGTTTAAACATTAGGATTAGAGATGAAAAACAGAAATCCCTTTAGAGCGGACCCAGGGGAGGTCATCTGGGCTTTGGCTCGGCTGCCATCAACACACTGCTCTCCCCAGATACCAGCAACAGGACTGTCACATGACCCTCAGCTACCAATCAAAATGATAAGAGATATAGGAAGACAGACAGACCCTAAGGGAGTGATACTTTGCTTTCTGGCACGGTAATGATATATCCAAGCCTAGCATGACGAAAATATTTTTATTCCTACAGTGAATTGGATTCGAAGACATTTGAGTGTCTCACACAGTGTGAGATTCCCAGTGACCATCTATATTCAAGCTAGACAGAGGTTCTGCTCAAGCCTGGCCCTGTTTGTCAGTGACATTTCCGCATGCTGTATGCCTGACCCTTTACACGCTAGTGGGTGGCAGGGAGGTTGACGTAGTCCAATATTTGGCTGCCTTAAGTGGCACTGAAGGCCAACTTAGGCTTCCTTAATGTCACTGAGTGATTTATGGGAGCAAAATGTCCACTGGAATGCGGAGATTTTGGACACATGGGCATGGTGTGGCAGAGGCTGTAATATTAATGCACGGAAAAGGAAACATGTGGAATGTGTGTTGGAGGAAACATGTATAATTAATGAAACCTTATTTTAAATGTGGAAAGGATGTCCCAGGAAGAATGTACTGGAAGAATCACTTTAGAGTACAGATATAGAGTGCTACATGCTTTCTGAATGTACCTGGAAATCACACCTTTAGCAAACTGACAGAAGACACTGTTTCCAAAATGAGCAGCACAACCTTAAATGCTATGTTAAGGAAGATGTGTTTTTTTCTACCAACCGTGACTTTAGCATTATAACCTCAAGTATTTTTTTCTAAATTTTACTCTAGAGTGGGTTCAGTATGTACACTCCCGTTACATCACTTATGGTAATTGGGTACTTATGCCTGGATTGATGTATCTGTCAGGGTCTGAAACCAGAGCAGGAGTGCAGAAGAGTATTGCAGTACAGTCTCAGTGTTCACTTTTGACAGACCTGCACTGCAGCCCTGCTCTGCTGATGATGACCTATGAGAGTGCTGTAATTTATCCAGATTACAGGCATGTAAGACACAGCAGCCTAGATGCTCATGGCTGTTCATGGAGCTCTGCGACCCACGTCCCATTTACAGACTATGAATGCAGCTCATGTCCTTCTCTGTAACAAGTAATATAGCTAGAGCAAGACAGTATTACACACAGCTGAGCTGGTGCCAAGGGGATTACAGTTCATCATATCTGATCTCAGCCACTTAGATCCCCTCTATCGAATTCCACACCCGCAGGGCCCCCTGGATTCCGGTATCAATTTACCCAGTGATGGAAGGATGAATTGAAGTGAGATTTGCACATTCTCAGCAGAGTGCCACCATGTTGGAGGCAGGAGTAATTAGAGTAGGAGAGAGCGAGGGATGTGGGATATGCAGGTTCATCGCTGACAGCACTTTTCTGCTCTAGTTTGTGAAAGCAACCAGTAAACCTACTGGGAGTCTAGATGCTGTCAGCCAGCTGTGTTCAGCGTGAGTTATGGGTGCATGCATTGGAGTCTTTGCATGCTTCCTGGATTGGAGGAAAAGGGCATAGATGTTTTTGTTGAGACACACTCCTCTTCTCTCACTATGGCCAATGAGCATCTAACTTTCATAAGCTTCCCTTCTGTTATCCAGTGAAAAGAGCAAAAAGTCTTTGCTGTGTCCTTATGCTCTCAAAACACAAATACTGAATAATGCTCAGTTGTACAATGGAATGTTTTCACTAGTTAGAGCATTTCAAACTGTGTAACTTTAAAGGAAATGCCGGGATTTATGAATGTGCATGATTATGCCTGATGTC
Organism: Ictalurus punctatus; assembly: GCF_001660625.3. NCBI lineage: Eukaryota > Metazoa > Chordata > Actinopteri > Siluriformes > Ictaluridae > Ictalurus > Ictalurus punctatus. The sequence goes on along the minus strand of NC_030428.2, from coordinate 14,777,866 downwards.
ATCCTGCTATCTCAAACAAATAGCTGGCAAGGTAGCTGTGAGCAAACTAGTTAACATTTCTTGCAGGTGGATACAAGTGTTTCAATGTTGAAGCATTTTGAAACATTTTACTGAGGTAAGGTTCAGAGGTGCTCATCCTAAAGTTCGGAACTACAATCTTGTGGCTTATCTATTTTCAAACACAGCTAGATAGCTACAGTACGAACTGTGTGATTGCTATTTGTTGGGTGATTCGATTCAGCTGATAGCGTACAATTCTTGGCTAGATGAAAGAAGAAGAGACCTTCGAGATTTGCAACAAATACTGTGAAAGTGTCATGAAGTGGAGGCTGAAGGGGATGTAATTGAATTTTGTTGTTTTATTATAAGGAACTGGCAAACAAATCCAAAGTATGAGGCAAAGACATAAACAGCACACAGGCAGAGTTCAGGCGATCAGCAAACAAAAACCGTAGGGCAAATCCAATATCCAAGTTAGCAAAACAAGATCAAAACCAGAATATGGGCACACAGAACAAACAGCTCGGTAAAGTCAACTACAGGCACACTGAGCATTACCACCGCAAAAAAAGAAACACTAGGGTTTGAATACAAAAATCATTCAAGGGGCAAACTGAAAACCGGTGAGAGTAATCACTAAGGAGACACACTAAGGAGACAGCCAATGACAAGACATGGGAAGAGACAAGACATGAACCAAAACAAAACACAGGTGGCAACGTTAACAAACACTAGACAATATGGAAGAATGTGCCGTAGTGCTGTGAGCTGTGAGCTGCTATGCATGTCGCAGTGCTCGGCGTAAGGGGCAAACATGACAGAAAGTCTTATAAAAATTAGTGGCTAGCATGCAGTACTCTTGTCGTCACGGCCAGGGTTCGATTCTCAGTCAGGGAACCCACTCCCCCCTCTGGAGGGTTGCACAAGCCAGTGCACTCCTAGTCCCAAGCCCAGAAAATGGGGAGGGTTGCACCAGGAAGGGCATCCCGCATAAAACTTGTGTCAGTATCAAAATATATGATTGGGTGATCCACTGTAGCGACTCCTAAATGGGAGCAGCCGAAAGAGGGGAAAAAAAATTCACCCCTGTATTCTTATTAATTAATTTCACAGTATCCAAACTTATCAAATTATTTTCTTCATTCTATAGTTTCTTCCCATATTCTAATATTCCCATAATATATTCCCATATTAATTTCCCCTAGATGTGAATGTGTGAGTGTGTATGGTGCCGAGATAGACTGGCATACCATCTGGGGTGTATTCCTGGGATAGGCTTTGGATACACTGCAACCCTGACCAGGATAAAGCAGTCACTGAAGTTGATTGAATTGCCATTAATAGACATTAGCCAATTTAACTAACAACGTGGATTAACATACAGTTCTTTGGCTACAAATTACTGTGTAAATCTTTCATTTTAACTTTACATGTGATCCATTTTGTGAGATCACAAACTGAGCATCATTTCCAGAATCATTTCCAGACGTTTTTGACATTCTCTAATTTTAATATTCTCTCATTTAAATATTCTTAATTTTGCATAAAACAAGTTAGAATTACAATCATTCCTTTGAAATATTTTGACAGCTGCTTTATTGTTCAAATTGAGAATGGTCATATTAAAGTGCCATACTGACAAGCAAAAAAATGTTTAAAGCAAACGGCTGTAACTTTTGTTACAGAGTCTGTGGTTTTGTAAGAAGGCCTTTGCTTGAGATATATTCAAGGTCAGGGTAAAGGTTAATTAATAAATAATATATGAAGAGAACAATATACTTTAGCATAAGTCATATTGTTTCAGTTGCAGCCAAGTTATCTGCATCATAAAGCTTGTATTATAAGCTGCAATCATGTAAGTGTTTGTATTTAAACAGGGGAATGTGATAGCTGGCTGTTCATGTATAATGCAACTTTGGGGAGGGAGCCTTGTGCTGTGTGCCATATGGGGTATATGCATGCGAGTGTCTAAGTGACTCAGACGCGGTTGGACTAAGTGTGCCTGAGGTACAGAGTGGGAAAGTGGCCATCACTTTTGGGTGGACCAGTGAAGTCTGGCTCCTTGTTGTAATCCTGGTATGGTGAAGAAGACTTCTCTAGACAGTTGATGTAAACCCTCCCCTGGAGATGAAAAGTGTCCTGTGTCTTGCTATCTCATTTTTCTGTTTTTCTATTTAGTGAAACCTTCTTTGCTATCACTTTAATACCCCTATAAAAAGAAACATAATTTAAGCTCTCCACATTTATATTCTGTGTTTTAGAGAGTCAAAATGGCAGTTGCTCAGTCTGTGAGGCAGTATTGTGAATTATATATAAAATCTTCTGCCTAGAGTGCTCTCTTCAACATCTCCCTCTTTCCATTTGATGTTGGGCATTAAATCATTGATAGGTACATGTTGAACAGTAACATGTTCAGCTCGTGAAACTCATGAAACACCTGTCACTGGCAGATGGAGAAGAACACAAAACACAGCAAGAGGAACTGCTATGAAACTGCACCAGAAGTGTACTGGAAACAAATCTAGAATAGGGCAGTCAAGTAAACTTTATGAGGGTCCAGCTACATAAAATTCCTTGGTCCAGATAAGCAACTAATGTGGCTGAATTAGTGATGAGTTAATAGCTATAATGTCGAACTTTGTTCATGGCACATCAAGTTATGTTTTGTTTTACACGGCACTTCACGTTATCACAATTCTACAGCATATATTTATTTTATTCCTTTGGTGTTCTCCCCAAGTTTGGTCAAATAATTCCCACCCATCATCCAGCTCTCCCTTATCATACAACAGCTGCCAAGTGTGGAGGGTGAAAGATATGACGTGCTTCTGTTGAGACAGGTGAAGCCAGCCAAACACATCTTTTCAAACTGCAGATCATGCTGGGCAGTATAATATTCAAAGGAAAGGGCTATTTGCCCTCTTCAACATACAGTACATGATCTCACGGACGCCCACCATTGGCTAGTGTCACTATGATTGACTGGAGAGAGAGAGAGTAACACCACACTTCCCACCTAGAAAGCAAGGCCAAATTTGCTCTCTTGGCTCCTGGTCATAGATGTCATCATTGTGATTTGAGCATGCAGTCATCCAGCAATTTGGCAAATGCTTTCCTGTTCTGCCACTCCGGAGCTACAGAATCTGCAGTGGTTGATGTTTAACAAAACTAGAGGTCCCATAGTTTTTCACACTTGTCTATGAAGCCTGTGGTTCAATGTACCATAGCTGTTATATCTGTTGATGCTTTGGCATCCGAACCAGTTTTCTACTGGCTTTTATTCAGAGTGAATGGTCCCTCTGGTGTTCCTCTTTCACTCAGCATTTAATAACCTTTTCTGGACATTATCCTGGAAAATTTTGGTTATTGCTTTCACTTTCCCCTTTGACTCATAGCCAGAGTATATTCAAGTATATCACTTAAAGATTCCAGAAAGCAGATTCTTTTGCTCCTGTTAGACATTGTGTGAGCAGTTGTGTGTGTCTGATTGTCAGATTAATATTTCTATATACAGACCTTTTGAATTCTAAGGTTAAAGGTGAAAGTTTTGTGATTTGAATAATATATTCAAATCACAATATAATATATCTATAAAGGATTTGACCCTCAATAATTTAGACTTATATTTGGGTATCCACTTCTTTCTTGTTTCTTCATTTCTCCATCTTTAGAGATTATTTAAATGCAATGGTAAAGCGGTAAATGCGGGTTTTGAGTTGAGCTTTTTAGAGTATCTTACAATGGATTGTCTCTTGATAAATAACTCTTTCTATTAGAAATATAATATAAAACAATAGCAATAAGATATGAAAAATATTTTATTATATTATTAGTTTGGTTTTAGCCCATACTAACACAATGGATAACATAAATCACAAAAGCAATAAAGCATGAATCAATGAAAAAACTTTTTTTGTTTTATTTGTATATTCTATAGCTTATTTGCAAGTATCAGCAAGAATTACTTTCTAAATAACTATTGCTCTATTATGCCAGTCTGTAGCTTTATCATTGGTTTATTTGGTCTGTATCTCTGTTATTATCATTAGTTTTCTATAAAGTATATCTGAGCATAACTTATTTCATGCACAAATAAAAGACATTTAAAATTAAATTGATTAACTAAATAGATTTTTCTAAAAGTCTCACACACAAACATGTGCATCCTCAAATAAGAACAATGAAAATAAAAATTACGCTGTGATTGGAAATTACAACAGGTTTTTATGTAATTCTGTCAAAGATTTAAAAATTTAGCAATTTTAAACGTTATAATTCAGCATACTCACAAATACAACTCGAATTCAACTTGTACAAAGGAGGCACTGGATTGGTCATGCAGGTGAAGGGTGAATTGTGGTTGGATGATGATACACACATAGAACTTTATTATACAATTGAAGAATAAGTCAATGCAGATACACATTGTGTAAAAAAAAAAAAAAAAAAAAAAGAGGCATGAACCTCTCATGATTAGTGGCATTTACACAGACAGTCACATAGAGCCTTAGAATTCCAACGTGTGTTTGTGTATGCAGTGCCAAAATTCCTAATATGTATCATTGTTGGCACTATCATTAATGTAATACTACTCCTTTTATTACTCATTTTACTTCTCTGTTTAAATTAATACATTTGACAAGAAATTACAATGAAGCTGTTAGCAGTTAAGCATAAATATTCCTGATTGTGTATTTGCATACCATATGCTTCTTTGGGTTAAAGGGTGAATGATTAATGTAGCTGTAATTTTTTGTCCATTAACATTTAATTTCCTCTAATTTTCTCATTTACCTGACATTGCTGGTTGTTTGCTACAGTGGCATTACAAACCGACTCTCTGGCAGATAACCTGGACTACTTTTGACTTAAAGCAATATAATACTTAAACCTTTTATTCATTCATTCATCTGACATCTTCAGTCAGGGTTATGGTGGATTTAGAGCCCACCTGGGAATATTGTACATGAAGTAATATACCCTACCACTGCAAGACAGACAAGCATTCACACACTCATCCACATCTACGGCCAATTTAGAGTAGCCACCACCTACTGGCATGTTTTTGGGAGGTGAGAGAACCCAGAGGAAATACTTACACCGAGGCCCTGTTTACACTAGTGCGTTTTCGTTTTAAAATGAAACTGATCCTCATCCACACTGGCGTTTCTGCTGTGTTTCAGAAACGATCTCTGTCCACACGACACGACCAAATACACATGTCACATGACCGTTCATGCACACTGGGCACGCGCATACAAGTGTACACAGAAAGTTGGTTGCTACTCCAATCCGGCGTTCTATGTAGGACTTACGCCGCTCGAAATGAGATTTGTTGCTGATTGCTCTAATCATGGCTTGCCTCTTGCACATGTAGGCAGCTACAGTATTATAAAACACAGAATTTATCTGCACAGTGGCTGCTAAGAATAACAACAAAGCGAGCAAAGTTTGCGGTTCAGTCTCCGTGTTGTTGTGTATACGATCAAAGTAGCGTAATGGTCATGTGGTAGGGGCTTGACGAATCAGGGAAAGAAACGCAATGATCCAGAAGAACCAATCAGGGGGCGAATGTGGGCGAAGCCACGCCTTCGTTTTCAAAAGTCTTTGTTTTGGTCTGTTTACACGGAAAAGCGAGCCAGGAGTTTTCAAACTAAAACGGGGTCTTCAGTGTTTCCAGAAGTCTCCGTTTTTGAGAGTCGAAAACGCCGGAGTAGTGTAGACCACAGGCGTAACTGTAGCAAAAGTCATGCGTTTTAAAACGAAAATGCACAGGGCCAGAGAGAACATGTGAAACTCCACACAGTTACCTAAGCTCCAGATCGAACCAGAGATCCCGCAGTGCTACCCACTGTTCCACCTTGCTGTCCCTTGAACACCTTATATATTTTGCAAAACAATAAACACTATAGATGTCCTCAATTGGAATTTTTGTCCTCGGTTGAAATTTAACTAGGAGACCTTGTCTTGAAATACAGGGTCCTTGCTCCCAGGACTCCTTTGTAATTTGTATATTTACTTGTTTTCAGGGGCTTGTGTATTACATAGTGTCTTCAATTCATGTCTTTGTCATTTTCCTCTAGGTTTTACAAAGGAAGAAATACTGTATAAAAATGTACACTCTATTGTTCTCTCTCTCTCTCTCTCTCTCTCTCTCTCTCTCTCTCTCTCTCTCTCTCTCTCTCTCTCTCTCTGTCATACACACACACACACACACTTCTGTTGTGCATCCTACAGCTTCATTAGGGATGGAAGAGCTTAAACAGCTTAAAACTCTATGCCAGACTGTGCACTCAGACCCTCGAATGCTAGATATGAAAGCTTTGATCCTAGTAGGCTCTGTGCCACTGTAGGGATATAATAAGATGTATTTGAACACGCAGAATGAAGTTATGCCAATACCAGCCACACTTCAAGCTTTACCTTCCTTGTATGATTTCATCTGTCTGTGTGCATGAATCTCTCAATTTCTGGCTCTTATTCATCCATCTGGGTGGGTGGATTGTTGGTGTGTCCTTTGTATACCCCCTTGTTCCTACAAGCAAGGCCAGTCAATTGAGTGAGTGGAACCCTAGGTGGAATAATGAAGATTAAGTAGAGATTGAAAAGGAAGATTTGAGGGTCACAGAGAGATATGGTTGGATTTCCTCTTCCCTGTTTCTGCTCTACGTTAGCAGAGCCGGATCCATTTTTATTAAAATAGCTCACTCTATTTCTTCTCTTAGAGTCATGTCTGGGTCTTACAGGTAGCTAGTGGGAGCTGAGCAGACAGAGATGTATTTGGTATAGGGTCTGCGTTTTGCGTGTCTGACTTGCAGTCATTTCAGAACTGAAAGAGCAAAAGAGACAGTGTGACAATGGTTATGGCGATGGATGATTTTCTCTGTCAGAACAGCTCAGTTTGGGTTATGCAGTTAGAAGCCACAGTAGGAGGGAATACTAGAAATGCCTGAAGGAAGTTTATTTTTAAAACAAGCAGTGGGTTACTCAAAAAAAGGCAAAAACAAACCATTGAACAGACTAATACTCCAGCTGTCTGTTGTCAGACTCGGGGGGAAAGTGGAGACACGTGTTTCATGTGATTGATGAAACAGTTATGTATAGAATGTGGATGATTCATAACTTTGGTGTATGAGTGTGCAAACAGGTGGGCATGAGTGTGATGTCTGCAGTTTGATGCAATATGCTGTAGTGAGCGTGTGGGCAAGGCCAACATGATGTGATGCATAGTGCCTTATTTTCAGGTGTGCTGACACTGAATAGTCTTATCAGCAATAAGGGAAAGCAAAATGCAAGTATAGAGACTCTATTGCAGCAGGATGCCTGCTGTGCCTTTTCGAGAACACATGTAAGAAAGGGATCTCAGTGCTACAGTTTGCACCAATGCTACAGACAGCTTCAAAGTAACCTGGATCCTCAAAACCTGAATTATAGTCATCCTGAATGAATGTCTTGCAGCCAGAAACAGTCATTTTCACAATGATGTTAGTTGTGTTATAGCTCCTCCATACATGCCTTGAGGGATTTCACCAACACAAAATGCAAACATTTACCATTTTTTCCATAATTGTGAATGAACAAAGGAGAAAAATAAAATAATAATTGAAGCTGTGTTTTTAAATCAAAACTTACAAAGACAAATTAATGGAGGAAATGGAAAATGGTAAAATGACAAAACCCATTTCTTATTTCAGGTAAATGCTTGTGGTGCTTGTTTTACAGTCACGTTAAACTCTTGAGTAAATGCTTACCACCTACAGTACATTACAACCCACAGAAACCGCAAAGCACAAAGCCATCTGTCCTGAAGGCTTTCATGAGTTGGAAAAATTAGTTATAGCTTTTGCTCTGACAGTTACAGAGTGCGGACACTGGAGACTCCTTCTATAAATGCTAAATAAATGTCTCCTCTCAGAAAGCTTCACACTAAGCATTACACACATTAAATCCATTCATGTGGAGCATCCAGAATACAAATCCATGTAAATGAACTTTGTCTACAGTCAGAGGCATGCTGTTATAGAAAATGTATCAACCCCTTCTGAGCAATCAGAAATCATGGGTTGCCATGGTTGGTTTGGAAGAATTTGAGTGGAAATTTGACTGGACAGGATCCTGATCTCAACCCCATTGAACACCTTTGGGATGAAAATGGAACTGCACTCCAGGCCTCCTCACCAACATCAGTGCCTGACCTCACAAATGATCTTGTGGCTGAATTGGAAAATCCCCACAGATATGTTCCAAAATCTAGTGGAAAACCGTTGCAGAAGAGTGGAGCTTCTTATAAATGGGGAGATGAATTCAGGAATGTGAGGCACTGCACTGTTTATATACAATAGTTAAGGGAAGAGAGCAACCACAGAGCACTGACTAGCCAAGCCATTACCCTTTCCCAGCAGTACAAATATAATTTGCTAATTTCTAACTTCATCACATAAATTTGATTATCTACCAACTGACTTGGAGGCAGTAGTAGATGAGCAAGAAGTACCTGAGTCGTGCAGCTCGGTGGTGCAGCAGAGAGTCCATGTGTGATTCCTCTAGGTACTCCAGTTTTGTTTCACCTCCCAAAAACATGCTGGTAGGTGAACTGGCTATGTTAAATTTCCCTTGTTTGAATGTATGTGTGTGCAATGCCCTTCCATGGACTGGTGTCCCATTTAGGGTGTGCCTTGCTCTCTGTGTTCCTGGGATAAACTTTGGATCCACCAAACCCTGACCAGGATAAAGTGCTCACTTAAGATTAAACAATGAATGAATAAGAAATATGAAGCAAGGACAAGTAAGGGGAAGAGCTTATGATGATAATGAGTCTTTATTGGTCACATATACATTACAGCACAGTGAAATTCTTTTCTTCGCATACCCCAGGATGTTAGATAGTTGGGGTCAGAGCACAGAGTCATCCATGATACAGCACCCCTGGAGTAGAGAGGGTTAAGGGCTCAAGGGCCCAACAGTGGCAGCTTGGCAGCGCTGGGGCTTGAACCCCCGATCTTCGAATATTGAATACAGTGGGATACCAAGCTGTAACTTGTACTATTTTTAAGAGTGATAATTTGCTTCGAGCTGGTTATGTGATGCAAAATAGACTAGCCTAGCCATGTGTCTCAGTCATCCACAACAGCTGGTCAGCTAGTATATGTGACTGTCTGTCTGTCTGTCCGTCTGTCTGTGTGTGCATATGTGTGTGTGTGTGTGTGTGTGTGTGTGTGTGTGTGTGTGTGTGTGTGTGTGTGCTTGTGCTTGTGCTTGTCCAGATGGGGCAGCTGTGGATATGATAGCCTAGATTAGCTCCTGTACCCCTCCAGGCGTGTGCCAGTGAGCATTTTTACAGTGGGTGAGGGCTTTGGGCTCATGGGGTCAGCTCTCATTACACATCCCAAACCGATGCCATTAATCAGCCTCTGTGCATTTACACTACACAGGGGAAGGGAGCATGTCTCCTGTTTATTAATCAGACAAACAGTAGCATGCAAATCTGTGATTAATAAACAGATCGTTGCTCATCGTTTTGCCCCTTGCACTTCATCATCAAGTTAATGGAAGATGGTCTTTGCCCTGGAAAATGCCTTGTCCTCAAAGGAGTTCTAGTGGCAGAAGGCAGGTAAACCTTGAGCTTCCTGTCCTCCCTGTGGCCACAGAGAGGCAGCAGATTAATCCAGGGATCTTGAATATTTTATACACAAACATATTAAAGTTATCTCTGCCTTACTTTTTTTTATTTGCTGTCTTGCTCCCTTCCCCACTATGCCCTCTCTGTCTCTTCCTGATGGATTAGGGAGAGAATGACATTGCCTCAAACTGGAAGACAGATACCCCCTTCCAAAACTCATCCCTGGTCTGTCACTATGTCTCTTTCTCTTGTCACAACACTCTGTCTATCTCTTATTCTATGTCTTTCTTTCACCTGCCCTGTGACCAAGAGTTTTTCACATATAGTTGTGCTGTCAAAGCTTTCTCCAAGCACCCTTTTTCCTTCTCTAAGATATAGAATCCACGACAGGATATTCATCTGTTTATGTTTCCATTTCATTTCTGTCTATTCTCTCATCACATCCATTTCAGAAGCTTAAGTCTGGGCTGTACTGTGCAGTTTGTGATATATGGTAATGTGCACCAGGCCTGACAGCCTGTATATCTACTTTAAGAGGATTAGACTTGACAGTGCCCCTCCATGTGCCTGTTGTTGTGTGGTCTGCTTAACTGCAAAGAATAAGTTGAACAACCTAGCTATTCAGATGCTCTCTGTCACTCTCTGCTGGTTTGGAGGAGCGTCTGGACTGCACTGACTGACATCTCTTAAAAAATCATGAAAATAATCTTGCATTATTTCTATTAGTATGTGATATCTTTGACCTTCATGACTGTAGGTAGCTCTCATGATGGTGCTGGGCTTTCACTCACACCTTCATTGCACAGTAATGCCACAGTTTACATTCATTTCAGTGCCATGTAATTGTTGCCCTCAAACATTAAATCTACCTGTATATTTGTCAGGATGCTCATCGCCTGTTCAAGAGTTTAAGTTGAGCAGTGTGCACATTTGTGCTGCTCCTAAGATGGCAGCAGAGGGGCTATTCCTCAGTAGTGTTTTTCTCATTGCTAACCCTTATTCATTATGCATACTGTTTAAAATGTCACTATCTATTTAGTGCCCTAAGGCTTTGTGTGGAGTAAAGTGGATCCGCTCACTTCCTGTGTCTCTACTGTCTCTTTTATTCTCTAAAGACTCCCTCACTCTTCTTATCACTCCCTTCTTCCCCCTCCTTCTATTTCCCAGCCTCCTTCTGACTGTGTCTCTCATTTTCCCTTCTCTGCCTGGTTCTATGTTGGCCGCAGTGTCTCTGTTTTCTACCAGTCATCTTACTAAAAAAAAAAGCAGCACACAATGTCTCTCTCTCTCTCTCTCTCTCTCTCTCTCTCTCTCTCTCTCTCTCTCTATCTCTCCCTTTCACACACCCACACATCACACATACACAATCGTGATGGCTGTGAGACCACCACAGTGCAAGCTGCTGGCTACAGCTAAATTGCGGAATTGCTGTAATGAATCGTGTTCTGGCACAAAGTCTAATAGCTTAGTGAGCATACAGAAAGGTAAAGTTCAGAAATCTAAATAATGAAAACAATGACTAAACAACCCAATTGTTTTATCATTGCTCAATGTAATCGAGAAACAGTGCTGATTTCTTCAAGTGCCTGAAGAATTACTACAAAAATTTTAGCACCCTGTAACAAATAATATAATACTCTTCCAACAATAGGTTAATTGCACATTTACAATGCATTTCGGAGTCTTCAGCATGACCATCTTCTCTGACCTGCTTTCACTAACCACAGTGTGTAAACATTAAACTTGTCAGCATGAGCAGAGAAAAAGGAAAAGCTTTCTCTTGCCAAGGGCTGTAAATATGAGGAGAGCTGTCTAATGACGCTGGGATTGAAACAATGGAACACTGAAGTGCTTTGGCAGACAGGGAGCTGTCCAACACTGAAATCTGAGCATTAGAGTGGAACAGAATAGAGGAAGCAGTGGTTTGTGTGGATGTTTGTGCTAGAGAAAGACAGGAAGAGAGGAAGACCGGGAGCAGGAGAGAGGTCAGCTTGAGCAACATTGTTTTGTATGGTAGAGCACTGCTTTTGAAGTAAATCAGGGTGTTTTTCAGTAGACCATGTAGATGAATTTGGGGGGGGGGGGGGGGGGGGGGGGCTGAACTGTGTGATAGCTGCAGTAAGAAGCCTGTCCACTGTGAGCAGCTCTGATAACAACCCTAGCATGCAATCAGAGTGAGACGAGGATTGATGCCAACCTCTCCATTTGTCTTTCACTCACTTTTCTGACAACATGTACGTGTGTGTGTATGTGAGTGTGTGTGTGTGGGGGGGGGGGGGGGGGGGGGGCCTGCACCAACCTATGTAATGCCATGTGGAATTCTTTTCTTTCGGGATTATTGCATTGCATATACTGTACATGTTATTGACAGTAGGCAGGATTACCATTACAAATATTTACTTCTGATGTTTCAAGATTTGTCGAGTGATTGATTGGACATTTTCTAATTCCTATAGAAGATTATTAAAATCTTCATGAACCACTTTATCCTGGTCATGATAGACCTAGGGCCTTCCCCAGAAATACTTGGCACAACACATGGGATACATTGTTGTTATGACTGCACACACACACACGCACACACACACGTACATGTGGTCAGAAGAGATGGTTGTCCGCTAATTGTAGGATTGGCAGTTCAAGCCCCAGCCCCCATGACTCCACATGCCGGACAATCCATGGACAATCCATGACTCCACATGCTGGATTGTTTACTTGCCCAAGGAGACACTGAACCCCAAGTTGCTCCTGATGGCAAGCGCCTTGCCTGTGTGAATGGGTGAATGAGAACCAGTTTAAATAGTGTAAAGGTTAAAAAAAATAACGCTATATAAGTGCAGTTAAATGTTCCACAGACCACTTCCCTGTCCACCCTGTTGTTGAGCATCAAATCCCAATGATCTACAGGAATACATGGTGAGTCATTTCCATTTCTCGAAATGCACTCAGCTGCCAGAATCACATGTAAGAAAATGAAATGCTTTGGTACCATGCATTTGGGTGTACCATACATATGAATAGTATTTCTAATAAAAAAGAAATAGAAAAACAATAATCAATGTTCAGTCACATTAACAAAATCCACTTCATTTCAGTGTAAAAAGGAAAATTGTGATTAACATGAAGTCTGGGTTAAATACAGTCTATAATCTCTTAGTCTATAATCTTTTGTGGGGGTGGAGCTAATGTGGTCACGATTCAAGCTGTGCAAACTAAAGTAAACAAACTGACATATTTGGAAGTGACATAAAAACCTGTAATATTAAAGCCTGGGTGATCATATTTTATACCTCAGTGGTTTTATGACAGTAATGTGTAGACTCTATAGACAGTCACGAATGCAGAGACAGAGGCAGATACACGTGCAGATTCAAAGTTTCATGAAAATACAAACAAACACAAAGTCACTAAGCATACGTGAACAGGGAGAACAAACATTAACCAAGATCTAGGAAACAGGAGAGCAAAACGTGACAACATGAGATGAACAAAGGCAGACAGAGTGCTGTACAAACTGACACTTAAATACACACAGGTGCTCAATAATAGAATGAGAGTCAGGTCATGTGACTGTGATGTAGAGGTGCAATGGCTGCTGGGAAGTGAAGTCCCGAATTCCCTCCAACGATTCATAACACAGATAAAGTGAAAGTATCAACAATTTTGAGAAAGAGATTTTCAAGAATTTAATTATTTTGTCCATAGAATGCCAGGTTGGTTTTGATTAAAAGATCTTGTAAGGATCTTGTTTGGTTTAACCACTGAGGTGTAGGAGCAGCACTTGATCTTGGCAACAGAGTGTTTGCTAATGAGGCTTAAATGGAGGCTTTGATGCTATATTTGGGATTTACTGTGCTTTGGTGCATGCTTGACTGACAGCAGAAGTAAAGGCCAAGAAAATGTCTCCCCAAGGAATATCATTGTATCAGCAGACTACCTAAACAGTCACTCACTGGGGCACAAGGTAGACATCAGGGCTTTAATCCCTTGCAGATTTTTTAAAGCTTGGAGATGATGCCTGGTGTGCAAATGCATGTTCAGGTTCATTCCTCTTTTCAAAAATTCTAGGATGCAGTGAACCAAATGATATTTATTAAAGCTAATGGTTGTCCATGAATGTTTTAACACTCCAAGGGATTTTAGTTTTAATAAGCGGTCAGCTTGTTCCTTTTGTCATACAGTGACATGAAACTCTTGTAATGCTGTGCTCCTTGGCAATGAAACTTTAATGTAGGATGTTAAAGGGGAACATAAAGGGGAAGGTAAAGGTTAAGATAAAGTAAATGCTAGTGCTTTATAGAGATAAAGAGACTAATAGATAGATTAATAGATGGCTCCATTATTCAGAGAGCAGAAAAGAGAGGCCATGTTGGAGCTGCCTTTCTTATAAATCACTAAACATTTGGAATAATGTAGGGGTCTTTATTCTATCGGCACATGTGCATGTGTGTGTATAGAGTAGGAGTGCTGAATAGTGACACATCACCATGCTGTTGTCAGACCCCTACCTGAAGCCCAAGTGACAGTTGATAGCTCATGCTGCTTTTTCATCTGCAGAAGCAAGTTTGCAGGGGACTTAAAGGGCTAGCTACCGTCCACAATACAAGCAATTGCCATTGAAAGTGTAATTTATTGGTTAACTCTAGCATTTTGCTATTTATAAGTGTAAAAAAAAAAAAATTATTATTATTTTTTTTCATTTATTCACCATAACTATTTTTGTGACTATAATTAATGTGATGCTCTGATGTGGGTGGAGGGTTATAAAAGGGTATGTGACTGTTGTCACAGTCAGATTTTCAAACCCATTTAGTTTCTCTTTATCTTATTTTGGCTCTCAGAAGATGATCTCAACATTACCAAAATAATCCAATAACTTTACATGTGCCTACGTACTATATAAAATGATAGTCATTTGAAATTGTTTTTCTCTGTGGTGGAGCTGGTGTGAAGCAGATTATCTTGATAAAGCTCTCAGATACAGGGCTTTAATTCTCGCTGGCTATGTAGCGATTTGTTAAAAACCAGATGTGGCAGAGATTGTGTTTATCAAAGAAATACATTTTCTATCTATTAAACATGCGTTTGCTTGTAATACAATCAGACATAATTAGTCTCCGTGACCAATGAGCATTCAATACCTTTGATGAAAATTTTGCAATTAAAATGTAGCCACTTAATTGTAAGCATAAACTGCAGGCTACAGACTGAATTTAGCATTTTATAGTGTTATATCTGGAAACCATGCTGAGGAGGGGTCATTAATGATATATTTCTCCTTTACATCGTACACGTTTTCTCTTTAATACATTTAAATCTCGGTAATCACATGTACATATATGAATCACATATACATATCAATATATATAACCCTTTGCATGTTTTAAATGATTGCTGTGGATTTTGCACTGTTGGCATTCAAAAAAAACAATGTCTACACTTGTGTCCGAATCTCTGCATACCTGGCACTAACACTAATATATAACTGTAAAATCTAGTGAAAGAAGACAATTTTAAGCAGACAATTTTAAGTCCTGTCAGTCAGCTGGTTATTGCTACTCTAAAATTTGTAAATCATATGTGACTATAGAAACATCACCAGATG
Organism: Ictalurus punctatus; assembly: GCF_001660625.3. Classification (NCBI taxonomy): domain Eukaryota; kingdom Metazoa; phylum Chordata; class Actinopteri; order Siluriformes; family Ictaluridae; genus Ictalurus; species Ictalurus punctatus. The sequence goes on along the minus strand of NC_030428.2, from coordinate 14,762,642 downwards.
GGGGGAAAAGAGAGGAGCTGATTTGATTGGATATTGACCATACATTAAACATACATTCATTCAAATTCAACCCCATTTTTAGTTTTTGTCACATTACCACCTGTGCAGATGATCATAAAGATTCTGAAAATACACAAAGTGACTAGCTCATATCTTGTTTTTGCACTATGATCACAAAAATAGAGCCGTTTGAGATTCCTGCTGCTTCTATATAGTGCCAGAGTCAGGATGCCAGAGAGTGGTTCAAATAAAATGCATAGCACTTTAAGCTGAGTAACAGTTCAGTTCTGTGGGAAAGAGAGGCAGTGACAGCTTCTACAAACCGTTTAACAGCTTGTTGTGCACAGACTGATTGCTTAGGTAAGGCCTTGCTCTTAAAGTAACAACGTAAAAGCACCATTTCAGGAACGGAACAGAAAAACACACTCTCTGCTCAGAATCTGAGACAATCTTTTTCAGGGGAAATAATATTCCAATTATTCAAAGTAAATGAAAAACAAATGAACCCACTTTGAATGGTGAGATTTAAGTGAGTGCCGTTGCTGGGTTTGAATTAACCCATTTGATGTCAGCAGTCACATTTGTAAAGCTTTAAAGTTGTTGTCTTGATTTCATAAGAATGTTTTCATGTAGGTTGTATAAATGGTCACATGACCAGAGCCATTTCCAATCAGAAAAAAATGTGAACATAAAGGAAGTGATTAAAACAGATGATCATATAGATACAACTAGCATATGTTGTAGATTTGACATATTAAAATTATAATAACTTACAAGTACATTCACTTTCATGGCATGCTTACAGGATATGTAAACATGTAAATGGGCACATTTACAATGGGATATCTCATAGTAACTAAATCATCCTTCATAACTTCCATATTTTGTGTCATCTCAAGTATGGGCCATTATAGTCTACGATGACCAATTAGAGGTTACTCCCTCTCTTGGGGGAGGCTTTAACAATCCAAGATGTTATGTAGTGTTAAGAATGTACTTATTGAAAAGAATGTCATGGCTTAATATTCAGATATTATTCAGCTTTTTAGTAACTACTATGAATTATTCAGTTAATACAGTGAAATGTCAATAAGAGTAAGGAATACTTATATTTTGCTTAGCAACCAAACATTGCCAGCTTTCTTTTTTCTTGATTTAGGTCTATATTCCTTTCTGATTATATAAGGGTTACTAATTGTCAACCTAAGCAAACATAATGACTGGCAGCAAAAATGGGCTGCAATGCAGCAGCCCTGAACAGAGATATCCTTAATAATCTGTTATACTGTCTCATTTATATAAAAAAGCCAGTAAACTACTAGAAATAATTATTATATGGTGCTATAGCCGGATTAGAAGTCATCTTTGATGTTATGACTGCCATGGTGGGGGCGGTGGTAATGATAATCAGTATGCTATTATTGTAACAGGTGCCTGCAGTTGTTATGAGCACATTCTAGCCAATGCAGTGATGAGAGCATAAACTCGTGGGTTGGATTCTTGGGCAGGAGCAGAAAGGGCCATTTGATATAGACCACTAATATGCAGGCATTTGTAATCCAGGCACAGCTGTGCAGCATAACACACTATTGCTCTCTGTGCCTCTCTCACACACATGCATTTACAGATATGTTCACATGCATGTATTTGGTAGAAATAAAAAATGCCACACCCATTGTGATTTTAGCATCTGCCACATTAGTGTGATATCTACCTTCATTGCTAGTAACACAACTAAGAAGACCAAAAGTGCAGCCATAGCAAACATTACAAAGTCATTTGTTCCTATGAGTGATAATACCTACTATTGTGCACCACTAATGTGGGAGCATAATGGGTGCTTTGAGCAGGCTGATTGTAGAACGGCTGTATACTGCAGTGGACCGGTGCATGGAAGGTGTCAGGGATCATCCAACAAATCACATCATTCATGGCTCATTTCCATTCTGGAGTGGCCTGGACCCAGGGAGCATGGGGAGCAAATGTGCTAATTCTTTCTCTCTATCCCACAGAAAGAGTACACATTATCTTAATGCTGGGTTACCCTTGAATTCACAGCATCATAACTACACAGTGGCAATTCAAATCCAGACACAATTATAGGCTTTGATCCAGTGTTGGAGGGCTTTAGAGATAGAACTGTATAATTGTCACAGAACTCAAAGATGCCAAGACATGGGGGAATAAATGGCACAATTCAGACTGCTGACACTGTGTGTTTTGAAATGTTGTTTAACTAGTTAATTTCTCTGACTCTGTTCTGTCAGAAATTTTTCTCTTAATGCATACTGTTTTGAAGTTTCCTGCTGGGGATTTCAGCAACATTTCCACAAACATGAGTTGAGCAAGAGTGTTGAGCAAACAAGACCATTGTTGTTGTTTTTTTGATGACCTGTCACTTCAAACTATACTCTATGTGCCTATACTACAGTGGCACTTGAACGTGCCTTTACAATCTTCTATATATCTGCATAAATATGACCTAAAACATCATCATGTTTTCACAGAAGTCATAAAAGTAGATAAAGAGAACCCACTTAAACAAATGAGATACAAAAATATTATACTTGGTCATTTGTTTATTGAGGAAAATTGTCCAATATTACACATCTATGAGTGGCAAAAGTATGTGAACCTTTGCTTTCAGTATCTGGTGTGACCCGTTTGTACAGAAATAACAGCAAGTAAACATTTCTAGTAACTGTTGATCAGTCCTGCACATGACTGGTGGGGCATGTTTTTGTTGATTTCATGACAGTAAACAAAAATGGAATAATTCCACATGCAATTAGTGATGTTTTATTTAAGCTAACTTTTTTTACACACACAAAACCATTTCTTAAGCAATATTTTTTTTTCTGCAAAACACTGAAAGTAATATGTCCCCTTAAAACTGATAACTGATAAAAAGTATTTCTGTAATGATTAACAAATTTGGAAACTGTTGTAGAGGGATCTTCACTTCTCTACCAGAAAATGACAAGATTATTTCTATAATTAAATTGCTAAATGTTTGTCCTCTTTAAAGGACTGTCCTTTTTGATCGACACCATAGATGACCATAGATGATCATCTTTTTGAAAGATCGATCTTCCCAAGTCTTAATCTCCTGGCAGAGGCAACCAGGTTTTAGATTAAAATTCCCTATAGTCAAATTCTAACCCTAATCCTAACCCTAATCCATTAGTTGCAAAACAACCCCAAAGCATTATTGATCCACCACCATATTTTACCCTGGGCACTCCTTGTATGCAGTCACAGTTATTATATGGGTAACACTTTACAATACTAAATGCACAATAAAATACTAAATAAAGTACTAAAAACTACAAGTTACTTACTCTGTAAATATATTACTAGGAGTTCACTATTAACTATGCAGTAATTAACTGACTGTTAAGCAGTAATTACTGAGTCTTACATTTTTCCTGCAGAACTACAAGTTAACTATGGCTCTTTTATAATACGTGATCACTGATCACACCGACATTAATTCCCAATAGCAAAGCCTTCCTCCTGGAGATCTACTACCTAATATACCTCAACCTATTCCAACACCTCAGTGTCTAAAATGTAAATATTTATGTGTGTTATTATAGGTCTCCTCAGAGGAGCACAGGGTTGGTGTGTTGTTTTTATTTAGGCAGTCAAGGTCTAAAGGGGGAAATGGACAGCAATAACCCACAAAAGTACATGGCTTTAATGTTGCAGTGAGTAACAAATGTTCTACATTAAATATTCTACAACATTTTTGTAAATAATTTTCTTAAATAACAAAAAACAATACCAAATCACCATGTGTAATACGATTTCACATAATCATTAACTACTGAAAACTATACAGTAACATTTCACTAATTACTAATCAGTTTCATTGTGTTTCACTTTAAAGAATTTTTCCAGAGCTTTATTAACTACTGAAGAACAACACAGTAACACTCCAGTTATTGCTAATGAGCATCAATTTATTGTTTAAACTCATATCCACACACTTAAAATACATGCAAACAACATTCTTAAATGATTCATACAACTTGGAGATGTACTGTATTGCACAAAACAGGAGTAGCAAATTCATTTTAATGTTCATCCTAATTACTTAAAACAATGACAACAACAACAACAACAACAACAACAACAATAATAATAATAATAATAATAATAATAATAATAATAATAATAATAATAAACTGAACAAACACTAACATTTGCACACAGTTTGCTTGTATTATATAAAACATGGTGGAAAAAAAGGTATTGCTTTTTTAAACAAAGAAAATAAGGCATTGTCATAATTTTATCATATAGTTTAGGGTTTTAAATACATATCTCTTTATCTACCTACAATACTATTTTAGCACAGTTACAATTTCTTAACCTACTCCAATCTGTGTAAACCCCTGTGATCTCCAACATGATTCCACCCCCCCATAGAATCTAAAATACGTTCTCTTTTCTTGTGGCTCTGACTACATGTGTATGTTTTAATGGCTTTGCAGAGCATATGTAGTGCACTATGTGGACTATATGTACACACACACACACACACACACACACACACACACACACACACAACCCCAATTCCAAAAAAGTTGAGACACTGTGTAAAATGTGAATGAAAACAGAATCTCATAAACCCATATGGTGTTCACAATAGAGCATAGAAAACATATAAAATGTTGAAACTGAGTAAATGTACCATTTTAAGAAAAAAAAAAGGTAATTTTGAATTTGATGGATGCAATACATCTCAAAAAAGTTGGGCCAGGGGAACAAAAGGCTGGAATAGTAAGTGTTACTAAAAAGAAACAGCTTGAAGTTAATTGGCAACAGGTCAGTAACATGATTGGGTATGAATAAAAAGTATCTTAGCGAGGCAGAGTCTTTCAGAAGTAAAGCTGGGCAGAGGTTCACCAATCTGCAAAACACTGCACCTACAATTTGTGGAACAATTTCAGAATAATGTTCCTCAATGTAAAATTGCAATCACTATGAATATCTCATCATCTACATAATATCACCAAAAGATTCAGAGAATCTGAAGAAATATCTGTACGCAAGGGACAAGGGTGAAAATCAATATTTGGGCACTCAGGCAGCACTGCATTAAAAACAGGCATGATTCTGTAATGGAAATCACCGCATGGGCTCAGAAACACCTCCAGAACTCATTCTCTGTGAACACAGTTCGCCATTCCATCCACAAATGCTGGAATGTGAAGAAGCCACATGTGAACATGATCCTGAAACGCTGCCGTCTTCTCTGGACCAAAGCTAATTTAAAATGGACTGAAGCAAAATGGAAAACTGTTCTGTGGTCAGTTTCTCATGGGTTTATAAGATTTGCAAATCATTGCATTCTGTTTTTATTAACATTTTACACAGAGTCCCAACTTTTGTACACTATGTGAGAGTTGCTATTTAAGAGGAAGTTATCTGAGATTCCACATAAAACACGTTGGAGCTAGCAGGGCTTTACACAGATTTGATTAGGCTAAGATATGGTAACTATGCTAAGTGTTTATATTCATACATAAAAGAAAATGAATATAAACATGAAAGTAAATTATAAAATTCTGACACTGCATTCTTATTATATTCTTTGTTTTAAAAAGTAACGTTTTTTCACCTTCCATGTGATATGTAATATGAGCAAACGGCATGCTTATGTTAATGTTTGTTCAATGTATTATAATTTTTTATTTATTTAATTGTTTTAAGGAATTTGATTGTAACTTTTACATTTATTTGCTACCCCTGTTTTGTACCATAACAGCTCCAGGATGTATGGCTCACATATGAATGTTGTTTGCATGTATTTTAAATATATGGATATAAGTTTAAACAATAAACTGAAACTCATTAGTAATGACTGAAGTGTTACTCTGAAGTTCTTCAGTAATTAATGAAGACGTGGAACTGTACTGTAAAGTAAAACACATGGAAACTCATTATTAATGACTGAAGTGTTTCTGTGTATTACAAACAAATTTTAATGTGAATTTGTTACTGATTGCTACATTTCAGCCTTATACTTTTGTAGGGTATTGTTGTCTATTACTCTCTTTAGACCTTGACTGGCTGAATAAAAACAACATTGGGTAGCAGATCTCCATGAGGACGATAAGGCTTTGCTAATGTTAAGTAATGTTGGTGTGATTCGTAATGAATCAGCAGTTATTATTAAAAAAAAAAGAAGTTATTATAAAATGGACAGGAGAATCTTGTGACTAAGTAATTAACTAGTTGTTTTTAGAATTTACAGGAATAAGATAGGTGTTAACAAATAACTACTCATCCGTTCCAGCTTAGTTACTGCATAGTTACCTATGTGTTGTTGAACGATATTGTACAGTGTTCCCATTATATGGCCTATTATATGGACTATAGTATGTGCTTATTATATATTTACCCCATGAGAAATGATGCTGCAGTTTACTCTCTGTACACACTGTATTCATTTGTTGAAAAACAGAATCCTAGGTACTGACTAATGTAGGGTCTTAAACAATTTGTGGAACTTTCTAGAACACTGGCATCTCAAAGCTAGTTATAGACAACCCATCATGGTTTTTCTTTTTTCTCACGTGAATACAATGTTTTAGAAAGAGCTAACCTTGCTCAGTCAAACAAGATTAATCAAGACCCCATAATGATCTTATTGATCTACAGGCAGCAAATGTCTGTCATGCATCGGCCCTCATTAGAGTTTCAGTATTTTCTTTTGCCTAGACATATAATAAATAAGAAAATGTAATCAATCACTCAATTGGATTGCATCTGTTCCAATTGCTGATACTACAGGGACCTGTGAGCAAGGGTTGATACAAAAACAACTTATTTACGCCATATATTTTAGAGTGGATGGTTCTTGACACAATAGGTCTAACCAATACAGAGAGCAATGCCCAGATTGCTTAAGATACAAGCAGCCTGCTAGTGCTGGTGGTCAGCAACTTCTCAGCTTGGGCAGTTGGGGTAAAACTAGGATACTAGGTATTGATTCACTTTCACTTGGAAACATACAGAAATAATAGCTGTAATGCTACTTGAGATACACTCTCATTCAATTCACATTATCTAATGTTTCCAAGGGGCTGGCGAATGCTGTTCTGTTATCCTGCATTTGATCTGATAGAGAAAAATTGCATGATGGTGAAAAGTTTCATAATCACTTAACTATGGTTCACTTAAGGACTGCTAATATGAGGGATGCCAGTTGTAGAAATAATATTTAATTTTTTTTTTAAGCTTGTCAGAATTCATACTTCATTTATACCAGCCCGATTAACACAGAAGGAGGTTTGCTGACAGAATTATTAATGGAGCTGTCTTTTATCTATTGGAACCTTGCAGACCACAGGTTAAACACAGGCAAACATGAAGTGCTTTTCCATGTACAGTCTTGCAGGTGTCATCAAGCACAGGGCTGCTAAAGAGTGACCTTCCATACCTCAGGGTGGTGAGGGAAAGATGTAAAGATAGGGAAGATGATGTGGACTCCTACAGTTAATGATACTTCGCTGAGGAACTGCCACATAATAGCAATGAGTGAACAGCTTTTGTTTTTGAACCAGAAACATTTAAAAGGTGAATTTTATGAAAGGCTAAAGTTACATTTACATTTACAGCATTTAGCAAACACACTAATCCAGTGAGACTTACAAAAATGCTTTGTAGTCTCCATCAGAAACATGACCTTGTGCTAGTTCATTAGGTCTACAAATTCCATCAAATTGAACCCTGTTAGAGAAGTTGGTACAGCAAAACAGATTTACTCAGCTGATCAGACAGCCGGGAGAAGAGAATTCCATTACCTGGATGCCAGTGCAGAGAAGAGTCTCGATGGATGCATGTCTTCCTTGTATCTTGAGGAATGTTGGGCCAAGTCAAGCCATGGTAGAGGCTCGAAGGGAACAAGGTGATAAGTGTCTTTAGGTAGGTGGGTGGTGGTCATGTTTGGCTTTTTATGCAAGCATCAGTGTTTTGCATTTGATGCAAGCTCTAAACCAGTAGGGCGAATGCAGAATTTGGGTGATGGGAAGAACTTGGGCTGGAGACAGGTCATGCAGCTGCATTCTTGGTAAGATGCAAGGGTCAGATGACATGTCGGGGTGAGTTGCAGTAGTACAATCTCAAGATGACAAATAACAATCACCTGAAGGATAACCCTGCATAACTAAGTCAGGTTAGCAATGTGAGTTGAAAAGTATAATTGGTTGTACAGAACCGCCTCGCTGTTGCGTCCATTGCTAGATGGTGTGATCCAAGAGTTCTCCAGGGAGATCCCAACATCTTGATATGGGGATGCATCTCCATGGATTTACAGTAGCTGAGTCTTGCTGTGACTTAGTTTCAGTTGGTAAGCTGCCATCCAGGATGAGAGATATGCCTGACATGCTAAGAGCACTGCAGAAACATAAGTGTCTGAGGGAGGAAAGGAAAGGATGAGTTGGGTGTCATTAGCATAGCAGTGGTATGAAAAAACATGTGAACATATTACCTCACCTAGTATAGGAGAAGAACAGAAGAGGACTAATCACTGAACCATGTGGGGCACTAGTGGAGTTTCTGCATGGAACAGATCCCCGCCATGTCACTTGATAAGACTGTCCCTCCAGGTAAGATACAAACCATGCTGTGCCACTAATTCCAAGACTTGTGAGGATGGATAGGAGAGTCTTGTGATTGACAGTGTTGAAAGGTCAAGGAGGATAAGGACCATTAATAGTTTGTCTGATCTAGAAGCATGAAGATTCACAGTAATAACAACAAAGGAAGTTTCTATGGAGTGTGCCACTTTGAAGCCATGGGTAAGCTAGGAGCTTGGAGGTAATTTTGGGTAAGATAGAGGGACAACTGATTGTATACAGCATATTCAAGAATTTCAGAAAGAAAGAAGAATTATGCACTGTAGGTGGACTCCTATAGTCCTATAGTTAAGGATACATCTCTGGGGAGCTACCACACTTTCGGGTTGAAACTTGCATGTGTGTTAGAGAGGAATGAGTCATAAGGGATATGCTTTACAGGCTCACTCTTGTACAGTTCCATCACCACCATGAACATGATTCACAGGGAAAGAAAGCTCATCAGCTTCACACACTCTCACCTTCTTGAACGTCAAAGTGCTGGGATGTCAGCACAGATCACAGGACGTAGCTTCAGAAATGTTTTAAAGGTGAATTTTATGAAAGGGTAAAGTTAATGCTACATCTGCAATTCATGACCTTCTGATAACAGAAATTTTATTTGACATACCGAAAAAGCAAAATGAAGTTGCAGTATGCGTGTTGGCAGAATTTGTTTTCACCACAGCCTAGGTAAACCACTTGATCATTATCATTTACATAATTAATGGAAATGTAGTCATTTAATGTTAGATCTTATTTACACAATCTATATTAAAGCATTCCAAACAACACAATGTTCATTTGCTAAAAATCTGTGTAGTAGCAGACGTTTGATTCTCTTTATTCTTTTATTCAGCTGCCTAAAATCAGTATTGACAGAACAACCACTTACAGGGTAAAATTGCTTTTTTGATGACAATCTACCATTTCACAAAAATGCCCAGTTCAGCCATGAAACTGAGCACTGACTGGCTCCCTCGATGCTGCACAACAACCATGTAACCCTTTATAATTCTGACCAACGTGCCACATATAGCCTGCACGCGCTACTAAATTTTGTATCCTACCCTCCTCTTCCACATCACCACCATCTAGATCTGCTACGGGGGGTGGGGGAGGAGTGGGGTGGTATGGCTCGCCTCCTTCTGTACCCTTTTCCAGCAGCATGCTTCTCTTCTTTCTGTGTCTGTCCATGTCTGTCAGAGAAAGCATTCATACTTGCTCAGCAGCAGCAGCGTAGGAGATCTAGTCCGTCAGACCAAACCTATTCACACTCCCAAATTCACTGAGAGTTGTCATGGCTGAATTGTATTTATGAAACAGCATTTAGTAAAGACTTGATGCATTTGTTGTGATACGCTGGCACACCTTTGGACTGTAAAGTTAAATGCATACTAACGAAGCCATCTATTGTAAGTCAGCCTACTTAAAATGATTTCATTTCATGGATGGAAACACATTTTATCTCTCAAAGCGAAATAATTAAAAGTTATTTAGCCTTGCAGAATAGCCGCACACAAGATTGCTGTTTTACAAGCCCAATCCTCTGGTCAAACTTACCAGGAAATTATGCTATTTCTTGCTGAGGGGGTGAAACAAGTTAGGCCCCATACTTTTGAAAACATGTTATTTAGCAGGAAAACATGTAGCAGTTGTGGTTGCAGTGACTGTAAAGCCATTAGAAATGTTATATAATGGAAAAGTTCCAGAGTTGTATGCAGAGTCTCACAGGAAATGTGTTTTCTCAGTGGTCCTCTCAGCAACCAAAGAGGGAATCCGTATAACAAACCAGTCAGCTATTGTGAGCACAAGTCAAAGTGAGGGCATGTGTCTATGCATGTGTCTGCAGTCAGAGAGTGCACACCTTAATAGTTGCAGCACAATGCATTATAAAAATATATTTCGTTAAATTTTTTTAAGGTATGAATCAGACAGATAGACAGAGAGCACCTTGAGGAGGGATATATTTATGAGGGGAATTATATGTTTTATTGATGCGTGCGGTATGTGTAAAGACGTAGTTGCTGGTGTTAAAGTGTCTGTGAGGGTAGTTATGGCTTTATAATATATTTTCACCCTGAGGACCGCGAAACCGTTGAGACTAAACACGTCTTCTTCATAATGTACTGTGCAAGGGAAAAGTTACAGTCCTTAGTGCTGTAGCAGCTTTAACACACACACACACACACACACACACACACACACACACAGATATATATATATATATATATATATATATATATATATATATATATATATATATATATTGGCACAATAATAATGGCACCCTTGATAGATATGAGCAAAGAAGGCTGTGAAAATTTGTCTTTATTGTTTAACCTTTTGATCTTTTGTTCAAAGCATTCACAAAACTACTCTCCTCTCGTGGATATTATACAATTGCGAACACAACACAGGTCTATAAAATATCTTTGTCTTTAAGTCCTATAAGTTGTGAAGTGGGGCCTCTGTAGATTTGAGTTGTTTGTCCCACAGAAGCTCGATTGGACTGAGATCTGGGGAATTTGGGGTGAACACCTTGAACTCTTTGTCATGTTCCTCAAGCCATTTCTGAACAAGTTTTGCAGTGTTGCAGGGCGCATTATCCTGCTGAAAGAAGCCACTGCCATTAGGGAATACTGTTGCCATGAACGGGTGTTCTTGGTCTGCAACAATGTTTAGGTAGGTGGTACGTGTCCAAGCAACATCCATATTAATGCCAAGACCCAAGGTTTCCGAGCAGAACATCACAACCAGATCATCACATGACCTTCACTGGCTTCCCTTCCTCCAGTGGTACATCCTTCCCATTGGCCAGCCTACTTAAATCTAAATCTTACAGCTACCTACCACAGTGTATGTTCATAAATATTACATCTGATTATGAAATATATGCAATAACATATTATGAAACATGGATTAAATACTCAGAAATCAAGCACTTGTATAAAAAAAAACTGTTGAAAAACAACAACAATTACATTGATGTATTACTTGACAGACCCACCTTTATTTTTAAAAAAATGCTTGAATGTTTATTTTTTAATGAATCATGATTATTCATAATTTACTGAGGTACGTAAGGAATAAAACACAGTGAGGCATCATCTATGGGGAGGGCCATTACCATCCTTAAGAATAACATTTTTATCTCTTTATAGTTAGATTGAATGTTTTGGAATTGCCTAACAACATCCCTGTTATCACTTATTATAGCATCTGTGCTGTCAAAAGAAATACAGCTTTTGATGTCACAGAGAAACTACAACACATTCTGTCTTAAAGTAAATGTATTCCTACCTCAAATAGAGTCCAGATCCACCGTGACCTAGACCAGGATAAACTGAATGTGGACTGAACATGGCGTACAAGTGTAGAAGCACTTTATATTTTGTTTCTTTTGGGTAGTAAATTAAGCACTCAGTGAATTATATGTTCCTTTTTACATTTACCCCTTAAGCATCAGTGGGTGCTCATGCAACTGCATACCATTTCTATTCATTGTACTGTAGTAACTTAATAATTCAAAGTAGATTCGTAAATAATATGCTTTATTATGAATAACTGAATAATAAGCTGACCATTGAATGCAGATTAAAATAGTAGAACATGTAAAATCCAAATGAAATCTTACATTACTGGTTACATATTCAGCATAACATTACATTTCCACAGTCATCTCTCCAACACTGCTCAGCACACACTTTGTCATGCTGCTTAGGCAGTCAGCATGAAATAAGTGTCACAGTGTTTGTTTGCCTGCGGACAGGCTTAAATGAGCAGAGAGCTTGGTGCTTCCTACTGATGAGATTCATTCAGCTGTCACTCAAGAAGAAAGGTCAACTAAGGACAGAGACCCTCGGGAGTCCTAGCCAATCTTTCCTCACAATATGTTGAGGTCGAGCTGCATGCTCTTTTCTTTTACCTATATTCCTCCATGACAAACTGATTGGTATCTTGTGGGCTGTAGGAAGTGCAGCACAGACTGCTCATGTGTGCTTGCTGTTTCTTCATTACCTGATGACAGACTGGCTGTGTGGATGCTCATCTGGCTCAGGAAGCACGCAGCTGGGCCCTCTGTCTCCCAACACAGGGAGAGGACAGACGAAGCCCCCTGTGAACAGAGTGTGGCTGATGGGGTCACACTCAGTTGAGTTAGGGAGATGGGCTCCAGTCCACCTTTTTAGCCAGGTATTAATGAATGCATCGTTGATTGAGCTGCTTAACACAATGCTACAACCTTCATAAGTCTTGTGTATTACAGGGACTTGAGTGCCTGGATTAATATGCAACCGCCTGGATGTGAGTAATGATGACCAATCCAGCAGAAGTCCTTTCTGCACACTTAGATGTATGCATGTATGCACACAGCTTGCACATATCATGTCCATCTGCACCCACGCGGATGGCTGGCTGTGTCGTATATTCTTGAGTTAGCAGATTTACATGTCAGTGCTGCATTGACTCTTGAAGATTGAACTCAGTCTACTGTGTGATGTTAGAGGAAAAGAATTTACATACTATTCCCTTTCACACACACACACACACACACACACACACACACACACACACACACACACACACACACACACAGGTTAAAAACTGTGAATTTTAAATGGATACATTCTCAAATCTTCTCTCTGAAGCCAGTTCCAGTTTCAAGGAAAAGTGTATTCCCATACTGCAGCCTTAGCGTGGCCTTCTCATAAATTGTTAAAATGTCTTGAGGTGAATAAATTGGTGCGTAGACTCATTACCAACTACATAAAGTAGCCTGGAGCACGGGCAGTAAACATTGCTCTCTCTCTCTCTCTCTCTCTCTCTCTCTTTCTCTCTCTCTCTATTTTTCTTTCTCTCTCTCTCTCTCTCTCTCTCTCTCTCTCTCTCTCACACACACACACACACACACACACACACACACACACACACACACACACACACATACACAGAGCTGAAAAAGGTCTTATTTAATGAAAAGAAAAAAATCTCTAAACTGGAAACTATGACAAATTGCTCTTTGAATTTTCCACAATTCTGTCCAACATTTCAGTCTCTTGCATTTACGTATATGTGTACATAAATGTGAGAGTGTGAAAGCATGAGAGAGAAAGTCTTTTCTTTAGAACCTTAATGCTCAAGGTTGTGTCAGAGCATTTTAAAAAGACATCATCGTTAAATAGTGTTCAAGGTTTCATTACATTAGTCATCAGAACCAACTTTTATTCTAGCCTTATATAACAGTTATTACTAACAGCATATTCCTGTGAGCGATGTAGCTTTCCATCTGTTGGGGGTTTATTCATTTTACCGTGCAGCCACTGAGATCATTAAGGCATGTTGAGGCAATCAAGCATTAATGCTATATTTCCCACACAATCAATTTTGTTGATCCCCTTTCAAAGAAGATCTTTTAGAACTTGCCCAGAAACTGCCTCCTTCATTGACTGTTGCCATGCAGAAAGACAATCAGTCTCCCATAGCTCTAGCAGCTTTATATCTGACAGACACTATCAGATTATATAAAAATCTCTCCCATAGTCATGTCGTTGAAGAGGACCTAGGCACTGTAATTGCCACCTTCATATTTGGGGAGGAAGATGAGAATTGTCTGCCTTGGTGTAGAGACAGATGGATAATGGTAGCAGGATCATAGCGTATTATTTTCTTGTGAGTGTGCACTACTGGAGAATGGTGGTGTTTGCACTCAGTACAGATAATAAGCTCCACTGGTGGAGGAATACTCTGGAACTCTCTGAGTTCACACTGAGGTAGGGACAAGAGAATCTGCTCAGTGAAGCTGACCTTTGGGTTAAGGCTATTAAATTATACAGCTGTACTGTGAATTAGACTACCATCACTGAGCTATGTTACAAAATAGTAATTTGATTGAACTGATTAGATCTGTATTAAAAAGTATTAAGCACAAACTTTGACATTTGAAAATTGTCTGCTTTGTTTACTTCTTGTTTAAAACAGCTTTCACACACAATGGAGTCTAAAAGGCAATCATAGACAAAGGCAATCTTATTTTTCAGATGTAGCCAGCCCTGTCTAGTAAGAGCAGCTGATCAGCAGAAACAAAAAAAATATTTTGATATTCAAGTAGGCCCATTCCACAGGCAAATAATTGAGCTGACAAATGAGATATGGCTTTTCATGAATGGAATGGAGGCCCCAGGTGGCATGATGGTGCAGCAGACAGAATTGCCACTTCATAGCTCTAAGCTCTATAGTTCGATCCTCAACTTGGCTTCCTATGTGGAATTTTGCAGGTTCTTCCCATGGTGGTCTGGGTTTCCTCTGAGACCTCAGGTTTCCATCCATGGAGCTCCAAAAGTGAAAAGTTTCATTCTTTTTTTTTGTCAGATTTTTTATTTTTTTATTTATTTATTTTTTTTAACATTTGAGGCCATTCTGATATATATAGGATACTGAGATACATTTATATAGAGACGTATGTCAAATAATAATTTTGAATTTCAGTGTAAATATTAAATGTAAATGTTAAAAATAAATGGTAAAAATAAATGTAAATGTTATATATAAATGTAAGTATTAAATATAAAAATAGATCTTAAATGTAAATGTAGACCTTTAATGTTTTGTTCATATGCTAAATTCTTCAAAAGTGTGTGTGAGAAAACATAATGAGAGTAGGGTTGCCAGGTTTACATCATACTATGCTAGATTAGGAACAATGTAGCCAGTGTAAAGAGCTGTCTGTGGGTGGTGGTGGTTTTTGTTTGCATTCAGGCTACTTGTTTGGGATCAAGATGCCATCAGTACAAGCGATAAAGTCTCTGCTATGAAATTCCAGATGTACAGAAGTAGAAAAGTAGGTACACAGTGCATTAGCTAATCTGTCTACCTGACTCGCTAGTGCTACATGGAGTTCCTACTTTTACATTTACCTACTTCTGTAATTTTGTAGATCTGTGGTCAGTCAGATGTAAGAGAAAATATTATGTATAATTTACATAAAAACATAAAATTTCTCATCAAAACACAGTTTCATTGCTTATACTAAATGTAATTTAAACAAATATCTAATATACTACTTTGAATTAGTATGTAGAGTGATCATGTGGTATGGCTGGGTAGTGTAGCTGACAGCATCACTGTCTCATAACTCTATAATCCTTGGTTTGATTCTCAGCTCATGTGCATGGAGTTCACTTTTATTGCAGGGCCTGGAAAATACATGATCAAATCATGTTGGCTGTACAAAAACAAACGGCGTTAATGCAACTCAGTTCAAACACATGGAACCAATGTACACATTTGAATCAAGTTAATTCAATGAACTTTTTTTTCAGTTTAATTTCATAGTGGAGATTAATTTCAGAATTTACCGGGTGAAGTAATGACATTGTAGTCCCAATCGGGCATCCCGATTAAACCTTTTTGCGATATAATAGACAGGTAGATAAAAAGATAAATAGATAGATAGACAGATAGATAGACAGACAGACAGACAGATAGATAGATAGATAGACAGATAGATAGATAGATAGATAGATAGATAGATAGATAGATTGATTGATTTTGTCCTAAAAATTAAACCATCATTCAGAAACCAGGTGAGGAAAATAAGTACACCCTTCTTACTTCCACAATCAATAAAAGAGTAATTAGCAGCTAGGTGTTACTCATGAAAGATTAGTTATAGGTCACCAAAAACTACCTCTATAAAAGGACAACCTTTGTCAGTTTGGTGTTCTGGAGCATTCAGATGTGAGTACATAATGTCAAGAAGAAAGGAGCCAAAGAATCCATAATTTCAAAGAAGCAAGTGTTGCTGCACATAAATTTGAGAAGGGTTATAAGGCCATCTTCAGATAATTTGAAATTCACCATTCTATAGTGTGAAGGATTGTTTACAAATGGAGAGCCTTCAAGACAATTGCCAATCTTCCCAGGAGAGGGCGTTCCAGCAAACTCAGTCCAAGGACAGACAGTTTAATGCTCAGAGATATGAAGAAAAACCCAAGAGTTACATCATGTGGCCTGCAGGCCTCTGCAAGCACATCACATATTTATGTTCATGACAGCACAATCAGAAAAAGACCAAACCAGTATGACTTTCATGAAAGGGTGGCTCGGAATAAGCTCCTTCTCTGCAAAAAGAATATGGTAGAATGACTTAGGTTTGCAAAATTTATCTAAACAAACCACAAATATTCTGGAACAATATCCTTTGGACTGATGAGACCAAGGTGGAGATTTTTGATTATCATGCACAGCACTGTGTTTGGCAAAACCCAACACAGTGTATCACCACAAACAACTCATTCCAACTGTCTAGTATAGTGGTAGAGGGGTAAAGATTTGGGCTTGTTTTGCAAACACAGGACCTCAGAAACTTGCAGTCATTGCGACAATGATGAACTCCACTTCAGACCAGAATATTCCTGAGACAAATTTGAAGCCATCTTTCCAGCAGATTAAACTGGGTCAAAATTAGGTCGTACAACACAACAGGACAATAATAACAAGCCCAGCAGGACATCAACATCTGAATGGCTAAAGAAGAAGAAAATCACGGTGTTGGAATGGCTGAGTCCAAGTCCAAACATCAACCCCATTCAGATGTGGTGGCAGATTACAAGAGAGCTTTGTATAATGTCCTCAAACTTCAATGAAATGAAGCTGAATGTTATTCTATGAATGTAATGAAATGAATGTTCTAAAGAAGAGTTGGCCAAAATTTCTCCAAAATGATTGAGACTGATAAACTCTTATAGCAAATGTTTTCTTCAATTTACTGGTGCTAAAGGTGGTTCTACATACTACTGAATTATAGGGTGTAGTTATTTTCCCCCACCTGGTGTTTGAATGTTGCTTTACTTTTTGGAAAAAATGACTACATGTTGACATCTGTGTATTATTTTTTTTTGTTCTCACCTGGGTTTATTTCTTTGTTTATCAAAACTGGAGAGGACCACATTTAGGCTGCTGATATCAAAAAACAGAATTGAGGGAGGGTGTACTTTTCTTTTTCCCCATGACTGTAGATAGATCTATTTCATTGATCCACAGGAGGATATTGGGGGAAAACCCAAAAATGTGGTGGCTGAAAAGCAAAAGCTCTCCCACTGTGGTAGCTATTGTCTCTGGTATCAGCTGCTGATTAAAGTAAAAATGGTTTTGATATCATGTGAAAAATAACTTTTGTTATCTTGGCATAAGAAAAAAACATGCATGGCATTTCTGGACATCCATAGAGAACACTAAAACTAGCACACTTCTAAAACTATCACAATGTGGTGTAAACCTGGCAACCCTACTGGCACCGTGTTTTCCCATGGTGAATATTTTGAGATCGCAGGGGAAATTAACATATAAATGAAATATTTATATTTATATTTACCATTTATATTTATTTTATATGTATATGTATATGTATATTATATTATATTATATCATATTTATTTTTATATTTATATTATATGTATCAGCATGGTCTCAGATGTTTAAACACAGTCAGAGAAAAAAGAGCATGTAACATTTTACATTTGGCATCCCATATCCTTCCACTGTCAAAAACACGCTGGTAGTCTTGTGCCAAGTGTTCCCAGGATAGGCTCCAAATCCACTGTGACACTGACCAGGATGTTATAGTGTTGCAGTGAACTGAAAACTATGTGTTACTGAAAACAAGTGAAAGAACATAGGCATCTGTTTTTGAGGAGCAGTATCCCCCAAAAAGAATATGAATAGTGGCCTCAGAAAGTTTCCAGGCCCCTTCAATTTTTGCACATTTTCTATTGTGTTACAAATATTAAAATGAATTAAATTAACATTTTTGACCCTCAGTCTTCGACACACAATAATCCATAATGGCAAAGCAAAAACAAGTTTTTAGAAATGTTAAAATTGATTAAAAACGAACAAAAAAACATGTTGTGCAAACTCTGAAGCAGGTTTTCTTCAAGGACCTTTCTGTATATGACTGCATTCATCCTTCCCTCAATTTTGACCAATCTTCTGGTCCTTGCCTCTGATAAGCAACCCCATAGCATGATGTTACCACCACCATGCTTTATCATAGGGAAGTTGATGAGCAGTACCTGTTATTTTGTTGCTGTTGCTTTTTGCTGTGAATAGCCCCTGGCATTCAGCCTCAAAGAATTCATTCATCTCGTCACACCAGAGACTTTTAACTGCCTACCATATGCCACTCAGGTGTGGTTTCTGTGTAGCCACTTTGCCAAATAGGCATCAATCATATAGGCCTGATTGATGCATATTTCTGAGATGGTTATCCTTTCAGCAGGTTCTCCCATTTCTGCAGAAGACCTTTTTAAATAAATAAATAAATAAATAAATATATAAATAATGATAATTATTATTATTTCTGTTTGGCTTGTACACCTCCTTGACCTAGGTCAGATACTGAGTTTGGCTGTGCAGCCAGCTCTAGAAAGAGTCTGTCATGTATCAGAGAAGGAACTCTGGACTACAGTTCCCAGCAGCCACTGCACCTTACTACATCATAGTCACATGACCACCTGCACCTGAATCACGTTCTTGTTAACGAACACTCGTGTATATAGCCACAGTTTGCACTGCACTCCTTGTCTTACGTTTGTCTTTCTTTGTTGTTGTCTTTGTTGCTGTGTTTATGTCTTTGGTATATGGTTAGTCTTTAGTGTTTTTCCACAAGATCTTAGTGTCTTTTATGTTTTTGTTATGGTCTTTATTAAACTTATTAACTGCACTTGCATCCGTCTCCATCTCCAAAACGTGACAGAGTCCTTGTGTTTCCGAACTTCTTTGGTTTTACAATGATGGAGTCCACTGTACTCCTGGGCTCATTCAAAGCTTTAGAAATAGGTTTATACTGTTGTCCAGATCTATGTCTCAACATAATTTGATCATGGAGGTTTATGGAGCATTCTTGAAACTTCATGGCTTGCTTCTTGGGTGGATCGTGGGCCTTATACACAGATGTGTGCCTTTCTAAATCATGCCCAATTGAAGGTGTACTACAGTCAAGTAATAAGATGCAGAGATGTACTTAAGCTCAATTTGGAGTGCCTCAGGCAAGGTTCTGAATACTTATCTAAATAAGATATTTATAGATTTTTAATAATTTGTTTTCAAAAAAGTTTCTAAAAGCATGTTTTTGCTTTGCCATTATGGACAATTTATTGTTTATAGATTAATGGCCATAAGGAGTGATGAAAGTGGGATATATATATATACATATAAGTATTTCTCTATATATTCTTAAGTGGAGCATGGCCTGTGTTTGATACTGGACAGTGATTTAATAGCATTTCAAGCATGGCAAGGCCACATAGTTCCAGGTTGTTGCCATGCAGAGGCTGTTTGTAATCAGGCAGTGACACAGACGCACTAAATAACTACAAAAGGGAGGCTTAAGATACATTTTAATGAATTGTGTCCCCCTATTACTCACACCAGTCATTTTACATAGTTAGATCAAATTCAGCATCTTTGTGCAAACAAAGATATGAAAGGGACATATGTGTAAATACTTTAAAGGAGACCTATTATGCACAATTCACTTTTACATGGTGTTTGAACATAAATGTATGTTGGCAGTGTGTGTACACAACCACCCTATAATGGTAAAAATCCACCCATTCCTTTTTTAATATTCCCCATAAATCATAAACTGTGTCTCAAAATGGGTCGTTCTCGTTTTCACTCCAATGTGATGTCATGTTGGAACAGGCACCGCCCACGACTGGTGACGTACTGTCACCAGATCCTCCCCTGAGGGAGCTACACACAGTCTGCTGTATTGTCCGTGCTGGAGCAGCTATAGTGATAAGAAGATAGTGTCTATGATAGTGTCTCAGCTTCGTAAGCTTTGTAAGTGCTCTGTTGTTGGCTGTAAGAATGAACATAAGAGTCTTCATGTACTCCTGGCATCAGAGCCACTGAAGGTGCACTGGAGTAGTTTTATTTGTGAAGGAAATATAGCGCAAAAAACTACATTCGTATATCTTTGTTTGAATCATTTTACACCAGACTGCTTTGTGAACGAGGGTCAATACAAAACAGGATTTGCTAAAAGGTTTTTTTCTCAAGAATGGATCAGTACCAACTGGTCGTAATCCAGCTTCATATCCAGAAAACGTAACACACTTTATATTTTGTGAATGTTTGCAAATCGCCTTTCTGTATGTGCTTATTAGCAAATTCCACGGCTAATGCGGTTAAAGTTACTATTGTCCCTGATTGTATTCACAGAGACCAGAGCTATGTTGTCATTTTTATTTTTAACCTGAAAATACAATCCATGTGTAATACAAAACAATTCATGTACCCTGCGATGGATTGGCACCCCATCCAGGGTGTACTCCATGCTCACTTGGATAGGCTACAGGTTCCCCGTGACCCTGTAGGATAAGGGGTATAGAAATTGGATGGATGATTTATGGTGTTCTTACATAATGAATATTGTAATAAGGTTCGAATGATCATCAGTTATGTATGCCATTTAAAAAGTTAATGCATATAAGAAGGAAATGAGCTCTTTTATTTCTTATTTATTGCTTTATATTTTCTTTATGTTCAGATTTCCTCTTGATGCTGTTTCATTTCAAAGTGGCATCAAATCTTTCTCTCAGTCTATGAGATAGCTGAGTATAGCTCTGGACAGATCAGATAATAATTCATTTCTCCTAATGCTTTAAACACATTATCTTTTAAATCTTCAAATAGGAAGATTGTTTTGCTACACACAATTAAAAGTCATATCCCAAGATGTAGAAGTCTTAAAACCTGAAACTAAAGGATATTCTCTACAAAATAATTTTGTCTCTCCAACCAGTTTGAAGTTATGGACAATTTAACTGTTACCTGGTAGATGACTATGTCTAATGTCCTTAGATTGTTTATTCAGAACCTCTTGCTTTCTACTGAGGGTTTTTCTAAGATAATGTTACTGACAGGAATGGACTGCAGTGCTATTTAAGTGCTATTGTTATCACCCTGCTGTCAGCTTGACTGTTTTGTCCTTGAATTCACTGGCATTCTCAACACTGTTTCTTTGAGTACAGAGACAAAAGGCTATGACAGAGGCAAAAAATAAAAATAAATAAATCTTACCACATTGACTATCCAGTTGTCTGTTCCGTAAGACAGATCTCTGCTTCTGTACAAAATCTCATCTCTCTCTCTCTCTCTCTCTCTCTCTCTCTCTCTCTCTCTCTCTCTCTCTCTCTCTCTCTCTCTCACACACACACACACAAAAAAAAATCACACAGTTACTCTGCACTCTTAACACTTAAATAGATACTGTACCTTTGTTCACTAGTGGCCCATGGTCTTTGTCCCCTCTTCATTGTCCTTTTTTCAGTTAGGCTCCAGCTCTCTAGTATCATTTAATCATAATTTGTTTAACAAAATTCACCAATACTGACATTGATACAAAACAAATATCCTGTAAAAAAAATTGTAATGCAAATATATTGTATACAACATGTCGTGAACAGTATTGCTATGTTTAGATCAGTATGTCATGATACAGTCCATAATTCTAGTATATTGATAAGTATATTGTAAATCACATCCTGTAATTTGTAGCCCAATGTGAATTGCATTAGTAATACCCCAAATTAGTTTAATTTAATTTAACTTAATTTAATTAATTACATTTATTTTTATTTAAATTGTATAACAATCCTAACCAGATAAGGCGGTTACTGAAGAGAAGTGAATGAATTCATGTTTTGTATTGTTATTTTTTGTTTGTTTGTTTTGTTTTATTTGGTGATTTTTAATAAAAAAAATTTTTTCAAGGGTTTTAAAATTTTATTGCAGGTTTTGGAAAAATCTTGTGTTGGATATAAGCACTGGCCTACTAATGACCCGGGACATTTGGTCTTATTGCATTTTGCCAGTGGTATAACAAATTCTTCCCTTCTTTAGAGTTTAGAGTATCATGCATGAGCTGCATTGCTTGTAAATGTATATTGCCACTGTTCGGGAGATACATGGATAAAAATAGAATAAGCTGGAATATATCAGTTTGCTTAAACCGATTTTTTAAAGCACATTGAGATTATGGCCATCTTGAAGTTATTATTCTGAGATTTGTCTATTGAGTACATCTGCACAGCTGCTAGCTGGGCTTCTTTTCACACAATTGTGAGCTTTTGCCATGTGGAAGTCACTGGACAGACTCTGGCACAGAAAGTTTGGCAGGGAATACTATAAGCTGTTACTCACAGTCCAGTGATTTCTGGCTTGCTGGCATAACAGTTTAATGCTGACACCTGCCAGTGCCTTTTTTTTATATTGCCATCTGTTTTTTAGATGTATGCTTGACCAGTTGACTGAGGAAGAATGAACAGTTTCTCTTGAAACCAGGGAGCAATGGACAGCACAGCACATCTGAGTCAGTTATGGCAGACTGTTATAAACAAATTACAGTTGTGAGCTGACATTACTTGGTCAGAGGCTTTAGTTCTTCCGGGCTGGTTCTGAGTACTTGTTCTAGTTAGGTCCTATTGCCCAGTATGAATCAGGATGAATTTTCATATGTTTCTCCTTTTCTTCCATCATTCCACATGAAACAATTTACTTATTATGTAACCTAAAGGGTATATGGTTTTCAAAGTCTCTTAAACTTCTAGCCCTACTTGAGTGGCTGAATCAATGAGAATCCTGAAATAATGGATGCCAGTAGCTGGAAGTTCCGAGGTAAAGCAGTTCAGAGTTGGGGAGGTTTTGCTTGACTTTAATGGAAAAAAAAAAGTAATTTTTAATTTTTACTAAAGATCGATGTCACAACACCATCCATCATGCCTATATTGTTCAAAGTTCTTTGTTCTATTATGTGGGACTTTAGTAAGAGATGCAGGTAATTGTATGTGTCATTACTTGAATAGATGTCAGAGAGTAATTATTGTGTCCATTCTCCTAAACTGAAAGCGAGAGTACTTGGTTGAATGTTAGGGTCCATTATTCATGTACTTTAGTAAGCAGCATTAAAACCATATATTTGTAAGGTGCACTGTCAGAGTCTAATTCTATACTTCAAGACAAGAGGAGGCAAGTATTAATTCACCTTTGATTGCTTGTAGATGTATTGCTATTCTTTGGAGTTGGTGAAGACTGTCCATAACTCCTATACTGAGTTAATTTTGGGTTAAATTGTGCGATGAATACTATTAAAATGAACATGAGAGACAATCATTCTAATTCACATTTATAAAGACACCCCACACACTTCAGCATGAGAATGAGAAGGACTGGCAGTAATGGTGTGTGGAGCTCTAACAAGAGGTCCTTCTTCCTCTCTCTTCTCTTCCTCCCACTCTCCATCCCTGAGCTCATTCTTTCCATCTCATAGAACTGCGCTTCAGTATAATTCTCTTTTCCAACAGACCCAACTCTTGTCTACATCCTTGAGATTGAACTATGACAGGTTAATGAAAGCAGGCTGTTGAAAGATGTCGAGAGGAATACATGGCTGTGTGGTCTTGTGAATGGGAACAAGATGACACATGCTTTGTTGCTATGTTGCTATGTTCCCATATGCAATGCTTCTCTCTGTTCCCTCAGAGATCTTGGTGCCCATCTTTGTCTGCCACATCCTGCTCTGTCTCTACAGTTATCAATCCAGCAGTCCGTTCTCAAAATGCTCTTTTCCTCTTTCATTCCTGAATTGTTCCAATAATGTCATCTGGATAAGCAACACCATTGCTTAGATGATCAGTGGACCACTGAGGAAGAGGCAAAATGCTGGTGGATTGAAGAAAGCTTGTGTGTGTGTGTGTGTGTGTGTGTGAGAGAGAGAGAGAGAGAGAGAGAGAGAGAGAGTGTGTGTGTGTGTGTGTGTGTGTGTGTGTGTGTGTGAGAGAGAGAGAGAGAGAGAGAGAGAGAGAGAGAGAGAGATAGAGATGAGTAAGAGAGAAAAATGGTGCAAAAGATGAGTGATACAGCCAGCCCCAGGGATCAAAATTAAGCCCATGGCCTTGAAGCAGAGGCTGGGGTAAGCCCTGCCAGCTGCCACAAATACAGGCACAGAGGGAGGAATATATTTTCTTGACAGTGAGAGGCAGGGCCAGATGCTCCATTTCTGTTCTGTTTGTCAGAGAAGAGGCCATCCCCCTGTGAAAAATAGTCATACATGGGGGCTCGGCCAAGTTCCGGCTCCATCCCTGGGGGGGTGTACTGTTTTTTTGGGAGACAGTGATGCTCAAAATCCCCTCCTCTTCTTATCCTGGAAGGGATGTGAGGACAGTTTTTTCACCATTGATTAATGGTGACACAGATATACAGCAATTTGGTTAAGCATTTCAGGAGTGCTCATTTGGTGGAGGTGATTGTGGCTGCTTAGTGCTTAACCCCATCTGACAAGAAGAGGTAGTGGTGTGGACAGATCAGTTCTCATTTGTGATATTTGCATGGTTGCATCAGGAAACATGTTTTAAGTCACATTTCTAGCAGCATGCCTGCCCCCTCTGCTGATGACATATTCAACCCAATGTGTTCTCTCACCTTCTCACCAGTGCTAAATTAAGTTTGCTACTCAGGCTAGACATTTATTAATGGCTCCTCCTGCTCCCCACGGTAGCCATCTCACTCTGTTTCTCGCTCATCTGTCTCCATTTGCTCTGCAGTATGGTAGTGCAGGTTGCATCTCGAGTAGATTTCTGGATTTCATGGAAGTAGTCTCGACTAGGAATCCTGTGTGAATTAGTGGGCTTTTAGTGCTATAGGCAGTCATGTATTTCAGAACGTTTTCCATTGTCTGAGATGAGAACACAGAACCAGGAGCACTTTATGGTATTTTCATGGCATCTGCTTACTATAGTACCAACATGACACTGTTTTCTCACTTGGCTCCTCATCTATAGCAATCCATATGGCTGCAGCAATAGGTAGCTAACAGTGCCATCACACATCTGCAAAAATCTGATTATAATTCTTTAGAAGAATTATTTGAAACTCCAGCAGACTCAATTTGTGCTGCACTGTGCAAGCCTGTGATTATCTCTCAATTATTGACTTGAAGCAAAAGACGCATCATTTTAGAACTAATTGTGCGAGTGAAGTGATGCACCTTAGAGGCCAGGGACAAATGATCTATTATGGGGGCTCGATGGTTTGTTTCCTCCATGGTTCATTTGTTTGTCAGACAAGTTTATTCAGTACTGCTGGTCTAATTATTCTCTTGTTATGGCTGAATGCAGCAGACGACGGCATGCCTCACAGCTGAACACAGCCCACCTTTTGTCTCAGCCTTTCTGACATGCTTTCCATAAAATGGCTTGCAAAGGTTCATCTTTGCTCACTCAGTGTGTGTATGTGTACACAACTCTTTATGTGTGCAGGTATCTATTTTTGCGGAGAACAGACGAGGTGTAGGAATGCATTTAGGAAAAGATAATTGGTCTGACTGAAGACAAAGAAACCCTGTGTGCATATATATGTTGGTTCAAGAGTGCTTGTGGATATGTTTTTATATCTTGTTTTTATATCTTGAAAGGTTTGACCTTGTGGGGACATTTTGCTGATCTCCTCGAGGAAAACTGTTTTTTTTTATTTATTTATTTTTAAAACTGCTGCTTTTATTATATATATATATATATATATATATATATATATATATATATATATATATATATATATATATATATATATATATATATATATAAAACAAGAAGTGCTGCTTTTATTTATTTATTTTTTGAAGTAGAAGAATTGAATGTTTCCTTTGGTAACTGAAGTTATGGTTAGGGTTACACTTGGGACTTGGGTGTAAGTGTAGCATTAATTATGTTCATTAATAATTATAGAAGCTCCTCACATGGATAGTAAGACAAATCGATGTGTCTGTATGTATGAGTGGGGCTTTGTCTGAAATAACTTGTTTATTTACAATATAATATAATATAATATAATATAATATAATATAATATAAAATAAAATAATATAATATAATATAATATAATATGGGAGGCACCAGACAGAATTTAGACAACATTTACTTAATTATAGTGGTCCATTTTTGCAATAACCATTTGAACATAATCAATATTGAATATGATAATAGCTCCACCCCAAGCAACATCAAGTAAGGTAGATTAGGGACTTTTATTTTAATGTGTCCTTTCATGAATTAATAGTAAATATTATACTGCTAAAGGCTAAAATTAGTATCAGCTAATATTACAAATTACCTGAAAATTGCTAGGGAATTGGAACAGCAATGCCATGTTTCTTTTCAATATAATGAATACAGGTGCATCTCAAAAAAAATAGAATATTGTGGAAAAGTTTTTTTCTTCTTCCATAGTTTAATTCAAAATGTGGAACTTTCAAATATTCTAGATTCATTACACATAAAGTGAAATATTTCAAGCCTTTTTTGTTTTAATCTTGATGATTACGCCTTACAGCTCATGAAAATCAAAAATCCAGTATCTCAAAATATTAGAATAAAGAATTTATAATACAGAAATGTCAACCAGAACAGAACTCTAATCTTTAATCAGAACTCTAATCTCTCAGTCTGGTTCAGTACACAACTACAATCATGGTGAAGATGAAATTAAAGTTTGCATTTCATTTGGAAATCAAGGTCCCAGAATCTGGAGGAAGAGTGGAGAGGCACAGGTTCCAAGTTGATTGAACTACCAGGAGATTTTAGAGTTCTTCATGCTTCCATCTGCTGGAAAGCTTTATGGAGATGCTGATTTCCTTTTCCAGCAGGACAAGGAAAAGGAAACTAAAGGAAAAGAAACCATGCCAAAACTACTAGTAACTGGTTTACTGAGCATGGCATTACTGTGCTTGATTGGCCAGCCAACTCACCTGACCTGAACTCCATACAGAATCTATGAGAGAAACCAGACCCAACAATACATACGAGCTGAAGGCCGCTATCAAAGCAACCTAGGCTTCCAGAACACCTCAGCAAAGCCACAGGCTGATTGCTTCTATGCTAGGCCACACTGATGCAGCAATTTGTGCAAAATGATCCCTTACCAAGTATCGAGTGCATAAGTTAACATACTTTTCAGAAGGTCGATATTTCTGTATTATAAATTGTTTATTGTAATATTTTGAGATACTGGATTTTTGATTTCCATGAGCTGTAAGCCGTAAAATAAAGATTAAAGCAAATTCAAATTCTCATTGAGAATTTAGACAACACTACAAAATGGCTGATACTCAAAACAGTGCATTATATAGTAATTAGGGAACAAATTCAGACATGGTGTGTATCTCTATAAATAAAAATACATAACACGTGAATGATATTTTGAGCTTAAACATATGGGGACACTGTATAATTTTATTTATAAATTTATGTTATTGTATTAGTTTATTTATTACTCTTCCTGTAATGCCTGTCAAAGTTGGAGATAATTGTAGAGTGTGGTCCACAACATTTAAGCTGCTTCATATTCTTAAGCTTGTACATGTGGCCTTTCCTCTTCAATTCAAACCAGAGATTTTCAAAAGAGTTCAAATATGGGGATGAATGTATGTTGGGGTTCATGATTCATGTCAGAAGCACACAGGTTTTGGGCTAAAATATCCTGACACTTCAAATGTTCGTGATGTCATCAGTCTTCACAAGAGGAAGCACCATTAGCCACTCAATCGCCCAAAAGCATTGATCATCAACCATATTTTACAGTGGGTATCAGGTGCTTTTCCTTGTATGCAGTACCTATTTATTGCGGAACATGCCAATGATGTTCATGGATGAAAATTTTGATTGTGGTCTCATCTGATGACAAAACATGATGCGAATTCCAATTTTGTGGTACCAATGATGCTTGGCATAGTTCAGGTGCTTAATTTTGTGTGTTACTCTCAGGGGAGGCTTCTTTTTTGCAGTCCATCCAAAGAGTTTGTTGTTATGGAGATGGAATCTAATTTAAAACTCAACTGGGAATAAACTAACTGTCCCATTCTGAACCTGTGATTTTTGGGGTGTTCTTTGCCACTATCATAATTTTCTTCCCTTTGCTCATAGGTCCAATTTTGGGTAAATATTTAACTGTTCCAGACTTACTATTGTGCTTAATACTTTTAGATTTTGTTTTTAATTAGTTGACTTTTGCAAGTCAGCAACATCTGCCTCTTTTGAGTTTTCCTCATGGTGAAGGGTGGGGAAAGGATTTTACTTATGCGCAACCTCAAATTTATACCCCAGAGATGCAGAGCATGGTCAAAGGTAATTTCTTGGAATGTTTTTTTCCCCCACCTGAGCAAAAAACTGAGTTAAAAACTGTAAAATATTTATTTTATATACTTGTACAAGAAGGGTGCCTGTAGTTTTGGAGTTGACTGCATGCGTGTATGCAGTGATATTGAAAAAAGACTTTCTTGC
The DNA here is from genome assembly GCF_001660625.3 of Ictalurus punctatus. Lineage (NCBI taxonomy): Eukaryota > Metazoa > Chordata > Actinopteri > Siluriformes > Ictaluridae > Ictalurus > Ictalurus punctatus. The sequence goes on along the minus strand of NC_030428.2, from coordinate 14,733,674 downwards.
TTTCTTTCATGTATCTCTGGTGCAAGAGATGTGCTATTCATACTCATTGTCAGGAAGAGCACCAATTCCCTGAGTCATTCATGTCAACCATGCATTCATTGCACAATTTCTTATTCCCAAATAGCATTTTCATCTTTTCTTATTGGCTTACTTTACATCTCATTTCAGTAATCACCACTGGCATGGTGCACTGACCTTAATCCTTTTTGATGAAGGTCAAAGGTCATGGAATTGTCATAGGTTTGTATTTGAAACACTTTCTTCAGAGCAGGAAGTCCTCTGGAATTCTCATCGAAATGCATAGCATCACACTGCAATAATAAATTTTCCCCAGGATGCTTATTGCAATCTGCCATTGATCTTTGCATCAATCCACAGTATCCATCAGCCTCAGGGCAGTCACATGTGGTTCAGAAGCATTACTGCCTACTTACAAAACAATAGAAGCATATATGACTGTTTATTTGATATATTCCTTACAAAAGTGATTTTTTTTCCCTCAACCCATATCAACCCATCTCCGCTGTCAGTGGTGAAATGGTGCCATAGTAATCAATGAAACAAAACAGTCAGGGGTCAACATTAAAGCAAACAGATTCTTCTGCACAATCCTGATTTATTTGAAACCCTATCTGCATCTCTGCAATTGAGAAACACCTGCAAAGCTTGTTTTACACACACACACACACACACACACACACACACACACACACACACACACACACACACACACACACACACACACACACACACACACACTAACATGGAGTGGCACTTGCCTCTAGAACAATGCCACTGTACCTCCCAGACGGTAATATTCTCCAAAGAGCACTCTTGTAGTTTTTCTATCTGGTCATTGAACTCTGAGAGACAAAGAAGAAATTGCTTTAAGAGCTGAACATGCGGGAGGCTGTGCCAAACGAGCCACAACACAGATGCATCAAATGGAAAATATATGGGTGGCATGCCTCAAGTTTGTATTCCAGAGACATAAGTAAAAAGATTTTCGAGATTGCCTGCCAATGCATTCTGGCTGAGCATAGTTACATTCAGAATGGTGAATGAAGTGTCAACTGTCTCATGTGTCCAGTAGTCTCCTGATACAGATGTGAGAAAATCAGCAAACAACAAAACAATTATAATGAGCAGCTTCACAAACACTTTAAATATGGCCTTTGTGTCGAGAATCTTTTGTGTTAAGAGGCAATGACAAGTAGCTTACTCTACTGTGATGTATTATGATACTGGCTGGTAGCACATACTGGTCACTGCATGAAATGTCTGTTACTTATTGTAGGATTGTCTGTACATACTGTGTATGCACTTTAACATATTGGTGAGTTGAGTGTAATTTCAGTTATTAGCATTTCTACTTGTATATTATGTGTGTTTGTATCAGTGGTGTAATAATAAAAACCTTCGGCCATGAAAATGGTCAAAAAATTTAGTCTGCTAGTCATTTGTTCCACAGTTAAAGCAAAAAACGATTTAGGACATTTAGGACTATTTTTAGGCTATTTTATTGGTGCAATTTAATGCTTATAATCAACAGCAAAAAACATGTTGAACTTTAATTAACAGCTACTGTATACACAGGATGCAAATTACATTTACACCTTTTTTAGACTACACTAACAGCAAAATAAACAAACCAGTGAAAAACAATAAAATGAATGATATTAGAACATATAAAGACATATCAATTTGAAATAAATTATGATCTACTTGTGTGAATGATGGAAGCTCTGTTAAAATAATTGATACCGGAACTGACAGTGCACAGCACAGGCATGTCCATCAACAGAGCCGTCCTTAATACTCATTGACTATGTTTACATGCGCATCAAATTCTGCTTAAGGTCTATTAAGCTCAGGTTGCAGCCATATTCCGATGTTTATATGAGTATGGAATATTGCTGTATACATGGTTGTTGTAAGTATGCCTGAGCTGCCATTCATAAATCCCTAGCCTGCAGGTGTTAACACCCACAATTCCTTGCTGGCTACACCTGCACATAGATCTCCTTTCAGTGGATTTTCTGAATAAGTGGTTTACATAGATGCAACAAATTTCTGATTAAAACAGGCATATTCCAGGGGTTGGGATCAGAATTACTATAAAATATTATAATATATTAATCAGAATATTGTCTTAATCCAAATCAGGCAATCAGATTGTGGCATTTACATGACTCAGTACTAATTACAATATTGCCAAATTCTGATTAATATCGGAATATCGATGTGCATGTAAGCATAGTCAGTGGCCGGCTTTCCATGAACGGAAGATGTTTCTGCATTTTTCCTGACTGATAATGACATATTTAATGTCAACTTCAATAGTGTCCTTAAACAAGTATGGATTGGCCTCTGATGGAATCACGATGGAATTCACTATGCCATTACCTTGAATGTTTTTTAGCTTTAAAGGGTGATAAAATAACCCTTTGAGATAATTCTTCATTCTAGGTAGGAGTGGGATTACAAAAAACTGTTCTGTGCACCCCTGTACACTTCATACAAAGTAATAGCAAAGTGATAATGTTCCATTAAAGCAAAAGTCTAACAGCTTAGACTTGGAAATAATGTGCAGTTAGAGACTTAAAGATAATGTGCAGTTGACTGTAGAGTTGGCTTCATCTAGTCTAATGAATATTTGTAATTTTCCAGCCAAACAAAGTACATTTAGTCTGTTTTTGTTATCATCTGCCTGCATTTCTTTACTGACTGCCTTACTGTTTTTGTTTTTTTTCCCCACCTCCCAAACTAGCTCCCCACCACCCCTAGCATCTTAGTGAATTGTGGTGATTTTTTTTTTTATGGGATCATGAGTTTTATTGAGTCTTACTGACACCCAAAATATAGTTACATGAAAAAAGGAGATAATTAGCCCACTAACATAACATCATAATGCAGCATAAATTAAATACTAAGACAAGTGTCAAAGACATTGGAAGTGACATTAAAGGTTTTATGTAGTAAATGTTTTTGCAAATTGTTTATTCTTATCTTGTTATAAGTGATTAGTTTGTTTTACTTGCAGCATATCCATTCGCTCTGAGACATCTTCTATTAGCTATTCTTTAAATTACCATTCATTCGATAATTGGCATTTGTATATGTATATATAATGTATACATTAGTAATTCATAATGGTGTTATAAATACAAAATTGATTACCATGCTAGTTTGAGGACATGTTACACTGGAGTGGTGCTTCATTAATACAAATGGACCATGGTTCCATCAGGTAAGAGAATGCGAATTTCCATACCCCTATCAAAAAGAGAGATAAATGCACTTCACATATGGCAAAGTTAGATATAGAAAATGTCTCAAAGCTTACTCAAATTATTTTTTAATAATGTCTCAAAGCTTGATGAATATGTTGCTAGTGAAAGTAACTTACAAGATAAGAATGGACAATACAGCAACTATTTATTCATAATGATAATTAAGGGTTTGCATCTTTTCTTTATGTCCTGCAAAGGCAAAGTCATTTACTATAGAAAGAATCACAAGTTTGACATAAGCCTTTCAGAACTTGTCCAGCATTGCTTGTAGTGTTATGAGGGTTTTATTTGTCTGATATTGTCTGACGCAGAGTACTTAAATGTCGTGAAAGAAGTGAAAGAGCAGTATGATACTTATGGTCAAATAGCTTTCTTACAAACCGTGAACAATTTATAGTAATAAAACTATAAACAGTGAGGATAAATAATCCTAGAGAAGCTAATATATGCTAATTTCACAGGATTTATGAGAGCATTTTAAAGTCCAGAATGTGTACACCTTTAGCCTTTATCAAACATTTTAAGTCAGTGCTCTAACCTGGCTTTTTTACTGCATCACTTTGGTACATTTTGGTTAAAAGTTAGCTATAATGACATTTAGATAAGAAATGTGTAGATAAGTTTGCAGCTAAGTACAAAATAAATAATGGTTAACCAGTAAACAGTTCAGTCTCAGTACATTTATCTGAGACAGACTAATTCCACCAGTCAGCATTATGTCTGCATTGTCAAACCAGCACTAATTAAAAATGATGATTCATTCTTAATATTATTTCTAACAAATGTATCTGTTTCCCAAGAAGACATATTAATAACCAATCGAGCAACTTTAGCCACCTCATTTTTTTCTGCTGAGGTGAAAAATATCTGTTGTCTTCTCCAGGTGCAGATAGGCTATGGTTTTTTTGTTTTTGTTTTTTGTTTTTTAAGTAAACACAATGGGTGACAAATCATGCTACACATCCCTTAACCAATTATATAAAATTTAAATCCTTTTTTTCTTCACTAAAATACAAATGAGCCAGCAGGGAGCGTCATAAAAATTAATTCTTTACATATATATATATATGTGTGTGTGTGTGTGGATTTTCATTTGCTGTAGCCTACTGTAGCGGATGTAATTTTTTAATGTAGTATATAGACTTTCTTATGATCACTTGCTATCATTGTTATTCTTTGGCATTTGTGTAAATGAAAATGAAAGCATGCAGATGTGTGGGTGTGTGATTGGGTTGAACTGATGTATGAGTTTGCGCTGGCCTGGCCTCACTATTAGAATGGGTTCTTTCTGATATCAAGTAGTCAAATGACCTAATGTATATTAAAACATCTGAGGATCTGAGCAGATTAAAACATATCCATCATGCTCATTTCTCCCTCTCCCACCACTTCTACTAACCTCTGCACAGCTTGACATTTTCAGTTTTTCAGGCAGTGTCTTCATTCAGCTCTGATTATTGGACTGAACATGCTCCCAGAACACACAGAGGAATGTGTCAGACAAATTGTATTTGATTGCTATCTTCAACACGTAATGTCCTCTGAGAAAATTATTATGGCTTTTATAGCTATTAGCAATTTGTTGTGTGCTTAGTATTTCTTTTCAGTTTACATTATTGTTGCCCAATAGGGACATTTTCATGCAAATACTGATGGAATGTAAGTACTGTCTTTCATCAAAGCCAAAACCAAAAATCAAAAGCATAAATCTATTGTTATTATTCACAATATGTCAAATGCACTCCCTCACCACTAGTAGATTTCCTCGCATAAATCATCGCATAAAGTATCTAGCCCATGGTGCTCTTCATCTTTGGCAATAGACCAACCCCTTCAGTCACGAATGCTCCCTGTCTCAGCACGGCAAATGAACAAAACACATCTGCATGTGTGAGCTCACCAAGGCCCTTCTCCATAGCAACGGCTCCCTGCCACTGAAAGCCTGAAAATCATATTCATTATGATAATAAATCTAAATAATTCAGCAGCATTGCAATGGCTTTTTTCAGTATTATCTTGTTAGAGGAAATGCTGCCTTTCTCCAGCGTGTGATCATGAGTTATAATTTCACACTGTATAAACATGAGTATCATAGGAATCTATTCACAAAAGCTAATCAAAAAATCTTAGAGATAAAGTCTGATGACACAGATGGCAATCAGTTCAAGTGTCTGTTCTTCCTAGATGTTGTAAATGGTATGAGTCATAGAGGTAGGCCTACAGTACTCCTCCATCACCTATCTCTATCAATAACAATTCTCCAGCACAGGCAGGGGAGTAGGGGTGCTTAAAACCCAGGCAAACTCATGTAAATGTCTGCCTGATAATGTCCATTTCACATAAGGTTTACATAAGGTTAGGTTGGAGCTAGAAGTCTGTGGAATACTTCATAAGCTGAGATCTCTATTTTAGATTATATATATATATATATATATATATATATCTATATATATATATCTATATATATATATATATATATATATATATATATATATATATATAGTCCAATGAACGAACTCAGAAGCGCTAGGGTAAATTTGTAGTCAAACTTGACATAGACTTGGAAATTTCAGACAATTTCCGCGTCATGTTTAACCTGAAGAATTAAGGTAACAAAAAATTGAAACGCGCGCACAGAAAGCCGCTGTTCTGGCAGTCTGTCCTACCTATCTGGCCCTGTTTACACTAGTGGGTTTTCATTTTAATACCCATAACTACGGTTACGCCTGTTGTCTACACTACTCCGACCCTGAAAACTCTGGGTTCGTGTTTCGGTGTAAACAGACCAAAACGAAGTCTTTTGAAAATGAAGGCGTGGTTTTGCCAACATTCGTCCCCTGAATGGGTCTTCTGGGTCATTGCGTTTCCTTCCCTGATTCGTCAAGCCTCTACCACATGACCATTACGCTACCTTGAGCGTATACACAACAACACGGAGGCTGAACCGCAAGCTTTGCTGGCTTTGTTGTTATTCTTAGCAGCCACTGTGCAGATAAATTCTGTATTGTATAATACTGAAGCTGCCTACATGCGCAAGAGGCAAGCTATGATTAGAGCAATCGTTCCTCATTTCAAGTGGCGTAAGCCCTACGTGGAACGTCGGTTTGGAGTAGCAACCAACTTCCTGTTTACACATGAATGTGCATGCCCAGTGTGCATGAATGGTCATATACATGCATATTCGGTCGTGTAGTGTGGACAGAGATTATTTCTGAAATACAGCGGAAACGCCAGTGTGAATGAGGATCGTTTTCATTTTAAAACACCGGTTTTAAAACGCATTAGTGTAAACAGGGCCTAAGAATGTGCTACCCACACGTTTTCGCGCTGATTATGGCATATCCGAAGACCCGCCCATAATTTCGAACTACATTGCCTTTACAATTACGAATTTGGATGTGAAATGTAAGTAAAATCTAACATGTAAATTAATGTCAATTAAATTAAATGTAAATTAAAATGCTAACATAAATAGTATTTTATAGTAATAAATGAGTCTTTCCCAATATACTTCTTTTGTGCTTGTTTTACGTGGTACGATTAAACACCACCACAGATATTTGAAGCTGACAAGAAGTGCTACTCCTCTTTCTACATCCTGTATTAAGGTGGTAGTTCATTCTGATAGGTATTTAGAGCTGACAAGATGTGCTACTCTGTTGTACATCCTTTATTAAGGTGGTAGTTCATTCTGAGAAAGAAGCACATTTCGTTAGATTAACATGACAGCTTGAACTACCGGTAGCACATCCTGAGCAGGTAGAACAGATCGTCAGAACACCACCTCATAATGTGAGTACCGAATGGACTCTATGCACAATTGCTTCCGTGTTTTGTCTCAGCCAGCTCAGTTACATCCGGTGCCTCTCCAGAAGCCGTTTTTGCTGTTGGCGATAACTGTGTGAAGATGGCGCAGGATGACATATTAAACTCGCTGTTTACAAGAGCTTCCCCAGATTACTGTGAATGACGTTAATCGCATAGTGAGGTTAATCACAGCTGATACACCCAGCAGTAAAAAGGAGAAGGGCTTCAAATGAGTTACGGAGACAACTTTGATGGTGTCTATTCTCATATTATATCCAACTAGTGAATCTAGCCAAGTCTCCATTTCTGACACTTCATACCTGTCTTTGCATTATTTGTATTTATTATCTCCTGAAAATTTACCTTATACAATAAATTATCTGCACTTGCATCCACCTCCACCTCCAGTCCATGACAAACTGAGCACATGGTTCACTGTAATGGTACTTTTTTGGCTATAGTTAAATCATAGTACTTTCACTTGAGTTTTTTTTTTTAAATAAATAAAAAAATAAAACATTAACCTTCATTACAGTTAGTGCAGAGTAAAAAAGCTAAAGATGCATTTAAACACGGAAGACTCTAAGAGTTGAATTGTTGTGTCACATAACGGGACACAACAATGTTCGGCTGAACTAGTGAACTACTTCCTGCCGTTTATACTTTAGCTTTCTTAAAGCCATTACTATATATTCTGTAGTATTTCTTACATGAATACTACTGATAGACCTACCTGGGAAAATGTTATTGTGAAATAAGATTGTGTAGTCATATCGCCCACCCCTAAACATTAGCATTTGGTGGTTCCAGTCTTGAATTTCATATATAATGTGAAATGTACTTCTTAATGTAGTTAAGAAGAACCCTGCTGATAGGGATTTTTTTTTTTCATTTTAGGAATTAAAATGAAAAAAGAAATAAGAACAGAGCTGTGTTCAGAAATGAGTTTGTTGTCATTCATAGACAGATTAAAAGTAGTAATAAAGCATGAAGCTTATTGTTATGACATGCTGCTAAATATAACCCTACTCTGTACTCTCTCTCTCTCTCTCAGCCTATATAACTGTGGGGAAAAGCATCAAATATTTTAAATGTCAACTCGAACTGGAAAACACAATATAGTGTGATACAATAACAAAACAGGTTAATTTGTATTTTCATACACTTGTAATATAATAAGTTCTATATATACCTCTATATCCCTTTTTTCTTTGAAACCATTTTTTGATAGAAAACTAGTTGAGGTGCTGATGACATGAAATAAAAATATTTAATGGCAATGGCAAGATGTAATAGTGGTATTTTTTGTTACATTTTTGTTGCCATTGGTTTGTGAAAGTTAATATATTTTTTGACAGCTCAGTGTTGAGTTTACAATTGCAATTTAAAATCTTTTTACAATTTAATTACTTTCTCGACTTGGCCGGACTTGACTCTGAATCGGCCATTAAGGACTTGGACTTGAGTCCAACTTGGCCCCTTTTGGACTCGGACTTGATTGGTTAAGGACTTGGACTCGATTCGACCTCGACAAAGGTGGATTTGGAGCCAACACTATTAAAAATACAGACAAAATATGAATGCTGCACACAGTTATTGGCACCCTTTACTAATATTTGGTTGCAGAACCTTTGGCAACAATGACAGACTCTAAACGTTTCTTGTAGCCATCTAGAAGCTTCATGCACCATGCCAAAATACATGGTATTTTCTGCCACTCTTCCATTGCTATGCTTTCAAGCTCTTTTAACTTTGCAGGAGTCCTTTTTGCAATGGCAGATTTCAGCTCTCTAGAACGGGTTTTAATGGGATTTAGGGGGCTCGTTACTGTCCAGCTTAAAACACGCCATCTTTTCCTTTTCAGCCTTTTTTTTTGCTGTAAGATGTGTGCTTTGTCCTGCTAAAAGACCCGAGACATTTGCCTCAAACCTAGTTTTCTGGCAGTAGGTAACACATTTCTCTTTAAAATGCCTTGGTAATCTTCTTATTTCATAATTCCTTTAATACATTCAAAGCCTCCAGTACCAGAAGTAGCAAAGCAGCCCCACAGCATGATAGCACCTCCACCATGTTTTACTGTAGGAAGGGTGTTCTTTTCCTTATGGGCTTCATTTCGTTGTATGTAAACAAACGGATGCACTGCATTCCCAAAGAGCTCTACTTTAATTTCATCTCTCCATAGAACATTATCCCAGAAAGACTGTGGCTTAACTATGAACGATTCTGCATAAATTACTCTCGCCTTTTTGTGCCTTTCTTCAATAGTGGTTTCTTCCTTGGCCTTCGCCCATGGAGTCCTACAGTGAAACTTCTTGTGACTGTGAAAATTCTTGGTAACATTACGAACTGTTGAAACAGGGATTTAAAGATCTTTGATGATTGCCTTGTAGCCTTTGGAATTGTTATGTTTTTGGATAATAGCATGTCTGATGCTCTCAGAGAGCTCTCTTGTCTTTGCCATTGTGAAAAAGAAACTGGAAACAATCAGCCCCTTTTTATGTAATTCATTGGTTAAATCAGGTCATGTGAACACTGAAAATTAAGCACAGGTGAATCCTATTTGTTTGTTCTTTTGTTTGAGGAACTAATTTAAATTAATAAAAAGGGTGCCAATAATTGTGTCCAGCATACATTTTTGTCTGTATTTTGAATTTTTCTATATGAAAGCCTATTTGTTGTTGTTATATATATATATATATATATATATATATATATATATATATATATATATATATATATATATATATATATATATATATGTGTGTGTGTGTGTGTGTGTGTGTGTGTGTGTGTGTGAGCACACATCATACAGAAAGTGTGAGTGTGTGTGTGTTGACTCAGTGGTGACATTTGATTGGCTCTCTTTTTCTTATGGGCAATACTTGTAATATAGCCACCATCCTGAGTGTTACATACTACTTCATTCATGTTTTAAGCAGTGGCTTGTCACCTGTTCAAATCGTCACTGACTTCATCAAGAATGTCAGCTAGGCCACATCTCCCCATGAGCTGCCACTCAGCACAGCACATAGATAGTTCATCTCCTAATGCTGTCAGAGATTTAGTTCAGCAAGTCATTTTCTGATTTGTGCATCTGCCTTCACCAGCAGGTCAGTAACAAAAAAGACTGCAGGTTCCCACCAATCTTTATAAATGGTTCTGCTCAATTGCAGTTTATTTGTAATAGATAATATGACCATGAATGTTTATGGCTTATTTTGAATGATCTATAGTGTTATGGACACCAGGAATACATTTTATTACATACTTATTAAAATCCCACAGTGTCAGCAATGTTTCTTGTTTTTGGCCCTTGGTTATATGAACTTTGACAGGGTGTTACTGCACCATTAATTTTCAGAACGTAAAAAAAGCTAATGACAACTCTGAAGCAACCCTTGAGGAGCCATTTTCTTCTGTCTACAGTCCCACCAACTGCTAAAATAAATGCATTGGGTGACTGGATATGATCTGAGGGGGTATATACAGTGTATGTGTGAAGTAGAAGACAAACACAGCATGCTGGGATGTTGGTGGTTTGAAAGCCAGTTCCCAGATGCTAATTGGTAACACAAACCAAGCCAGCAGGGCAGTGATTAATGATGATTATTTTTGTATTCAGCAGACTTCCATTGAGTTAGAGTTTTCACATGAGTTACCCTGCACATTGGAAAGAGAGCCAGGTTTCCTATATTGACAATATGTCTTCAGCTTCCCACTGAACCTGCTTCTGCAGGGTGTGTGAGTATCTGTGTTTGAACATATGTCTTTGCTATATATATAAAATATAATATTACACACACACACACACACACACACACACACACACACACATATATATATATATATATATATATATATATATATATATATATATATATATATATATATATATATATATATATATATATATATATACATACCTGCATAAATACACATCTCCTGCCTGGCCTGGGGGAGCGGGAAGAGGTGTGGAGCTGGCCGATTAGCCTCCTTCACAGCCTGCTTTTGCTCACAGCCTGTCACCTTCCATTTACAAGCCCAGTGTAGGAGCACAAGGGCAGGCAGAGGTGGTGCAGGAAATAGATTGAAAGCCTCTCACCTTCCAGCTCTTGTGCTTCAGGCTTGGCAAGATTCATTTTCACTTTCATTTCTAAGGCCTCCATTCCCTTGTCCTGCTATAATGTTCGTCACTCTGTTCTCAACCCACAATCAGCTTCCCCCTTGAGCATTGTATCTCAACCTCAGAACATGAAGTAGGGCATGTAACCAAAATGCATACAAGAGGAGGCTCTTTGCACAAGACTAATCTGGGAGATTTCTTCTCTATGGTCTCTGGTCAAGAAAATGGAGCTCAATATGATATAGCCCTGCCTATTTATCTGTTCATTCAGTGTCTACTGATCTGATCTTTATTACGCAGACATCCGCAACTGAACTTGACCAGTGCAGTATCAGTTTCAACATCCAGAAATAGAGCAAAACCAGAACGAGAATCATCTTCAGTAAATTCTCAAGATAAGGAATCAAACAACCAGGTGCAGATAATCACACAGAGATTAAAAGCGTCATGAAACACTAAACTACATTTTCTGAGATTTTAACAGAGGTTTTCGTATTGCACATCATGAAAGACAATCTCTGCATCTGTTAATTTTAATTGTAGGAGAAAGCTGGTTAATTTTGAACTTTTTTCTGCTATTATTGTCTTCCTTGTTTAAATCTTGGTCACAGGCAGTGACGTGGCAATGAACTATAGTACTTCGATGACTTGTCAGTGTCTCATAATTATTCATGAGCCTGTGTGTTCTTATCCTGTGAGAAGATGCTGTCTCTTAATTATTCATGACAGCACGTGGTGCTTTCCTGCAGATGTAGTAGATGAGAGAGGCGTTCAAATGGGTCGGAGGTGTTTGTTTCAGTTGTGTAAGAGTTCGAGTGTGTTTTCTCGGGAGAGCTATGAGAATTGGAGAAAGGTGGACTTTGGACTTGCATGTGAAACGAGTTTGCGTCTGCACAGTGACGTGGTACTCAGTCCCGAGGACTTTTCCATCCCTTCGAATAAGGTATGTGTCTAATTGTAACCATGATAGTCTTACTTACCGTTTGAGCTAATTAAACCACTAAAAGCCCCGCAGGCCATCGTGTGCAAAATTATGCAACAAGAGTCCGCATTGAAGGGAAGAGCCTTCGCCTTTTTATTTGTTATAAGCTCGAGCCTATTTGCTTGTATTTTCTCATTTGTAAGTTGCTTTGGATAAAAGCTTCTGCTAAATGAATAAATGTAAATGTACTAGCTAACCAGCATTCCAACATTTCTCTCATCCACGCTGCCTCTTGAATCGTGGAAAACAATAATAAAATATATTATAAAAACTGTACATACAGTATATAATATAATATTAAAGCTCCGTGGACCACCGCGTGTAAAATTATACAACGAGAGTCCGTGCTGAAGCTGAAGAACCTTCGCCTTTTTGTTTGTGAAAAGCTTGAGCCTATTAGCTATCTACTGTTCCAACATTTCTCTCATCCACGCTGCCTCCGGTTTTGTTATGTTTTCCTCCATAGTCATGCCAGGGGCTAATGATTCAAATACACAGGGCGTGGAACCTGCAATGCTATCTATTGTGTCTCCATTTAGCCCTGGGGATTCAGGAGGAGAGAAGTCCTCTGCCTCATCTGCAAACTTTGTCACTATCCATCTTTTTTTTTTGAGTGTTGTGAAGCCTCTCCCCCTTCCTCTCCTGCCTTTCCCTGCCACGCCCCCTCCCCCTATCTTCTTCGACACAGCCATCCACGCCCATTTAAGCTGCATTTTTCAAAAACATTGAGAGGAAGACTTGAGCTGAAAGAGGGAGGTTTCATGACCCTTTAAGCACATGTCTTTTCATTCGCAGTACTGCTGTGCTTACAATGGAATATTTCTACCAAGGAAAGCTGGCTCTGTGTTACTTTCGCTTCAAGGTCCTTATTCTTGCATCCATTTCAGGCACAGGAGTGAGACCTCTCGGTGGCCTGTGTTTTGCCTGAGGGTAGACCGGTCCATGGCATGGGTCATCCATCTTGAGATGCACTTACATAAGCTTATGTAATTCACATAAGCCCTTCTGTCATTTGTTCCCCAATGGTTTTGTACACAGTATGTGTTAGTGTTATAAGGGCAGACAATGCATGTTTTATTCCCCCACAAAAGCAGCAGAAAGTGTTTTAAGACAAGTGAGAACAGAAAAGTGAGTGTAGCTTAACAGTGAATACTGTGCCTGAATAGTGGCCTGCCTTGGATGTAGTCTTGGCTCTAATTGACAGTCTATCTGACTGAGCAATCACACTTCTCCAATTTATTAAAATGCTTTGGAAGTTGCCTGTACCCTACAGAGAATGGTAGTCGTTTTTTCAACTACTGGTCAGCTAAGAGGTGCTGCAAACATTTTTCTCCTTCCTTTGCGTACTTTGTCCATCCGTATCTCTTTCTGTCAGTCTCTCTCTCTCTCCCTCCCTCTTCTGCCTCCCTCTCTCACACTGTCCAAACTGCGCCACACACACACACACACACACACACACACACACACACGCACACACACACACACACACACACACACACACACACACACACACACACACATACACGCACACACACACACACACACACACACATGAATTTTTTCCTCACACCATTTCCTAGCACTTCCCACACAATGAAATCTAATCTCAGCTGTATTTTTTTCCAAGCCCCAAAAATAGTTCGTCTGCAGTCGGTGCAGGTTTCTTTTCTTCCGGTAGGCCTGTGTATCTTACATCAAGTAAACTGATTGGCTGACAGCCTTTATGCTTGATTGGTGCATGGCCAGGGGCAATAAACCCACTCTAGTGTGGCATAAAAGCCCCAAGCACACTCCTGAATATTGGCTGTCATAGTACTAAATATTCACCAACCAAAATGCCACATGACCTTCTTATAAAGTGGAGGAATAGATGTTAAAAGAAGAAACATCTTGTATCAGCTTATTTTGGAAATTGCAGATTCTGTCAGCACACTGTCAGATGGCTGTCAAAAAATATAGCTCATCAGAGGATGTATGAGTGAAAGAGTTGAGATATAAAACCATTTATAATAGCTGTGGTTGGCATGTGTGAGAGGATTTCCACAGGCTGGTAATAATTTTCACCTTTACCAAGTCTAAGAAAACACTCTACATTATACCTTAAGGCTTAGAAAGTACTGATATACAATATTTTCAGTGGTGTGATGCACACAGTAACTTAAAATGATTTTACACATACTCTAGGTGCAAAACATACTTCAATGCTGTCATTTAAGCTTCAGCAACTTTTAAGTAAGTTAAGCAATTATAGTTGAGTAGCTACAGCTATTTTTGCTTATTGATAACATTATATTACTGAAAAAACCTCTGACAAAATTTAGTTATACTGCTGTATTATTAAAGTCTATTACGGCCACTTATAGATCTCAAAAATGAGAAAGAATAAAAAAAAGAATATAATAAACATTTTTTAATTAATTCAATTCAATTTCAGTTCACATAAGAACAAACATCAAATTACATTACTATATAAGAAGCTGCTAAAATGATTGAGGGTCATTACACAGTATGAATTAATGTAATTACTTTATATTATATTTTATTTTATATGTATTAGGTTAAAGGGTTTATGTATTTATAATATCAGAGGTAGCATAGTGGCTACCTAGCTAGGCTAACATTACCTAGCATTTATTAGCTTTATCTCTGCATTACCCCACTTTGCTAACGTAATTATTATAATAATATTTAAAAAAAAAAATAAATAAATAAAAATTGCTTTTTATATGAAACTGTAGGATGACAAAAATAACGGGAGAAATGATGAATGGAAAATTAGACACACAAAATGAATTCACTGCTTCAGGTAAAGATTACGCAACCGAGTTTTACAGTAAAGTTAATGATACTGTATGGGCTGCTGTGGTATTACAATGTAGCAGAGTTGCAGGAGCTATACAGTATAGTCCTTTGATATGGTATAAACTGATAGTACTGTTAATATTTTATCAGAAATTTCAGACAGGCTACAGGATTGAACTGTAGAGGACTGTTAAACAGTTAAAAACTGTTAAAACTGTGTTAAAGAAGTTTGAATGCAATATTTTATAATATTACAGATATTACAGACATTATTTACAGCATAGCTTGACATTTGAGTGGGACAACATGATTGCAGGTCCCAGTAATGGGGCTGGCTTACCTGTTAAGTCTAATTTCAACATTTGGGAAAAGACAATCGTTAGTGCTTGAACAAAGCAAATGGTAGTCATTTTTGCACCATACCTCCTCAATTTTCCCCATGGATGGAAAGCAAATTTGATGAGTGATTATGAGAGTGAGAAAGGAAATGAGCTGTGTTTGTGAGGTTTTTTTTATCTGTCCTAAGATGTCAATATAAGTTGCTAACTTTATGAGTTATCCTACAGTCTGCCCATAATCTGAGCCAGAACATTCGTGATAAAAAGGTCGCAAAAGGTTGCAAAAGGTCACAGGCAGTTCCTGTTAATTCATAAAAACAATCCTCATAAAGATGACACATTAACACGTCAATATTTTAAAACTGTCCATATTTGTTGTGTGGGTAACTTGAAAGACAGGTCAAATGGACAGAATATTTTCACCTGCTTGTCCTTAGAGAGCGCTATTTCATTGGTAGAACGGTTGCAGGGTACTTTTTGAGATCCCAAGCTACACAGGCAGTCAATATAGCAGGCCATTTCTTCTGCTTGAGAGAAATTTACAACTTGGGGACAAAAATGAGCTTACAGCGCAATGTCCCGAAAATCCAGTGAGCATTTAGTGCAAAGCTCAAATCCAGACTGGTGCAATGAGCTGTAATCCATCCCCATAAGTAATCCAGCACTGTTATACATAGGGAATAAAACAGAATGGAAAAAAATTATTAACTATGATATGGTGTGATGCAGCCCAATAGGAAACAAAAGTTGATCATTATAAGGGTTATTTAGACTAAATTCCTGAATTGAAAAGAGCATTAGGCTGAGTTGTACACACAAGTGTATTTGTGTCACTTCAGGGTACATCTTCTGCTTTATTCGCCTCTCCAACATAGTGAGATCAAAGTATGTCAGTCAGCTCCCATGCTCTGGGCACAGACCCATCCAATGCCTTCAAGGTCCAAATTCAGTCTCGTATGTCTAGAGGAGTATGTCTGTCATGGCAGAAGTGGCTTTCACCTTGTTCTGGGTGCTTCTGCCACAGGCTTTGCAATGAGAAGTAATTGGTCAAATCAATGTAGGACTTAGTACAAGCCCATCCACACAAACAACACATATACCATATGTACACAGCAGTAATAAAGCAAAGAGAGGATTCTCTCTCTCTCTCTCTCTCTCTCTCTCTCTCTCTCTCTCTCTCTCTCTCTCTCTCTCTCTCTGTCTGTTCTGTGACCGGTCTGCTTTTCTAGCTGTCAAACAGATCCAAACCTTCTGGCCTTTTCAGTAGAATATCTCTCCAATCTCAGCAGACTCTAACTGTTGTCCGTTCATACCATCTCTGGTCATTCAGGCAGAAGTACAGATGGCCATGTTGGCACACTCTTGAAAGTGTAAAGTGCAATATAAGAATTGAGCTGCCTACATTAGAGGCGATGAAACATATTTCCTTGAGGTAGAGTACAGTGTACATGTATATGTGTGTGTGAGTAGATCTATGTGCATGTGTGTAGATAAATTAAGAGGCTCAGAAATCGCCTGGACAAGGGAATTAGCAGAATGGGAAATGATATAGAATTCTCACTGGATGTAATTAAACACATATTTCCCTGACCAGCCCCAAAGGTTGAACTAATCATAAGAGTAATAATGAGAAGAGGGAGGAGAGCATGTGCTTCCAGTTCTGTGTTTATGTTTACAGCTTTCTACACAATCAGCAGCACAGTGATGAGTGATGAGTGCCTACAGAAGCTAAATAGTCATAACCAAACAGCACTCAAATGGAACTCTCTCTCTCTGTGTGTGTGTGTGTGTGTGTGTGTGTGTGTGTGTGTGTGTGTGTGTGTGTGTGTGTGTGTGTGCAGGTCTTTGTGTGAGATGTGTTCTCACGTGCCATAATGTCTGGAATCTTTTTGACAACCTGGAGGGCATGCTGGGGTGCTTCCTCTGACATTCTTGCTAAACAAACCTGTTTCTTGTTCATTCCCATTTTCCATGCCTGTCTATTAGACCACCATCCATCCATCCATTCACTCTCTTGGGGTTTGTTGCCTTACGCCGGTTAGTATAGCTGGGCAGAGGAACTCCATTTTCCAAGGGTAAGTGAGATAGAGAGAAATAGATAGATAGATAGATTGAGAGAGAGAGAGAAGAGAGGCTCCTTCATGCCTCATTGGCTCTGTTTTCACTCACTAATTTCCCTCCTCTGTCAGCTGTCCCACATGCGTCTGGGTTTTGTTATTTCCCCTGATGACTGTCACTCCTAAGCTTGGCTGTGACAATCCGCACGACTGCAGCACAATCCCATACTCACTCTCATATATGGACCACAGCACAGCGAGGTAATTTTGCCCCAACCAGTCCTAATTCATGTGTATTGTCCCAGTAATATTTAAGTAAACGTGGCCTTTAGGTGGCTGATTATACAGAAGTAAATATACACATGTAATGAATGTGATTTGAGAAACTGGGAGTCAGGCCTGTACTGAATGGATTATTTAGTCTTCCTCTCATATGTGAGCCGCTCCATCATTTTAAAATTACTATGACCCAGACTCCATTTTGAGTTTTACACCTCACTGCAAATTTTTCATCTTTGTGCTAATACCATGTTATTTTTTGTATTCTAAATTTATGATAAGGTAGAATATGCTTATTTAAATGTAGATTGCCAACATGCCACAATTTTGAGCAAAAGGGGGGCCTAAAATTTGCAATACATATTTAGATAATATTTAAATAAATTAGCACATTCATAGAGTCATATGGTAACAATAACACTTTCTTCATCCAAGAGTCATAACACACACACACACACACACACACACACACACACACACACACACACACACACACACACACACACACACACAAACAGAATGGACATTCACACTCACACTTGTACACATGCAAATCTGACTCTAGTGATGTCTTCATTACACATGATATTGAGAGTTTTAGCAATTTTCCTGAATCTTTCAACACCCAAAGTTGTTCATTCGGGTGATTCTTGCGTTCCTCATTTCTCTTGAAACTAGAAAACACATCGTATTATGTGTGAGAGTTTACAATCTATATTATCACAGTATACAGTAGAAATATATCACATTTTAGATATCACAGTATAGAAGATGAAGAATGGGATGGTGTGATGCCACAACGTACTTGATTATTTGTGTTATAGTCCACTTATACCACAGTAATTTCCAAGTTTCAATTTTACATTTATGAAGAACCCAGTGTACTTTTTAAACCTTTATGAATTTTTTTTTTTTTTTAATTTTTAGGAACTGGATCACATTCACCCGAATTTCAATAATTTGAAAAAAAAAATGTGTTTTTTTTTTGTTTTGTTTTGTTTTGCTTAAACTCACCCTTTAGAAGTTCTGGACGTCTAGTGGACCGTTGAGTTGCCTGTTTAAGGTAAACAGTAGAAGCACCTCTTGAGCTTGATGGACCAGTAGTATGGTTTTAATTTAGCAGCTACACATTTAATGAATATTGATTGTAAACTTTTCTAAGTGCTTAGATAACAAATGTTTGTTATGTAGTCTCCCACACAGAGTAGACAGGATGAGACCATGACTATCACCTCCTATAAGTCTCTCTATCACCTACAATAAAAGCATCAACTTTTACCCATAGCTGCTCAGTTTGTGAGCTTGCATAGTTTGTCGACTTTCCTTTTTACATTTACGGCATGTGACAGCTTCATCCAGAGCATCTTACCATTATCGTATACTGTGTATGCAACTGAGCAGTTGAGGGCCTTGTGCAACAGTGGCAGTGCTGGGATTTTAAACTTGCCACCTTCTGATCAGTATTCCAGTGTCTTAATCACTAAGCTACCACTGTTTTTTGTTAAACATGCTAAATGAACCCTGTAGACTATGGTTCATTAGTGCAGGTTTCTTGTTTTATTAAATAGCATCATTTTAATTATTATCTTGATGAAACATTATGCTCATGAAATTGCTGATGTATCAGGCTCACAGCTGACTGAGCGAACTTCTAAGTCACTTCAGTTTAGTGACTAAACCACCCTGTGGTAATACATGTTTAACACTACTCAAGCATAAATACAGGGCATGCCTTTAATATTATACCTTCGTAATGTCAGGAGTGGAAAGTCAAAAACATGGTACATGTTTGATACTTTTTATAAACTTTTGATGCACAATTTTCATACCGATTTTAAAGCTATATTTCACAAACTGAAAGAGCCCCATTGTGAATGTATTATGTCAAGAAGACTCATTGTAATCTCTTGAGATAAAGGGAAAAGTTGGAAACCAATTTATGAACACTATATATTGGAATTACAATGATTAATGGGTGTAACATGTGGTTCAGACTTATGTTATAGCAGCTATAAATGCTTATTCCTTCCAGCCTCTCTTTTTTCTGTCTCTCGAAATTAATAATACAAAAAAAAAAAAAAAACACCCAGCTTGACATGACACATAGAAACCGGAAAGCACAAACTCCTCTGTCCTAAAGACTCTCCGGTGGCAGAAAATTGTGACCAATTAGAATTCAATAGCATTGTGGTACTGTATAGGATGGAAGGTTTAATGAACAACAAGTAAAAATCAAGTTTTTGACCTAAAATCTGGTTTCTATGCAAATATGCCAACCGTGACTGAAAGAGGAATGACCTGGAAAGAGATCAAGGTTTATGAAATTAAAACATCCAGATGTGTGTCGTTGAAGTTGTGAATATATTTGGATTAGGTATTAAATTGGACAGGAATGCCCAGCTCCATCTGATAGTATTGACAGGTTAATTATATGAAGTAGCAGCAGCAGCAGAGCGTAACCTATCAGACAGGGGCAGGAATTAAAGCAGGAGCAGGATGAGATACTGCAGTGAGTTTAACTGTGAAAGAATAGCTGCAGTAAAGCATTCATTCACTCTCCTTAGTGTGTGTGTGTGTGTGTGTGTGTGTGTGTGTGTGTGTGTGTGTGTGTGTGTGTGTGTGTGTGCACGTGTTTTGTGGGTGGGTGCCTACAGAGGCACAGAGACAGTGGAAAGAGGGAAGGGACTGTACAGTATGTGAGATAAAGACAGAAGGAGAGAATGAGATGAGTGTTTGTGTGTGTGAGAGAAAAATAAAAAAGAGAATCAGTGTGTGTCGGGGAAAATGAAAAACGAAGAGCTATGTTCCATTCAATGATTATCACTTCTCATTCTCTGATATAGAAGAGAAGAATATTAAGTTGTACACTAAATGAATAATAGCTCTCTGTTTTAACCAACACAAGAATAAAATGTACTGAAGCTTTCAAGCATGCCAGTTGTAAAACTCAAAATGGAAGCCATGACTCAATTGTAAATATAGACTTTGAGTTCAAGTGGACTTCTGCCTTTCTAGAGTCAAACGTGGTTAATGAAAAGGTTAGGCTTGACTGCACAGTAATCTAAGAGAGCTTTGTTTACAAGTAAACGAAAATGAATGAGCCATCTAAAAAAATTCCAACCGCTGCAGGCCCACCTTCAATGATCAGCTGTGACTCAGGCAATCACTGACAACAGCAGATGGAAGAGGAAAAATGTAATTGGAAAACAGCATTTGTATGGTAAATGGTCTGCACTTGTATCACGCTTTTTTAACCTTATTGGTTCCAAAGCGCTTTACACTGGTTCTCATTCACACACATGCTCATACACCAATGGTAGCAGAGCTGCCATGCAAGACGCTAGCTTATCAGCATATGGAGTCATGTGGGCCGGGAATTTAACCGCCAGCCCTACGATTAACAGACAACCCGCTCTGCCACCTGAGCCACAGCAAACTGTACTTGTATAGTTCATGGATCATACCAATGATACTGTTATTAGAATGCTATTAAGGTACATGATTTGTTTTGGGAAAACCTGTTATTTATGCAGTTTATCATTGTAAAATTCAGTTTTTCACTAATATTATGTTCTATATGTTCTGGGCACTATCTTTTAGTTTGCCATGTTGAAACACTTCCATTTAGATTATGGAGATGATCTAAAAATATGATTTAGATGTATAGTCAGGGTCAAGGCACATTAAAATTGTTACACTCCTAATTATTTGGCTTCATGCCTCAGTTGGGTCAGTTAAACAATTTTATACAATTCAGATTTCATTTTGAACATATTTGAACATATTAATACAACTTCCAAGTAGAATCTAAACCATGCATATTGCTAAGATATATGGCTTTGCTCCCCAATATTGGCAAATCCCAGGATTTGAATGTACAACCTTCCAATTGAGCCAGCTGCTGAGTAAAAACTGTGCTGCAATGTCCTGATTATATCATTTCAGCTATTAACATGTCTCATAAAAATTCTCTAGTGCTGGCTAGGGATGTCGCGAGAACCGATACTTCGGTACCAAGTCGGTACCAACATCAACATTAAAACGTGACGGTACTTGTTTTTCTGCATTTCCATTGGTACCGATTGTAACAAAAGTAGCGAGGTTGCGATTCTTCCGGACCTGATGGGGGCAGCAAATACGCGCAAGTGTTTTAGTCGGTCCACAAGTGGTGAAGAAGAAGAGGAATGCCTAAAAGCACACGGGAAAAATTACACAAGATTAGCTTAGCTTTAAGTTTAGCTCCGCCCCGACTCGTTGAGAGGAAGAGAGAGGAAAGCTAGTATCGGTTTCTGGTGTGCAACCGATGCTATTGTTCATTTCAAACAAAGCGAGGAAACATCTGGAATTTGGCGAAGCACCTGAAAGACGGTCCTATATTATGTTTGTTTGAGGCAGCTGGCATCGTGGCTGTGAAACGAGCTAACGTTATGCTCCATGTAATGTTTGCGATAGCCAGTTATTTGTTAACGATGCTAACACATTGCAGTGTTATAAACTACCTCCTAATGGGCCACCATGCATCGTCATTCAGCCCGTGTCCTGTCAGCTAAATGTAGCCTAATGTCACTAATAACTATTCAAATGTTCATGCTTTTAATAAATCTTTTTGGTCTGCCACAATATCAGTGAATTTAAACTAATGCTTGCATTCAGAGTATAAGGTGTGTGTGTGCGTGCACACGCGTTTGTGTGCATGCATGTGTGTGCGCGCGCGTGCGTTTAGGAGTGCACGTCCACTCATTATCAGACAGTGTTTGATAACTAAAATCCCCCCCCCCCCCCCGCCAGTATCAGGCGGAGGAGGATATCCCCCAGGAGAGTTTTATTTTAGTTTTTTATTTTTATACCACACTGTGGTATCGACTTTGGTATCGAGTATCGTGTACTTTTGGTGGTATCGGTACCGACTACTAGATTTTTGGTATCGTGATATCCCTAGTGCTGGCCTAGTTTTTTTTTCTTCATTAAATTAAATTGAATTGTTTTAAATTGTTTTAAGCTGTTCAGTGTCAATGTCTTTACTTTAAATAAAGGCATATTTTTGTATCATATATGCATCTTTGTATCATATATGCAACTTCAGAATTGTCAGTTGTCTCATGACAACTCGTTAACTCACAGAAGTTTTGAGACCTCCGACAGTAAATGAGAGATCACCATGGATATGACATCAAACATGTTATCATGCAGTGAAAAGCAAAATTGGAGGCAAAGCATCACAATATTGAGTTTGTAAGTTTAAAACTGCAGGAGTCCCACTGAGCCGTAAACGGGGCATTATCACACCTGAGTTTCAGAAAGTGAGCAGACATTGTATTATCATAGAAATGAGTTCAGATCACTATGTTAGTTCTTACGGCCCCCGTGGTTACATCACATAGAACGAAAAGGTATCAGACATATTGGAAAAAAGTGAGAGTTTGTCATTTCTGGCTGCAGCTTATGCAATGAAGCACAAATACTCAGTCACACCTCTATATACTTGTTTGTTACCCAGCAAGCCAAAGGTTTGAAAAGCTGTTTTGCAAAGCATGATTTTATGGAAATAGCAATATGCCTCAGAGAAAAACACTCTTTTTACTTACATTTTCATTACAGAAGAATTACAGTTCCCTAGCAAGCAAAATCCTAAAACCAGTTTATTTTTGAACATTTATTTATTCACTTATTTATTTAAAAATAGATGTAGGATACAAAATCCAATAGCCTTTGTATTATATACCAGATGCTTTGATATAAATAAAGCATACTAGCTAACAGCTTCCAAGTTGCATGTATTCACTTTTAGGCATAATTGTATATATTATATAGACATAGTATTTCAGAATTTTTATACATTCTTTATAGTCACCACAACCTCACGATTCTGTCTGTAATTTTTATTCTTCCAAAAGTTCATACATCGATTCAAGACCCAAGCCAACTGGCTATACTGACTGACTATAAATACTGACTGTTTTTTTTTTTTTGCCCCATTTTAGATTTAAGAGACTTAACTGTCTATTTAAAATGACTGATGTTTCATATGCCACACATAACAAATGTGATGCAGATGCCATGAGTGGTAAACAAACCTGGTTTGTAACTATAGTTCTGGAGCAGACAATGTCTCTGCTTCCTTTTTTGTGCTTACAATACTGGATTCTTAATTTTCTATTTAAAGAGAGCACCTAGTATATATACATGCAAACACATAAGCAGTAAAAAAAAACTGAAAATGAAATGTTTTGTACTGGATAGAAAAAAAATAAGTAACACCCATACTTAAATTTTAAACTGGCTGTGTCCCAGACATTTAAATTGCTCGACACAGTCTGTGAAGAGGCTGAAACTCCTGCTCAGTCACACACTGACAGCCAAATTGGACCAATATTGCAAAAGCAAAAAACTCATAGCCTAGTTTTTACTTCTTTACCCTAGTTTTATGTAAGATGTACTATGTGCAGTAATACACAGCATGGTTGGCTTGGTCAGAAACCTGGATAGCTCGAGTGCCACCTACTACATGTCATGAATCAGTAGGCTCACTAGCCAAAACAGCCTCAGTGGAATTAGTCATCAACTTGTATTAGGCTGATATTTCCATTCAGATCTTTCTCATTGCCAAGGTTCATCAACTTCATTCAAACTACCACCAGTCATTCTCTATCCCCAAAGCAAGAGGATAAATTTAAATAAGAATAAATCTTATTACTAATAAATATTGTATTATAACATTGGAGAAAATCAATACAAAAACCATTCTTACTATTCAAACATTAATTTAAATAATAATTTTATTGTTGAATTTAAAAGCTGTTGTGTGCTTTTGTTTCAGTATGTTATTGTTTCTGTTCTTAAAAATAAAATAATATGCAATATTGAATCAGGAGAGATAAAAAAAAAATACTGTGAGTCACTCTTGCAGGCCTGTAGTAGTCACAGTTGTAGTCACTTGGGTCAGATGTATTGGGGAAACATGCTACTAATGTTAATGACAGCTAATATTAGCAAGCTAGGTAAAAAACAGGCCAGAGATCATAAAGCACATAAGAAAATGCACAGAGGAGAATGCACAAATAATCATATACACACCATGCATGTGCATTTTGTTCTTCACTTGTAGCTAGGTGTGTTTTGTGTTTTAGTTAGCTAGCTAGCAAGCACCGGCTTGATTTAGGTGATGCATAACAAACAAAGTGCAGCGTCCAGAACAAGCAAGCTAGCTAATATTGGCTTGTTATCTAAAACGCAAACTCTTGTTGGCATTGAGAGAGTGTGATGTTTCTCTCATTAATTGTGATTTTACTCTTTACACACACTATTTAGTGTGTAGTATGCAGTTTGGGGCACAGTCTTGAATAATCCTAGAATATGTTATATTCTACTGTTTAATGTGGTAATGTCACATATGAAAAATTGTTAAAAGCATCCTTAAGTTTATTATCCTTAATTTTCAGTTTCATATATACAATGATGTGTCCCTAGCATTATTAGCAGTCTAATGAAGGGCTTTTAAGGAGAGTTTTTATAATGTATTTTTAGAACTTTTGTAATTTATGCATACCGAACGGATATAAATTACACAAATGAATGCGCTGCAGTATTAAAAAACCAATTAAAGAAGTGTTTCACCAAAAAAAGCTCATAATTTAATAAGATACATTATAGTGAAGTGAGTTTAAAGTAATGTAGCCAATGTTCTCAATCCAACCAAAAACCATCCAGCTGTGAAATAATGTCTATGTGACATGATATAAACTGTAGAGTCCTTTCATGTGTGTTTTATTAATGAGTAAAATTCTGCAGGATTAGCAAGAAACCAAATTTTATTTGCCAGGTATGTTAAGTAATTTGTGTTGCTGATTGCACGTGTAACGTGTTAAACAAATTGCTTACAAACAAACAAACAAACAAAAAATAAAAATAGAAATGGATAAAGGAGTAAACCTAACTGAAATAAATATGTTAAATAATATATGCTAAGAAGGACACATATTGGAGAATCAGTATAAAATAATAATGCATATGTACACGAATAGGTATATATGTGCAAAATTTTAAGAACAGTGTACAGTAACTGTGCAACGATACAGTAAAAATTAGCACATTATTGCACAGATGATATCTTTGTGAAGAATGATGCAGAGAGATGAAGTTCTGTGCCACAGTGGAGCGGGTGCTGGATTTCAGGCTATTAAAGCTTTTAGCAAATAATTGCATCATGGTTGCCAATAACAGCATGACCTGTCTCTATAGCTGCCTTTTACTGTCTTTAACTTGTCTTTATATAACTTTATTTTATAGTCAAGTCAAGTAGATCTTTATTGTCATCACAGCCATATACAATGTGTAGTACACAGTGAGATGAAAAAATGTTTCTCCTGGACCTAAGGTGCAAGTTACATGTATGACATAGTGCTGACAGGACATCAGTGTATGCACTTATATGTACTTCTACTGGTATGGTCGGACAAATAGGCAGGTATACACTCAACACTCAAATCTAGAACCCTTAAGGACCCTACAATCAGACAGGGTTCTACGTATAGAAATCTAATAACCATTAACTACATAAAGAACCCTCTGGGGAACATTTGAAGAATCTTGTTTTCAGAGAATGGAGGTTCTGGATATTACAAATTTGTTCCATAAATATTTTCTGCTAGGTGCTATGGTGTTCTCTAGATCTTGGAGACTGCCCTGTATCTGAGCATTTTGGATGTTAACACTTGTTTTCTGAGCCTAACAGGTTTGAATTCAAATAGGTAATAACTGGGTGTGAAATAGAAATTTGTCTATTAGGTTGCTTTACAAATGTGGCCCTGACTTTATTTCTGTGCCTGCATTAGAGAACAACCAATATGTAGACTATACATTGGCACCATTTTGATCAACCAGACTTTTGGAATATTGCAAGAGCATTTTGTATTTCTAAAAATCTCTTGGTTGTTACTTTAGAAAATGCATGTGCTCTTTTATGCTACATAAGTGGCAAGCATATAAATATGTAAATAAGTAAGTAAGTAAGTAAATAAATAAATAAATAAATTAAAAAGAAGAAGAAAAAAGGTATTTGCCAGTGCATAATAATGCACATAACACCATGAAATGAGACTGTCATTCACTCTCTGGTGGAACTGATTACAGCATGCACTTATGTAGAGTGAAGCGCTTATGTACAAATAGTTCCTGCAAATGCATCTTTATAATTTAATATTTGAAATCTAAAATATCCTGCTGAGTTTTTAGTATATGCTTATTGATTCTTTTATGTGTATGTGTTGATTTTGAGACAGATGTAAGTGCATAATATAAGTGAAACTTTTAATATAAACACAACCAAACACAAAACAGGAACTTAGAACTAGTGGCAAAAAACATTACGGCTAGGAATAAACATAAAACAAAGACCCTAAACACAGCAACAGAGATAACGGTAAAGAAAGACAAACACAAGACAAGGAGTACAGTGCAAACTGTGGCTAATATACACATAAGTGCTTGTTAACATGGATGTGATTCAGTTGCAGGTGGTCATGTGACCGGGCCGTGATGCAGTGAGGTGCAGTGTCTGCTGGGAACTGTAGTCCAGAGTTCCTTCTCTGATATTACATGACATTGCATGTTTGGCATTTGAGAAAGGGAGAGAGAGACAGAGAACATGTGTAGTAGTATATATGCACACTTAGGTTTTCTGTTCTAATAACTTGCCTTGTAAATCACAGGCCTGCTTAGTAATGAAAATATCAGGCAGAAAGAGACAGACATAGAGAGAAAATCTGCAGCTCTGCATTATGCTTCCTGTCCTTCTCTGCTATGATCAGTTCTCCCACTCTCTTTCCGAGTATGTTATTGGTACTAGTATGCACACTAAGCAGGCATGACCATGGCACTTAGCAGGGCACTAAGGTTAAACATGATCACACACATTGAGCTTTAGAGGTGCCAGGACCCGGAGGCTGTAACAGCCACTCCAGGAGGGATGTAGCGTGACCCACTTGTTCTGAGTGTGTCGGGATGATTGGTTCTGATGTGCCTGTGAGAGGAGAATCTCAGACACAGGCTTGTAATCCTGTTTGCTGGAGTTCCAAGGATCTTGTGTACCTAATGTTTGTTTGAATAAAGTCAGTGTGTGAAGCGAAGCAGAGTGGTGCATATTGACAAGAAGATTAGATACCGTGCACATCCACATATTTCTCCTCACAGGAAGGACAGTAGTCTCTCAGAGTAGGAGTCTGCAATTGATCTTGGCTGTCTGAAGGAAAAGTAAAAGTCATTCCTCACATTTCTTCTTCAGTAGTCTGCATTTTGAAGCGATTCATGAAAGCAGCAGAAAACGATAGATAAAAATTCAGTGTCATTCACAGTGTCATTTTTGGGTCAGACTACTGGAATGTGTCAGTGGGTCCTAATGTATGTCCTTAGTGTAGTTAGCTTTGAGCCTTATGCTCGGAGCAATGCCAAGTGAGTCTTAGCGAGGCAGAGTGATTGGCATACAGATGCCCAAAGCTGTGTCCATATGCACTGAAAGAATACTTCATCCAGAGCTACTAATTTATAGCACTACATTATATTGTTCTTTCACATAAAAACACAGGGACCTGGACATATAAATGCATACTAGAGATCTAAACAAATACATTTTTCGTATTGAACTGATAAACAGATCCAAATAGATATGAAAAGGAAGTGCACTATTCATTTATTTTTAAAGCAACCTGTAGGCTAGACAGTGACAGGGATCGTGGGACACAACAACAAAAAAGGTGTAGTAGAATGAGGCTTTTACTTTTATACAATGCAGGCTCAAGCATGAAGGACAAGTATGACATGGGATAAACAATGTTCATTAACATAAACTTTTTAGCATCCTTACTAAATGCCTGGTCTGGGTTGTGGTGGTTTAAATTAGGCTAACGTTAATTCACTCATCTAATGTAAAACTATCAGAGTCAGAATTCACACATCATGCTGACAGAGCTGCCATTTCTACCCATGGGTTATTTTATTCATTCATCTTCAGTAACTGTTTCTTCCACATCAGGGTACTGGTAATACTGAGCACAAGGCAAGACAATTCATCCTAGATGGGACAATAGTCCAACACAGGGGACCATTCACACACACACATACACACACACACACACACACACACACACACACACACACACACACACACACAATCATACCTAACTGCATGTACTTGGATAGTGTGAGGAAACCCACACAAACACAGGGAGGACGTGTGAAACTCCACACACAGTAACCTAAGCTCACGATTAAACCAGAGACCCTGGTGCAATGAAGCAGCAATGCTACCCACTGTGCCGCCATGCCACTGCTGGATATTTTCCAGAAAAGGAGAAAAAAAAACTTACAGGTTAGGCCAATCTTAAGAGAGAGAAAAAAACAGAAAGGATCCAGTAGGAAAATAAATAACCATATCACCTCTAAACTTGATACACACTGACGTGCTGGTGTGTTATGTTTCCATATGAGTTTCACAAGCTCACTAGTTTGCTTCCAAGCCTTTCCAAACCTCCTTCTAGAGACCTGCCTACTATCAGCTACAGCAAGTGCACATAGTGCATAATTCATTGAGTGTAACCATACAACTTATAAATAGCTGTATTATATGTGTTTAAGCAGAACATACATTACACCTCTGAAATGGGATTTCATCTGTTTAAAGGGATTGAGAGTGACTTTAAAAAGGTGTGATTAATTTAGGTGCTGAGGAAAGCGTCTGAAGTCTGTTCTTAAAAGATGAATCTGAATTTAAAATCATGTTCCTCTTTTATTTGTCTTGTGAATTAATGATCATGTTTACCATTTTGCATTTGGAACAAGCACGGAAAGAAAAAAAATGGGTGAATAAAACAACAGAGTAAACATTTGTGCAAACATGTCAATATGCAACATTTTTGCAAATGTACTCATGTAAGCGTTCTGTTTTCACATGATTTGAACCCCTTCCATGTTCTCACTTTCACTCATTTTCTGGCTTTCTCTCTGTCTCTGGCTCATTCCCCATGTTTGTGCTGGCTCTGCACATCCTCTTTCTCCCGTGTATCAGCCAGTGGATAAATATTTCATTGGACGTTAAATATAGCCATGCTTTCAGTGAGCCTGAACGAGCTGGGTCTCCTCTTCGGGGCAAAAATTGAGTGAGGAGGAGAGGCAGAGGGCACAGAGCTAAAGGAGGCCCCCTCTGCCCTTGTAAACTTTTACTCTTAGCCAAGGTTACTCTTGTCATATATTTACTGTATTGAATGGTCTAGTTCAAGTGTGTATCTCTTCAGAAGTGAATATAAACTTGTCTGTGTTACTCTGTTACACAGCTATGCACACAATAAATAACATGAATCAAATAGCTAAAATATCAATGTGTGCATTTATATTATTTATGCTTTATGGGGAGAAATGCATTATGCTTCTTCTTTAATCTCTCTTTAATCATGGTATGAATCAATCGAATGTGTTTCAAGAGTGTGGGAGGCTCTGCAATTTGAGCAGATCAAATGATGAAAAACTGGCCAAATCTGCAGACCATCAGGGAACTTGGGAAGGCTAAAGGCTCCTGGTTTGCTTGGCATTTGCAGGAAGATGTCATAAAAACACAGTGATGTGTAATTGGAAACTCTCGTGGTACATTTTTGATCAGCTTTACTGTGAGGATAATGTGTGCCAAAATATCAATTAATGTCTTTGTTGGACCCATTCAGAGAGCTTTATTCTGTATACGTCTCTTGTATTAGCACTGCATTTCTCTTCAAATCAATATGGTGCATTAGAAAATGCTTTGAAGCTCATTTTAGTGATGCACCTCACTTGCGTTTTCTTCAAAAGCAGCCAAACATCATTAAATATAAATTGACTTTTTGTTTTTCTTTATACAACACATTATAAAGCCACTTAGAACTATTGACACAACCTCAGAAGATAATGAAGGTAAAGGCACATTTTTAGTCATTACATATACATGTATAAGTTGCGTATACATGTACAAACATTGTACACACGTCCAGTCTTCTCATTCTTTAAAAACCTGTTCCTTGAGCTAATCTCCAAACTTTTACTGAGCATGACTAGATAAAAAAATTTTTTTTTAAATGTCATGTGATTTAAAGATGCTGTAAGCAAATTTCTTATATAACACAAATAGGGAACATTGTAAGAAAACAGTCCTTGCTGCTTGTCAGTTATTTTGTACATGCACAGGCAGCCCATACAAGACTATAAATAAACAGGAAACAACGACTAGGCGGTAAGCCTGGGATTACAGTGGCAGTATGGATATATTTTACAGAAGCAATGGCAGAAGTCTGGGGTTGGACCAAAAGTTCCGGTTTAACCGGCTTGCACTACAAAAAAATCAAATGAAAGAATAAAGAAAGAAATAGGAACAAGCAAGAGGGACCAGTAGCATAAACATCATTGTAGCTTGACAGTGCTGGAGACACATTAAGCTGGGCATATATTATAGATTTTTGAAAAGCAAAAACATTTAACATAATTTTTTATGCTAAATTCGTTGTCTATAGGAGATTAGACACACACAAAAAAACAAAAACAGAAACAAGACAAGTTTCAAAACACTTGACAAGTTTAAAAACAAAACAAAAAATCAGAACCCCAAACCTGGAGGTAATCTCATTATAACCTGATAGTAACAAAGTTACAGTTGTATGTTCTATATATATATGGATTTGTTTGTGCCTTTTTTTATGTGCAGACAAGTGTAAGAAGTGAAAAATAAGCTAACAGTGGGTGAAGATATGGTTGATTAATAGTGCATGTCATTTTCATTGTTCCAAAGCTCTTTCTACATCTTTGCCCAGCTGTAAAGCTTATACAACTCTTTGCCATTTTGCTTCCCCCACCCCCCCTCCAGCACTTTCTTGCATAAATCAAATGAATGTAATTTAAATCATCTGTACATTTCACATTTATCACTGATATTTAAACCAAAACAAGATTCTATTTACCTTCACATTGGAATTTTATTGAGTTTGCATGTTTTTTAATTACTTTTGTGAAAAATTTACTTTCATTTTAAAATGATATTAAATGTTAATAAATACACATAAATATATATTTCCTACAAACAGTACCTACAGTACCTATACCTTTCTCTGTATAAGGCACCTGTGTACCTTTTAAGATTTTTTTGTCACAGGCTGAAGGATGTAGGTTACAGGAGTCAAGAAAGCATCAGTTAGAGTACTCAGAATCACCTCTATACTCTTCTCTTTGGCTAGAAGAAGTTTGAAGAGACATTTTGGTGGAGCCTGTGGAATTGAATGTAATAGATGGACTTCTACGGTGTCTGACTCTGGTGTTAGAATTGCTAACATTGGTTATATTGCCTGTAATTGGTAAGGACAGCATTTACAGCTTCACAGCTTGATATGTCTTGTAATGATATTAGAATGTGTTACCTAGCCGGGATTGCATAGTCAAGCCATTTTAGGATACCATTGTAGAGTTAAAAAAGAATATGATTTTTTTTTTTTTTTTTTTTTTTTTTTTTTTTTACAACCAAAGAAGGCTTACCAGACATGTTGCTTAATTAAAGCCATTTGATGATGGCAAGCCACTAAGATCTTTTCTGTGCTTAATCGATCGTGAACTTATGTTTCGATTGCATGCCCCTGGGCTAGCATAAAATAGATTAAATTGTTTTTAAATCCACTGGAGTGCTAGACTTTGTCCTAAAGGTCACTTCAGGTTATACAGGCACACTTTGTCCATGCAGAGTTGTCATCATCTGTAGAGGAGTCATTTCAGACTGCTGAGAGGATTCAATTTACCTTTTCTCAAAAAGGTAACGTGTCTTACTTTCCATCTCATACTCCCTGGTTCTATTCAGTAATGGCTCTGTTTTCTGGCATTTGTGTGACAAATGAGTTCTTTAATTTGCACTGGAGGGCATACTGACATTTTCCTTACATGGGTATCCAATTCTCTTCCCTCTGTACTTTCCAGTTTAGCTACACTGAATACAATTCTGTGTCCAAACCAGAATAATACTTAAAATGTATTTTACAATAAGATGCTGCAGCCCGCCCAGTATTCAGGGAAAATATTTACAGTGCTAGCAGTTTATAATGTATCAATGGACCATACTGTATAGCTGTGACAGTACACATTGTAAAAAAAAAAAAAAAAAAACAACAACAACAACAACAACAACAACAACAAAAACATTAAAACAGACAGTATCATTAACTTTGCTGTAACATTAACCTGAAGCAGCAAATGAACTTTGGCTGGCTAATTTTTCCTAATTTCCATTATTTGGTCATTGTAATTTTGATAAAATAAATAATTTTAGTGCAACAATTTTAAACCAGAAATAAAAGTAGGAAATGCTATGTAATGCTAGTCTAGATAAGTAGTTTGACAGCTAGCCTGTTATTTTAATTAAATAACCAATATAGCTTAATTCTGAATTCTTCAAGTCTTCAAGATAGCTTGTGTAATCATAGTATTACAATCATTTTATGTGGAACTTGATATCTTAAGTTAAAATTTAAATCCCAATATATAATTGTACAATGTAATTTTTTAAAACAAATATTGCATTACTTTATTTTTTTTGCTAAGTGGTATTCTATATTACATATATCTGTCTTTTTTAAGATTTGAAAGAAAACACAAAGTGAAAATTTGTCTGTAGATGCTTATTTTAGATTATCATGAACTTTAGTGATGTTAGCAAGGAGGAAGCGAGAGGAGCACTCTATTCTCTTCATGAACATCATTTCCTCAATTACTAAATGCACTGCTCTCAACATCCCACTCTGTAAGAGCACTTTACATCTCTTTCAAGGCCAGTCCAAAAGGTGCATATTGATGAATTTAATGCTAGCACAGCTCTTAAAATCACTGTTTACTTAAAAACTCAAATTATCCAATAAGTGGTTGCACCTGTCCAGCAGTCCTTTTTATATGGTTTGAAATGATGTGATTTCAGCATCGTCATGTGTGCTGTCATTTGAACCATCAGAAGCTGAAGTGTCTTACTAATGTGTTGGACTATCACAAGCACAGAACAGCTTCAATAGATAGATTCTACAAGTCTCTTCAACAGAACTGGAGGGATGAACACCATTTTTCCAAAAGATATTCTTTCAAATGGTGTTTTGATGGTGGTGGAGAGTGCTTTCTAACATGTTGCTCCAAAATCTCCTATAAGTGTTAAATTAGGGTGTGCTCTGATGACAGTGAAGGCTATAGCATATGACTTACAACATTTTCATACACCATTCATTGAGTCCTTGTGCCCTGTGGATGGGGAAAGAGAGCCCTGATTCATCATAGGATAAAGGTGATCAGTCAGAATAACGTTTTATTGATTTGCAGTGACGCTTCACTCTAAGTGGACAAGTGGACCAAATCCTGCCAGCAAAATGCCTCCAACAGCATAATAGACACATTATTTCCTTTAATTTGTCACCTGTCTGTAGATTTACTGTACTGTAAATGCAAAGAAATGCTGTAGCGCAAAGATGCCTTCAAAAATAATTTAATTAAATATTTCTACAAAAATACTATAAAGAGCAGTAAACAGTAATAAATGAAACAAATATTTGCTGTGATGACCATTTGCTTTAAAAAAAAAATAAATAAAAAATTCGTAGTAGTCTCAGGTACAATTTGTGCAGTTTTATAAGGAAATTAGCCGTAAGTTTTATTGAGCATCTTGCCGAACTAGCCACAGTTCTTCTGGAGCAAAACTCAGCAACCTTCATTATGTTTTTTGTCTGAAAAGTGGTCTCTTACATAATATGCTGCTACCAGCAGACTACTATGCAGACTACTATGCTGCTAATATACAAACATTTTTTCTGTAAAATTTAATTTTGTACTGACTTGATAATGTAGATGTCATAAAATAAAAATCTATAACAAAGTTTGTGCTAAAAAAAATAGGGTGCCTAAGACTTTTGCACAGTACTGTAAGTAAAAACCCTTTAGCTTGGCTTGGGGTTAACAGATTAACAATATAACACTATTCTGTCTATGTGTAAGGAATAAAACAAAATTGTTATATGAAAAAAAAGCAACAACATTCATCTTGATATTTTAATCCATTTGTTATTATTCTAATATTTTGTAGAGCATCCAAGTTGGTGTAAATAAGTTGTTACTATAGAAACAATACTGTATTAGAACATGCACATTTAATATAACCCTGAGATTTAAATTACACCCAGCAGTACTATCAGAGCTTTTGTTATATAAAAAAAGTCATTAGCACCAACTGACCAATGAGATTTGAGAATTAAACTTTTATATTCCGACACCATAGCATAAGAAGGTGGCCTGTTTTTGGTCTGAGAAGATTTTCTTTACATTGCCAGGTCAATAGCCTACTAGAGACTGATGGAAATGGGTGTCATGTGGTGTGTGTTTAGATTGCAGGCATGTCTCAGAAGATGTTTCAGGAGACTGCCCTTAGGGGCCTGTCCATCTGATTGGTGAAGGACAAGGTGGGCTGTGACTGTGTGACAGATGTTTGTGTCTACAGCTATTCCAAGCTGTCAATGCCACCAAATCCTCACAGCCCACCACCCTGCTGGCAAGAAGCACACTCTCTTTTAAGCATCTGCCCCCTCACTAACCTCCATTTGTCTCTGACAGAGGATGTCGTGATGAGCGTGATGGAGTTAAGGGGAAGGTGTTGACAAAGCCAATCCTTCTTATGACCTCTCAGGC
Source organism: Ictalurus punctatus (assembly GCF_001660625.3). Classification (NCBI taxonomy): domain Eukaryota; kingdom Metazoa; phylum Chordata; class Actinopteri; order Siluriformes; family Ictaluridae; genus Ictalurus; species Ictalurus punctatus. The sequence continues at coordinate 14,698,287 of NC_030428.2, read as the reverse complement.
CTGGAAACACTACCTATAAGTCAGAGATTTGGCTATAAGGAAAAGGAACTGTATGATTACAGAGAAAATATACCGAATATATATATATATATATATATATATATATATATATATATATATGTGTGTGTGTGTGCATGTGTGTGCATGTGTGTGCATGTGTGTGCATGTGTGTGAGCACTTTCCAAATTACTAACTGATGCACATTTTGCTCATTAAAAGAATGAGCATTACCTTACAAAATAGTTTCCATCAGACATGGATTTCTCGCACAAAGAACCCCAACCTCACACGTCTCAGTACTCTATGGGGTGGGTGGTGGGGGAAGCAGAAGGGCTGTGGAGAGTGGTGGATGATGGGTAAAGACAGTATCCTCAGCAGTCTGTTTGATGGGCTTGGCTGTAAACAGTGTGAGAGAACTTTCCCCAGAGATCAGCCACAGCCTGAGCACACTAATGAGCAGGGTGATTACAGGCAGGGCATTCAGAAAACTGCTACAAATGTAAATGAACATCCCAGTTTCTGTGCTGATTGAGTGACTGTGTGCATTTATTTCCAAACAGATTCATAATGCACGCAATTATTTTATTTAATGCATTTTTTTTTTATCTAAATAGTATACTCTATTGCTGAATAAATCTTATAGCTGTGCCAATTCCTAAATATACAGTATGTTCATAGTTTCCAGTGCTGCTCTATTACAATTAACATTGTGTTATATTGAATATCCTATTGAAACAAGAAAATTTGCTTGTATTTAGAATGGATCTGGTGCAAATTAATCTGCTTTATCTGTATGCAGGGATGAAATCTGTTTTTTTTCATGCTTTTCTCATGTGTTCCCTTGCATAAACAGTACTGTGCAAAAGTCTTAGGCACCCTAACAAACTTTGTTATTGATTTTTTTTTTTTGACTTCTACATTATTGAGTCATTACAAAATAATTTTAGATTTCTAAACATTAGTTTTCCAGAACAAAATTAAATGTTACAGAAAAATGTTTGTATGTCCATAAAGAAAGCAGCATATTAGGTAAAAAAAAAAACACTTTTCAGACAAAAAACACAATGAAGGCTGATGGATTTTGCTGCAAAAATAAGAAGTGCGAAAGTAAAAGTCTCCAGAAGAACTGTGGCTGGTTCTGCAAGATGCTTAATAACACTTACAGCTAATTTCCTTATAAAACTGCACAAATTGTACCTGAGACTACTATTGTTTTTTTTGGGTTCTTTTTGTTTTTTTCAGGGGGGGGGGGGGGGGGGGGGGGGGGTAAGCAAATGGTCATCACACCAAATAACAGCTTTGTTTCATTTATTACTGTTGACTGCTCTTTATAGTATTTTATAATATAGACACATTTAATTGCTTTTGAAGGCATCTTTGCTCTACAGCATTTCTTTGCATGTGCAAAGACTATTGCACAGTACTGTATATAGAATATTAATTCACTCTATCTATATATCACTCAATGTAGTGTAAGTCATATCATATTTCTGGGTTTCCACATAGAATATGGTTTCATTTTTAACTCCTAGGCTATATTATAGTATTCTACAGGGGAATCACATGACACTGACTGCTTTACTAAATTGCCTTTTGGACTACTTTTAAAGTGACCAGGATGAATAAATTATTAAGGGAATAACTACAGGGATAATTCTGTCACTGAGTAGAGACTGAGCAATTATCCCATCAGCACCTGAGCAATTACTGAAGCTGTTTTTACACATTACTGAGCAACATTAGCGGAAGGTCACAGCATTACACTGAGTGGTAAACACAGAAAATATTTTAAATCCTGCAGACTTCATTTTACAGATGGTAGGGGTCGGGACCACAAAATTTCAGTTTCTGCTCAGCTTACTTTCAGCCTAGTTTATTTTGAATAATTTGTCTATAGAAGTAGAGGCTGCTGTGCTTTAGAGAGGTCCTCAAGAGATCTGATTTAATTTATTATTTTTCTTGGTTGGTTTAGTTAATATTCTCAAAACACACTCATTCAGAAATTTGCTTTGTAAATCTATAAATGTGTATAAAAAAACAAACCGTTAATATTTCTCACAAAATCTAATAAAGTACGTTAATAGCTATAGTAATAACTTCTAATGCCCTATTAACTTCAAGATATAGAAAAAAGAGGCTGGTGAGGAAACTAACTTCCACAACATTAAATGTAACTATAAATGGTTAAAAAGCATTAAGTGTCATTTATTGATCAATTAAAATGTGCAATCATTGGCAAATCACTGTGGCATATAAGGAATTAAACACTTTGGGAGATATAAGTCTTTTGGGAGTACACTTATAGGAAAATAATACACTTCAGGGTGGTATTAGGCCATCTCATTGTGGATTATTTTCATTGTGTTTTATTCTTTACATAATTGGTGAGTGAACACAAGCCTTGACTAGCCTATATATATATATATATATATATATATATATATATATATATATATATATATATATATATAGTCAGAGCTAATTCATTTTTTAAATCATTTTCTCTTAACAACAGGGTGGAAACTATGGATGTGGTATATAAGAACAAAATAACAGTTCTACTGTTTTTGTAAAAATTCAATATATCTAAATGTATTAATAATCATAGCACATTACAAAGTAATGTAATACTGTTCCTGGTTTGAGTGTTGAGTGAACTGTTTGAGGCTGACATCAAATTAATGAAAGCCACCTTCCATGCTATATGGGCAAATTGTAGTCCTGCGATTACTGTGAACGTTATAAAAAAATGTACTCAAGGTTTAAAAAAATCACTAGCTTTGACAGCTGGAAACTATGTGAAGAGTATGACTATTAGTTTGTGCTGATGTGCAAAATCAATCAAGAAAAGAAATAAACTTATCAGTGTTCAGACATAAAAGGTTGCTGATTGCTAATAGCTTCTCAGAATCCCTGAGCATCGATTACAGTGTTCATTAATTCATTAAACACCTCCCCCAGTCCCTCAAGAGCACCCATATTGATGCAATTATTATTGATGGTTCGTAATTTTAATTTGGTGCTCGGTGATGATTATTGCATGTTTCTGCTCTCTTAGCCTGCAGATGGTCCCTTTTTATGAGCATCTTAATCAAATCTGTAGTGGTGAAATATCTGGTCTATGAGGGGCCCTGGGTCACACAGTAAACACAGCTGATTGCTGATCAGCAGCCTTGTCAGTGGTAGTATTCTGGCCTAGTTTTAAAGAGCACTCTAGAGGATAAAAATGACAATAATAATCTTAGAAGAGTTACAATTTTCTGCTTTTACAGTGAAACATTTGAAGCAGTAGACTACTGATCAATACTTTCCAGATGATTTATATCGTGCTATAACCCTCAGAATGTTTATGGTGAGCTAGATGACAAGAATGGTGCTGGTGAATTATGTACATAAAACTTCATGGGACTATTTTTGGTACATGGGCATCACTGCTGGTCATAATTTGCATAAAAATCCTATAGGACAGTAGCCTCTGTATCCCTGTGTGCTTCTGTTCTCATCTTAGCATCATTCTGATCCATTAGTGGCTTGAAGCAGCTAATCTTCTGACCTGAGGTTCATCAATCAAAGAGAACAACAGATTGATTTGACCACAACACTGCAACAGGCTGCCCTTTTTGGGCTACAGATTTTTCTCCCTTTGACACATGCAGTGGCAGCTGGTCATGATTTTAGATGGGAGCTAAAATCTCCCCTTTGGTTCTTTTAGTTTTTAAATACAAAAAAGCCATTTTTCTGGTGGGGCACAGCCAAACTCTCAGATATTCCTATTCTTGTGGGGACATTTGGTCCCCACAAAAATATATTTTAAAAAATTATCTAGTTTTAGTGTCTACATCCAAATAGATTTGGGGGGAAGAAAGGATGATAGGGTAAATAATCCACCTTGTTTGTATTCATTATACCAACACAGACTGAAAAATATCAGGGAGTGTTCCACTCTGTGTAATCGCCTGACATGACTGTCACTGATAGGCTGCAGGAATCTACAGTCTGGGCTAGAAAGAAATCATGCCCAGTTTTGCTTCTTCATACCATTATTTGTATTATACATATGTCTGATGGTGGTGCCTTATGACAATTGTTAACAGCATCTGATGTAGATGCTAAAAATAGAAGCTTATATTGATATTGTCTTTTATCTTTAAAGACAGGCCTACTAGCCAATTCAAACTAGCCGGCCCTGGTCACATTGTGATAACTGATCCAGGCTGCTGGCAGTAATACTAAAACTCCACTGTCATGGTACTGTGCTGCCATGTTTTTTGTGTATTATGGCATTTGTTGATAGATATGTATCTAATTTGTGTGTGTGTGTGTGTGTGTGTGTGTGTGTTCATGGATACAGTGTGCATATCATTCAGCTGATCTGGACAGCTGCACAGCTGTGTAAACATAAGCAGGCATTGCTAAGGGTACATAAGGCTAGCACTCTACAATAAGGCAATCGCAGCTGGATCAATGCATACTATTAGCACATGCAAAAGGGAGACACAATAACCATTTTTGCCAGTTTTGCTCTGCGTGCTATAGTGATTCATTGTGATTTAAGCCTGGGGAATTGAGCTTAGCCTACCATGTATTATACTAATTATATGATAATAAGCAGCCAATATATTGTTTCCTCATAGCATATGCCATGCTGTATGCCACTTGAATACTGTCATCCGGTGAATGTGTGTATTTAACTACCAACAGATAGTTGTTTCTCATTAAGTGTTCACCGTCTGGTCTATTGTCTGTGGCACTATATTATTAACCCTGCCACTGTATAGTAAATGTTGGACAATCTTGTTTACTCAATGGCTAAATTAAAAGCAGAGGATTTATTATGAAATTCATTGTGCTTGAAAATGTGATCACTAACATATTTAATGCCGTAGCAGAGAACGTATTTTTCTCATTGGAAATTGAAAGTATGGAAATGGATTGAATGGATTTTATAGCTAAATTTAATTTTATTATTTTCTTTCTCACCCTGTTCTTTTTCATGAAGTTGCACCTACAACTCCAACCGTCCGCTCTGAGTTCTTCAAACCTTGTCAAGACAGCCAAGAGTTGGCCTTCTGTCTGAACGAAGGAGAGTGCTTTATTATCGAGACAGTGGCAGGAGTTCACAGGCACTGCAGGTAGGACTCATTTTTTAGGGCGTGTTTGTGTATCAGTCACATGCAAAGAAAATTACCTTGAAAACTTGACTTGAATTTTTCTCTACCATTGCTTCATTCTTTGCACACGTTGCTGCTACATGTTGCTGCTACAGTCCTTCTGTATGATTCATGTTTGTTAGTTATTTTACTAATACATATCCATAAACATAAACAAAAGCTTTTGACTGGTTAACAGCATGTGTGGTGGGCAGTGGCAATTTGTGTATTTCAGGTCAAGGTGGTCCAGGCAGTCAACAAAGGTAAAAATAAATAAATAAATAAATAAATAAATTAGTTTAAAGTTTTATATTCACTCTTTAGAGAACAGCAGGCATTCAAAGCAGTACAGTCTATTATTGTGTACAGATCAGGTCATGTGCACTGTGTTATGTCTACGTCAGAATTGGCGAGGAACTCCAACTCCTAGACTGCTCCAATATCTATAAACAGTGCGCAGACACATTGTCACTTTCACAGACACCTGACTACTGATTACACACATTGGGACTTTGTCACTAATCATCACTTGCATCTCTATATACACACACCAAACTCCACACAGACGTGAAGTATCGTTCTGTGTTTTTTGTTTCTGACATGCCCAGCCTTGTTCAAAATGTGACTTTGATATTGGACTTTGGTTTTTAGATTCTGTTTTTTCTAGTCTGTACTGTTTGCTGATCACCTGACCTTTGCATGTTTTTGACCACTGCTTTGTCCCACGTTTCTGGATTGTTTACTACCTGCATGTTTAATAAACACATGTCAGAATTCACCACTTCAATGGATGTAGCAAGCAGGCTTGGGGAGTAATGGATTACATGTAATGGCGTTATGTAATCAGGATGCAAAAAAATGGTAACTGTAATCTTTTACAGTTACGTCAAAAAACAGTTTACAGGTACATTTTGTAAAATAAATAAATAAATAAATACTATCAGGATTAATTATTTTTTTCCATTTAAAAGCAATTAAATTAATCTTTTGACAGAACACAATATAGACAGCTGCTTGATTATAGTTTTGGTTCTCTCTTGCCAGTCGTGACTCACGTGAGCAACCTCTTGGTGTATGCGCAAATAAATTTTGTGTAAAGTTAATTTGGTAGAAATTAACACAAATTGTTCTCTGAAATGCTTTTGTTAGGGTGACCATATCCCCTCTTTTTCCCAGACATATTCACTTTTTCAGACCTTAAAAAAGTATCCAGCCAGGATTTCTAAATTTGAGAAATTCAGCTTTAATTTCATTATGATGTGCTTATGGTCTTATACTGCATCATGTTTGTGCATGTTTGCATTGCTTTAACCCCTCTCTGTAAGTCCCACCTTCTCACACAAAATTTGTCGATTATAATAAAAGGCTTTCAACTATTGGCCAAATTCCTGCCTCTCAACCATTAGCCTACACTCAGTGAATGCACGAAGGCGAAGCGTTGTTGTGTATGGCATCAAACAGTTGCTTGACAATAACAGCAAATGACAGCTGTCTTCAGTCGAAACAATGCCCATGGCCTTATAAGGTCATTTAATTTCATCTTATCACATTGCTTCATATTACAATGGCTATTCAAATGTGTAAATGATGGCGGAAGGGGCAGAAGGCACACTCGTGGCATCTAATATTTTATTTTATTCCATGGACATTCAAAAGAATGTAGAATTTATATATATTTCTGTGATGCTAATAGTGTCTTTCAGTGTATTAAAATCTGCATTCATAGTAATACTGTTTTGAATGCTATTAAGATAGGAAAAAATGTGTCCTCTTTTTGGAAACCAGAATATGGTCACCCTAACTTTTGTGATGTAATGTTACCCACATCAGGGACAGTGATCTTTTGTTTATTCATTTATTTATTTATTTTCTTTGAACAAATCCAAACATCGAACATGTTTTTAAGCTCTAAAATAAGCTCTAAATAAAAGTATTTTAGATCATACTGCTTTTCTCTTGACTTTATTTACATATTTGACCTTGAACTAATCCAAAAGTGATCAGATTATATTACTTTCATATTGTGATACTTGGATTACATTACTGATTACATTTTTTATGAAGTAATTTGTAACTGTAATGGAATACTTTTTTAAAGTAACCCTCCCAACGCTGTTAGCAGCAGGCACTCGATTCTCAAGGCCGGTTAGTGGGAGAACATCAACAACAGCATGCTGCCATCGCAGCCAGCTCCACAGGCAGGGCCCACTTATCAAGCTCTCCCACTCGTGGCACACCAGAAATACATCAGTGATCCAGTGCTGCGTAAAGGTTTCTTGTTACAATGTTCCCTGTATTGTACCAAACAGGAGGGAGTTTCTGAGCAACGCAAAATTACTTCCTGTGATTCTATATTGGGCAACGGCTGTTTCCTCTCAATGAGGTGAGCTTGTGTCATCTTTTGAATGCTTCATTGAATGCTTTCAATGAGTGTTTGCTCACTCCCCAGAAGGAAAAGGAATCAGGGAAAAGCTCCTCAACATCAAGTAGGGCAACCAGAACTTCTCTGAGCTCAGGACACTGGTTGCCGGCAAGGGAATGAACAAGCCAGCATTAAAGACAGCATAACAACAAGGCATACATCTGGACAACTTAAAGGAGCTTGCCTGCATTGGTAACCAGGCCACACTAGATTCGCTCATTGACCTATCCATCTGCCTCGCACAGCGACAAATCAGAGACAGATCACTCGGTGAAGAAAAGCCCTCCCCCAGCCCAAGCATCATAGTGCCCATGCATTTCAGTTGAACTAAGCTTAGTACCTTTGAATGCAAATGATGCCAAAGTGAAGGACTTTGCTTTTACTGCAGCAGCACCAAGCACTGGGTCAATGCCTTGAATGTCTCATTAGTGATGTCTTTCAACACATGCTAGGCAAGTTTGTGATCATCTACATAGATGATATATTAATCTAGTCCCCCTCTTTAAAGATTCACATACACTATGTCAAACAAATGCTTAAAAGGCTGCTACAGAACCAGCTATACATTAAAGGAGAGAAATCAGTTCCACCAGTCTAAAAGTTCATTCCTGGGTTGTTATCAGCACTGAGGGGGTACTTATGGAGACAATCAAGGTAACTGTCATCAGAGAATGACCCATACCTGTCACAGAGAAGGACCAATAGAGATTTCTCAGCTTTGCAAATTTCTATCAAAGCAACTTCTATCAATGCAAATTTCTATCTGCAACTTCAACCTCATCACTGCACCTCACATTTCCCTTCTTAAAAAGGGGACCAAGAAATTAAACTGGCAAGGGGGCATTACAGGGCTCTACAGTGCGACCATTTCACTCATATTTGCGACTCAAAAGTACTTTGTGCGACTGTGAAAAAAATATATAGTTGCACTGGTGCGAGTTACCTGTTCAGAGTTGTTTAATACAATTGGAATAAAAACTACAAGTCCAAAATGCATCTACACCGTGCAACAGTTACTTTTGCACTGCTTTTCATCACCTCAGTCAACCAGACAAGTGTGCAAATACTGCAAAGAAGCCATTATGATGACGAGTAACACTGTACATCATCTGGGTCTCAACTTGCCGATCTCACAACCCGCCATCTTTTATTGATCAAGCAAAATGACCTGAACCTGCGACTGTGACATTCTCGTGTAGACACAGCGGCGTCGGGTGCCAGTAAATTAATAATAATGCTAACGCTACAAGGTGGGGTTTTATTCAAACTTTTTTATTAAATAATTCCTCACCAATTATAATCAAGAGCAACAACTGTTCAGTCTGTAAACATACAGTACACTGCCCCTCTCCCTTCACACTCTTCACTAACTCAAATAGACAGCGCATTCACTTCATTTAAGCTCACGGTGGCCAGATATCACTAGAAAAGTCAACTCCAGTTTTAATATTTTGATTTAATCCCCCAAAAAACGTAATATTATCAGCAGACATGGCAACACTGTACTGGGGAAACAATCTAAAAGGAACAACTGATAAAAAAAAATAAAAAAAAAACTAATAAAATGTAAAGATCAAACATGTGCTTAGTTATAAATAAATCATGTAATATTAAAAAAAGGATATTATAATGAATTCATAAAATATGAATAAAATGAGAAGTGAAATAATTTTTAATTACTATGGGTTGCATTTAATATCAATTTGACATTAAGCTTAGTAGGCTATTTCTTTAGAAGGCTATTAGTCTTCTTTTTCCGAATTTGGATAATTTTTATATTAGTCTACTTTTAATTAGGACTCTTTATTGTTTAAGATATTTAAAAATAAACATTTATGATTGTTTATTTATCAATTAACCAACAGTATTTCTCATTGCTATTATTTTAATTCAATTAACAGTGACCATGAGCAGAGAGCTTACATTTAACTGTTTTTGATAGACCTCCTGATTAAAGCTTAAACAAAAATAAAGATTGGTATCTGGATCGGTTTCGGTCAATCAACATACCGATAAATCGGTATCGACTGTAAAAATCCTGATTGGAGCATCTACAGTATCTCACAAAAGTGAGTACACCCCTCACATTTTTGTAAATATTTTATTATATCTTTTCATGTGACAACACTGAAGAAATGACACTTTGCTACAATGTAAAGTAGCGAGTGTACAGCTTGTATAACAGTGTAAATTTGCTGTCCCCTCAAAATAACTCAGCACACAGCCATTAATGTCTAAACCACTGGCAACAAAAGTGAGTACACCCCTAAGTGAAAATGGGCCCAAAGTGTCAATATTTTGTGTGGCCACCATTATTTTCCAGCACTGCCTTAACCCTCTTGGGCATAGAGTTCACCAGAGCTTCACAGGTTACCATTGGAGTCCTCTTCCACTCCTCCATAACGACATCACGGAGCTGGTGGATGTTAGAGACCTTGTGCTCCTCCACCTTCCATTTGAGGATGCCCCACAGATGCTCAATAGGGTTTAGGTCTGGAGACATGCTTGGCCAGTCCATCACCTTCACCCTCAGCTTCTTCAGCAAGGCAGTGGTCATCTTGGAAGTGTGTTTGGGGTCGTTATCATGCTGGAATACTGCATACTGATCATGCTCTGCTTCAGTATGTCATAGTACATGTTGGCATTCATGGTTCCTTCAATGAACTGTAGCTCCCCAGTGCCGGCAGCACTCATGCAGCCCCAGACCATGACACTCCCACCACCATGCTTGACTGTAGGCAAGAGACACTTGTCTTTGTACTCCTCACCTGGTTGCCGCCACACGCGCTTGACACCATCTGAACCAAATAAGTTTATCTTGGTCTCATCAGACCACAGGACATGGTTCCAGTAATCCATGTCCTTAGTCTGCTTGTTTTCAGCAAACTGTTTGCGGGCTTTCTTGTGCATCATCTTTAGAAGAGGCTTCCTTCTGGGACCACTGCCATGCAGACCAATTTGATGCAGTGTGCGGCGTATGGTCTGAGCACTGACAGGCTGACCCCCCACCCCTTCAACCTCTGCAGCAATGCTGGCAGCACTCGTACATCTATTTCCCAAACACAATCTCTGGATATGATGCTGAGCATGTGCACTTCTTTGGTCGACCATGGCGGGCCTGTTCTGAGTGGAACCTGTCCTGTTAAACCGCTGTATGGTCTTGGCCACCGTATTGCAGCTTAGTGTCAGGGTCTTGGCAATCTTCTTATAGCCTAGGCCATCTTTATGTAGAGCAACAACTCTTTTTTTTTCAGATCCTCAGAGAGTTCTTTGCCATGAGGTGTCATGTTGAACTTCCAGTGACCAGTATGAGGGAGTGTGAGAGCGATGACACCAAATTTAACACACCTGCTCCCCATTCACACCTGAGACCTTGTAACACTAACAAGTCACATGACACCGGGGAGGGAAAATGGCTAATTGGGCCCAATTTGGACATTTTCACTTAGGGGTGTACTCACTTTTGTTGCCAGTGGTTTATACATTAATGGCTGTGTGTTGAGTTATTTTGAGGGGACAGCAAATTTACACTGTTATACAAGCTGTACACTCACTACTTTACATTGCAGCAAAGTGTCATTTCTTCAGTGTTGTCACATGAAAAGATATAAAAGTACTCACTTTTGTGAGATACTGTATAATGAATACCCATTATTGATATGAACTCACCCAATCACATCCTATATGAGATTATTCAGATGTATAGACAATATACGCAGAGCAGTCTGAGAACTGGCTCAAGCCCAGCACCATGACAGTGGGAAATGTCTAATAGTGTAGCTATAAACATATTTATAGGAGCAGACTTCAAAGACTGACCATTGAAGTTTATTGTATTTGTTTACAAGGTGGAACAGGTTAATGGTTGTTGTTTTTTGCATACAGCCTGTAAAATTAACTGAAAATATTCAATTTACTTTATCAGAAGATAAATTATTTTGTTATGGCTCACACTAGGTTCCTAAATTCTGTCATAATTGACAAGCTCAAATTTCCTCATGCCAAATTGTGCGTTATATTGTGGCACATTAACGTTACCATCTCTAAACAAAAAAAAAAAAACTTCAACCGTACTCCAAAATTTTTGACCGTACTCCTATATTTTGGTAATTAGGAGAACAAGTGCTCCTGAAAAAATTGTTACTGTACAGCCCTGCATTACCCCATTGCACCATCCTTAAACTCCCAGAGCCCTACAGACAGTGCACCAGAGAGGTCAGTGCCTCAGAAACAGGAGTTGGGGCTGTGCTGTCTCAGTGATTTGGAGACAAACCAAATGTCTTCTTTTTGCCTTCTTTTCTCAGAAAATTGGGTCAGCTGAAAGGAACTATGAGAATGGTAATCAGGAACTACTTGCTGTTAAACTGCCATTGGAGAAATTTCACCATTGGCTGGAGGAGGCAGAACATCCTTTTAATCATTTGTACCAACCACAAAAGTCTTGAGTATATCAAGACTACTAAGCATCTCAAGTCTTGCCAAGCAAAATTAAGATAACTTCATAAGAAGATAATTGTGCCACTAACCAAGAGGACTGGTCTTGGTTTCTTCCTAGGGCTGAGAACACCCAGAACTGTCTGCGACAGTCTGCCACACAGCTGACCCTATTCCAGTGTGTACTTGGTTACCAACCACCCTTCTTACCCTGTAATGCAACCAGAATGGACTCACCAGCTGTGTATGAATGGTTTGAACACTCACCAGACAATCAAACAAGCAACACAAACATATAAGGAGTTTGCTGATCGACACAGAGAAGACACCCCAAGCTATGAACCAGGTGATTGTGTGTGGTTGTCAAACTGAGACCTCCATGTCAGCCAAGACGGAGAAAACTCATGAACCATTACTTAGGCCCCTATAAATTGCATACCCATCACCCAGATGTCTAGCTCCTCAAGCTCAAAGTAGGCCTAATAGACAATCTGCTCCCAGAGTGAGCTCTAGGCTGGGGGGTTCTGTCAGGTCTACACTGGCATTGGCTAGGAACTCCCAGACTGCTCCCCAAACTACAACCATGGCTATCTCGAACTCCAGTTCCCAACCCACCTCACAGTCTACAGACATGGCTGCCATGAACTACACAGTCACATACACAGTGACCTGACTACTGATTACACACCCTTGGACTTAATCACCAATCATGACTCACCTCTATATAAGGGCTTCCAACAGGAAACATTGTTCAATGTTTTTATTCCTAATGTGCCAACCCTTGTTCACAGAGTTTGATATTCTGACTTTGGTATTGTCTTTTGGTTTTGAGATTCTGATTTTCCTAGTCTGTTCTATTTGCTGAGTGCCTGACCACTGCACAATATATGACCAGTGGTTTTGTCCCACATTTCTGGATTGTTTGCTACCTGCATATTCTTTAATAAATGCATATCTTTGCAACTGCATTCACTTCTGCTTGACACATTACTCATGGTGTCACATCCCATGAGTAGCACAAAAATAGGTTTTTAAATCAGCATTTATATCTAAATTTGCGTTTTCAATTATACCCCCCCCCCCCCCATCAAAGTTCAATGACTTGCTATCTGAATTTCATGACTCACATTTTCACATTTGTGTTTACTTTTGATGTTTATTTCTGTGTTTTCCGCCTCACCCTTACCAAGCCTTTGATCTTTGTTCCTTGTTTTCATGGTTTTGATCCTGTTTCATCCTCATGTTTCTTGAGTCTTTTTTAAGCCTAGTTTATGTTGTTTGCTGATCGCCCAACCCTTTGCCTGTTTATTGACCAAGTTTTGCCATATGTTTTGGATTTGTCTGCCTGCCTCTCTTCAATAAAAGCTTTTACTGCACTTGCATCTGTCTCAACCCTCCATTACATGTCAGAATACTTCGTCCCCAACATAGATGCAGCAGGAAAGTGGAGGATACGTCACACTAAGAAAACCTTGCCAGCGTTTAACTCAGTCCAGTTTCCCCAGTGGGCTGTCATTGAGCTCCCGGACCTGTTGTCCCAAATATTACCTCATTGACTGGCAGGTATATTTTGGGAGCCTGGAGGACCCAAGTATGATGAGAAGCAGTTGCAGGGAATCATGCTGTCCTGGCTCTTCGGCCCAGAGTGCCAGTGGGCGGAGTTTCTATTTGCCATGGGATCCAGTGGAAGTAGTGATGTAACTCAGTTTGTGGGACTGTGTGTGAGACCCACCGGGCGGTCTCCCCTGCAGAGTTCCAGCCGGAGGTCGACGTGGTGACCTCATCTCCAGAGCTCCAGCCGGAGGTGGATGAAATGGTCCACCAAGCCAGGTTCCAGTCAGAGGCCGACGACACAGCCCATCAAGAAAGGTTCCAGTCAGAGGCCGACAAGATGGCCCACCAAGCCAGGTTCCAGTCAGAGGCCGACAAGATGGCCCACCAAGCTCTGCTCATGCCTGACGCTGATGACATAGCCTCCCAAGCCTGGTTCCTGCTTAAGAACCACGACGATCATGTCCCACCCCAGTCATCTGACCCTGGTGAGCCTATCACCATCTCACTGCCTGCTTTCTGCCTGTATGCCTTATGTCTGATTCCCGGCACCTCTGGAAGTAGCCCAGTACTAAGTCCTACCTCAGGACTACAAGTTCAGGCTGGACATTTTGCCTAGAGGGCCAGGACCTCCAGGGGAGAGTGTTCTCCCGAAGCACCTTTGGGGGAAGACTCTGTCACGGTTTTCCCCTCGCACTGAGGGCTGGAGCATTCCATGCGAATGAATTGTCTGAAGCCGACAGCGTGCACTTCTGGCTTTTACTGACTGTGTTTACTTTTAACGTGTGTTTCTATGTTTTCTGCCAGACCCATACCAAGCCTTTGATATTTGTTCCTCGTTTCAGATTTTTGATCCTGTTTTGTCCTCGTGTTTCTCAACTCTTATCTAAGCCTAGTGTATGTTGTTTGCAGATCGCCTGGCCTGTGCCTATTTATTGACCACGTTTTGCCATACGCTTTAGATTTTCTGCCTAACTCTCTTCAATAAAATCTTTGTACTGCACTTGCATCCGTCTCCACCCTCCATTACATAAGTATTGTGGGTTCTTACTGGAAATTGTGAAGGCTCTGAATCACAGACTTACACTTCTATATATACAAGTCATTTTAGTTGTTTAATGTTGTTTGACACAAGTGTGTATTAAAAGAGACCTATTATGAACCTTTTTACAATATGTAATATAAGTCTCAGGTGTCCCCAAAATGTGTCTGTGAGGTTTCAGCTCAGAATACCCCATGGATCATTTATTATACCATGCTGTAAATAGCCCTTTTTGGGTAGAAGCAAAAACACACTGTTTTCGTGTGTCACTTTAAATGCAAATAAGCTGCTGCTCCCTGCCCCCTTACTGGAAGTGGGGTGTGCCTTTATAGCTTGTGCTTCAGACACTATGGCAACAAATCATGACAAAGTATGACTGACACCGTAAATACTGGTGTTCAGCCCTATATGTATGAACTAGAGTCGGGCACTGATGAATGAGAGACTCCGACAGAAGAAACAAACGTGAGAATGAACCAGGATGTTTCTGAATGGTTACTCCATGAATACAATCAGAGACAATGGTAAGTTTAGTCGCAGTAGCCGTGGAATCTGCTAACAAGCTCATTCACAAAGCAGTCTAGTGTAAAATGATTCACACAAAATGTACACAGTTTTCAAAAAGACAATCACCTTACTGTATTGTGCATAATAAACGTGCGGTTATGAATTATACAGACCGTAAGCGTTTTCGGGTTGAAAACAAAAATGACGACATAGTTCTGGTGTCTGTGAATACAATCAGAGACAATGGTAACTTTAGCCGTATTAGCCATAGAATCTGCTAACAAACACATTCAGAAAGGCGACTTGCAAACATTCACAAAATATAAATTGCGATATAAAGTGCATCTTCTGGATATAAGGCTGCATCAGGAACAGTTGTTACTGATCCATGCTTGGGAATAATTTTTTTAAGCAAATCCTGCTTTGTATTGACCCTCATTCACGATGCAGTCTGGTGTAAAATGATTTGCACAAACAGACACGAAGTTAGCTATTTTCTGGGGCACATTTCCTTCAAAAATATAACTTCTCCATTGTGTGTTCAGTGGCTCTGATGCTGGGAGTGCATGAAGACTCTTATGTTCATTTTTACAGCCAACAACAAAACATTTACAACGCTTATGAAGCTGAGAAATTCTTCTTATCACTGTAGCTGCTGCTGCTCCAGCGAAGAAAACATGTCAGACTGTGTGCAGCTCACTCAGGGGAGGATCTATGCTAATAGGGCAGAGTCAGACACTAGTTGTGGGCAGGGCCTGTTTCAATGTGACATCACGTTGGAGAGAAAAAGAAAATGACTCATTTTGAGATACTGTTTATGATTTATGGGGAACATAAGGAGTGGATGAATTTTTATCATTGTAGGGTGGTTGTGAACATACACTGCCTACACACATTTATATTCAAACCACATGGAAAAGTGAAAAGTAAAGGTTGTACACCCACCTTCCAGTTGAACACCTGTACCAGTGTTCATTCACTTGACTTGACTTGACTTATGAAATTATCCAATTGGCCAGTCATGTGGCAGCAGCACAATGCATAAAATGATGCAGATACAAGTCAAGCGCTTCAGTTAATGTTCACATCACACATCAGAATGGGGGGAAAATGTGAGTTTAAGTGTGAGATGGTTGTTGGTGCCAGATGGGCTGGTTTGAGTACTTCGGAAATTGCTGATCTCCTGGCATTCTTACAACAGTATCTAATGTTTACAAAGAATGGTACGGAAAAAAATAAATAAATAAAACATCTGTGTGCAGTTGATCTGCCAGCTGAAACACCTTGCTGATGAGAGAGCTCAGAGGAGAAACCTCAGGAAATCTATAGTAACTCAAATAAGCACTCTTTACAACTGTGGTGAGCAGAAGAGAATGCACAACACATCTCAGAATGCACAACACATCAAACCGTGAGGTAAATGACAACAGCATAAGACCGCATCAGGTTCTAATACTGTTAGCCAAGAACAGGAATCTGAGGCTATAATGGGCACAGGCTAAAACAAACTAGACAATTGAAGACTAGAAAAAAATTTACCAGGTGTATATAATCACCTACCCAATTTGTTTTACCTTGTTCCCATGATAGCCTTGTTCGATAGGATAGTTCGACATTGTGTGCATACTGAGATGGTTCTCTGCTCACCATGGTTGTATACAGTAATCATAGTAGCTACTATATTCTTCTTGGCAGCTCTAACCAATCTGACCATTTTCCTCTGACCTCTGTTATCAACAAGGCATTTCCAAGCCACAGATCTGTCGCTCACGCAGTGGTTTTTTTTTTTTTTGTATGTGTGTGTGTGTGTAAACTCAAGAATGTTGTGTGTGAAAATCCCAGGAGATCAGCAATTTTTTAAAATACTCAAACCAGCCCATCTGTCACAAACAATGATGTCACAGTTAAAGTCACGGAGATCACATTTTCCCCACATACTGATGTTTGATGTAGACATTAACTGAAGCTCTTGACCTGTACCTTAATCATTTTATGCATTGTGCTGCTGCCACATGATTGGCTGATTAGATAACTGTATAGAAAAAGAAATGTACACACACACACACACACACACACACACACACACACACACACACACACACACTATATATATATATATATATGTATATATGTATATATATATATATATATATATATATATATATATATATATATATATATATATATATATATATGGCTTCCTCTTTGAAACAGTGCTTACTAATAAATGTGATACACTATCAAATGAGACGTAAGATTTACCTTTTGTAGCAATTTTCACAATTTAAATAAACAAATAACAGATCAGTCACATGGAACAAGTAAGTACACCTGTAAGTACACAGAATCAGGTGTTCAAGATTGGGTGCCAGTGATTGGAACCTGCTTAGGGAGTGCAGGTAGAACCTGTCTTATTTAAACCTCTCACATCTAGTGTCTGGTGTTCCCTTTGTTATTGAGGTGTGTGGTGTCATCACGCCAAGATTTAAAGTGTTCTGTGAGTCCTTTGGCAAGGGATTTAAAAAGATCTCCAGATTATTTGAAATACATCGTTCCACTGTAAGTAAAATAATCTACAAGTGGCACAGATTTCAAATGACTGCCAATTTGTCCAGGACTGGCCATCCCAGCAACTTCAGCCCAAGAGCAGTCTCATGATGCAAAAAGAAGTCTCCAAGAACCCCAAAATTTCATAACAGTATCTGTTAGTAAGTCTTACAACTGTTGGTGTCAAAGTGCATGCTTCTACAATCAGAAAGAGATTGCACAAATTTGCCCTGCATGGGAGGCATGCCCTGAAAAAGACTATAGTTTGCCAATGAGCATATAGGCAAATACCAGGCCTTTTGGAATAAAGTGCTCTGAACAGACGAATCAAAATTCTTCATCGTATCAGAGTGTGTGAAGATAATGTAAGGTCATCTGTCCAAAAGGTGAAGTTGAGCTGAAAGTGTACCTTTCAACAGAATAATATCCTAAACACCCTTTCACCACCAAGGAATGGCTCACAAAGAAGAAATGGAGGGTTATGGAATGGCCTTGTCAAATCGTGTATTTGAATCCCATTGAAATCTTGTGGAGGGGTTTGAAACTGGCAGTCCATGCAAGAAAATCCTCAAACATATTGCAACTGAATGAATGTTGCTTGGAAGAGTGGTGAAAAAATTCCAGCAAGCCTGGTGGACAATTATGCAAAATGCCTACAAAAAGTTATTTCTGCTAAAGGGGGCAATACTAGCTTCTAAGGCTAACGGTGTACTTACTTTTTCCACAGAGGAATATCACATCTATTGATAATTCTGTTGAATAAACTTAATTTATAGGCACTGTTTCAAAGATCATCAAATGTTTGCTTGTCCAAATTTGTCAAAAAAGCCAACAATTTCCATGGGGTGTACTTATTTTTTCATATAGCTGTTTTTGTTACCCAGGTGTATCCTCATAAGTTGTTTGCTTAAAGAATTAATAGCTCTGAACATCTACTCTTGGTTTTAACCTTCAGTTTCACCTGTGAAGACTGCATTTGTTGTTGAAATGGATAAGCCAATATGAAGATCAGGGCTGTCTATCGGAGAAAAGCAATCCATTTTGAAGCTGGGAAAAGAGACAAAAACAATCAGAGGCATTGCACAAACATAGGACATAGCCAATACAACAATTTGGAATGTCCTGAAAAAGAAACAAACCACTGGTGTACTGAGCAACCCCAAATGGGTTGGCCAAGGAAAGCACTAACAGCTGATGACAGAAACGTTGTGAGAGCTGTGAAGAAAACCCCAAAAACAACAGTCAGTGACATCACCAACAGCCTCTACAAGGTAGGGGTAAAGGTATCACAATCTACTGTTTGAAGGAGTTTGCGAGCAGAATTATAGCGGCCATACCACAAGATGCAAACCACTCATCACCAGCAAGAATCTGAACACCAGATTGGAATTTGCAAAGAAATACAGAGATGAACCACAAAAGTTCTGGAACTAAGATTAACCTCTACTAAAGTGATGGAAAGGCAAAAGTGTGGAGAAAGAAACTATGTGTTCAATCCAAAACATGCAAGCTCATATGTTGCTGGTAGTGTCAATTTACAGAGAACTGCATCCAAATTAATCAGGAGGAACTTTATCATGCAGCAAGACACTGATCCAAAACACACTGCCAACTCAGTAAAGGACTTTTTCGAAGGAAAAAGTGGAAGGTTTTAGACTGGCCAAATCAATCACCAGACCTTAACCCATCTATGCATGCATTTCACCTCCTGAAGAAGAGACTGAAGGGAGAAACCCCCCAAAACAAACAACAACTGATAGAAGCTGCAGTAAAAGCCTGGAAAAGCATCACAAAAGAAGAAACCATCAGTTTGGTGATGTCAATGAGTCACAGGCTTCATGCAGTTATTGCAAACAAGGGAAATGCAACCAAATATTAAGTGTTATTTACTTTGATTTACTCAAGATAAATCTGTTCCTATACTTTTGCTCATCTAAAAATTGGGTGGTCTAATACAAAAGGTTGTATGTTTTATGTTGTTTAACATATCTAGATTTAAATACCAGGAAATACAGTGCTCTCCACTAATATTGGCAAATACCCTTGGTAAATATGAGCAAAGATGGCTGTGAAAAATTGTCTTCATTGTTTAACCTTTTGTTTTTTTGTTTAAAAAATCCCCCAAAATTCTCTGCTCTCATGGTTATCAAACAATTGCAAACAAAACACAGGTTTATTTTAAAAATTCTTTGTTAAATGTGTGTGTGAAACAATTATTGGCACCCTTTTAGTCAATACTTTGTTCTATCTCCATTTGTCAAGTTAACAGTTCTGAGTCTTCTCCTATAATGCCTGATGAGGTTGGAGAATACATGGCAAGGGGTCTACCATTCCTCCATACAGAATCTCTCCAGATCCTTCAGATTTCGAGGTCCACACTTGTGGACTCTCCTCTTCAGTTCACCCGACAGGTTTTGTATGGGTTTCAAGTTAGGGGACTGGGATGGGCATGGCAGGGCCTTCATTTTGTGGTCAGTAAACGGAAATTGGTATTTTCAATGCTTGTGCTAAAGCTCAACAACCTTTTGCTTCAGATCACAGCTATATTCCTTGGTCTTACCAATTGTTAGAAATGACTAAGGGAATTTGGCCTATGTGTTATGTAACATTTATACCCCTGTGAAACAGGAGGTCATGGTTGAACAATTTCCAGTTCCTAGTCACCCAGGTGTACAATGGGAAAATTTACAGACTTTCAGCTGTTTGCAATGAACAACTCAAACAAAAGCAATTGAAATAGTTCAACACAACGAATGCTTTAAGTGGTTTCTCCACATTCAACTGAAAAGACAACTTATAATGACTTCACCAGTTTCAATATTATTCAACCCCCTGAATAGAATCCCTTACAACAGCACAAATATGCAAAACAGGTGTTGTCTCAAGCACACCTGATATAAGTAATCAAGGGCTTCGTTAGTTGCACCAGGTGTGCTTGAGATGAAACACATGAAATGCCTGCACTGGCTAGGGGCAGAAAATCAATGACATACCTGGATGGGGCAGTAAAAGGAAGCTATCACCAGCTGCAATCAGATTCCTAAGAAGGCAGGTTGTGAAAAACCCTCAAATGACTGCAAAAGACCTTCAGCAAGACTTGGTGGCAACATGCACTGAGGTTTCAGTGAGCACAGTAAGGCACATACTAAATCCAGAAGGTTTCCATGCCAGAACTAAGACGTACACCACTACTGGCCCAAAAGTTGGCTCAAAATCATATAAACAAGCCACAGAAGTTTTGGGATTCTGTTCTGTGAAGCGATGAAACAAACTTTTCGGCACAGTGGATCAGCAGTATATCTGGAGGAAGAAGAATGGAGAAAGAACACTCTGTCCACAGTCAAGCATGGCGGTGGTTTGGTAATGCTCTGGGGCTGCTTTGCATCCTCTGGCACTGGCACCCTGCAGCATGTGAATGGCAAGATGGGTTCATTGGTCTATCAGGAAATCCTAGGAGAAAATATGCCATCTATGAGGAAGCTGAAGCTTGGACGTCATTGGAAATTCCAACAGGACAATGATCCCACGCATACCTCAAATTCCACCAAGGACTGGTTGCAGAAAAAGTCCTGGTAGATTCTACAGGGCCATCACAGTCGCCTGACTTGAACACCATAGAAAATCTCTAGTGGGATTTGAAGAAGGCGGTTGCAGCCTGCAAAACCAAGAATATTACTGAACTGGAGGTCATTGCTCATGAGCAATGGGTTAAGATTCCTCAGGAATGCTGCCAGAAGCTATGCATCTAGTTTGCAGCAGGTCATAACAGCAAAAGGGTGATCTACAAAGTATTAAAAATGCTTGCCATGAAGGGGTTGAATAATTTTGAAACTGGAGAAATCATTATAAGTTGCATTCTCAGTTGAATTTGGGGAAAGCACTTGAAGCATTCGTTGTGTTGAACTATTTCAATTGCTTTTGTTTGATTTGTGCATTACAAACAGCTGAAAGTCTGTAAATTAGGACAACAAACCTGATTTGCAATGGGTTTTTTTTTTTATTATTTTATTTGAATTTGTTGAATAATTGCAACTGTAAAATAGCAAGCAGAGAAGCTTTATTGGTCCTGGGAGTACACCGGTGTAGGTAGGGAAAGACAGTGTAGGTTGATTTGTTAGCTGTTCCGTGACCGACTTTTCGTGTGCACATGTGATGGGTATTTGAAAATCAAGGATTTCTACTCCTGTATTTGAGTCTGTAATTATAGTCAGCATTTCCTCACTGGAGGAACTGTGGGCTATAACCTGAGGAGTTGAATACTGCCAGCTCTTTCAGAGATGAGTGACTATATTCTGAAAGAATAATTGCAGGTTTCTTTGACTGCACTGAAATGCTCTTGCGTTACTCTTTGGAATAGAAGACATTATAATACATAAAGCAATTACTTTATCCAGCTCATCTGGACTGAATATACAATAAATTCAAATATGGTAGTAGTTATCAAATGTTTCTAACTCTCCACGCACACAAATGTTCATACACTCATTCACACCTAGGGGCAGTTTAGCATAGGCACCCAGTGGCATGTTTTTGGGAGGTGGGAGGAAACTAGAGAACCCAAAGAAAACACACACAAACATAGGGAGAACATGCAAAACTCCACACCCGAGCTCAGGATCAAAATGGGGACTCTGGAGTTGCGATAATACCTGCTTCAACACAACACAACTGCTAATACATAAATTGTACGATAACTTACACAATGTGTATTATAATGACAGCACCGTTGAATTCTCAGTTATGACTGGCAGGTGTTGATTATATATAGTTAGTTAATCAACATTTCCTGAGCAATCATAATTGAGAATTCAACATTAGTTCTGGCTGCAAGGCTTATATTAATGCACACAGTAGCATTTCTACCATCAGCTTACACAATTTTATGTTTTATTGTTTGCACATAAATTGATCAAATAACATGTAGTTGTTGATAAGATAATGTTTTGTATTTTTACTAGGCTTTTTTTTTTTTTTTTACTAGGCACTAGGCTTTTTCAGACACACTGAGCTGCACAGTACAGGATTCTATACATAGCTAATAGTTAACTATTTTTCTACAGTATTTTGTTATTCGTAGATTGTCCAAAACAAAAAAACTGAAGAATGCTAGGTAGGCAGGAAAGTGGTGAGGTTACAGGTCACAAGAAAGTCAATGTACCTATTTAAGTTTTTTTTATGCTACATTACTTTAGAGGCACTCAGCTAGTAAAGAAAAAAAAAAATCCAGTCCAGTGTGGTGTTTTTCTGCCTGAAAGACATATGGCTTCATCACCCAAGAGAATTCCTTGACAAAATTATAGATCATAATTTAGGAAATGAAGCTTGATGAGTATCCTCAAAGAAAGCAAGCTTTGTTTTTAACCATGCAGGTATGCAGGGAGACACTCATTCATTTAATCTATGTGAGGCATTAGTTTGTATTCTCAGTCCCATTTATACTGACAGACTATAATAATGCTTCTCATCAAATAATTACACTTCTCGAGGCAACTCAAACTAGCCAGTGCCATCTTAGGCCCTTAAGTATGAACCTCTACAAGTTAATGCACTTGAACCCTTCCAAAGGCACACATTTACAGTACTTTAGCTGTCACTCACAATCATGTGCTTGTTTTTTTTTAATTATCTTTCTTATTTAAAGCTAATGTGATATTAAGTGTTAATCATGTTATTTGATTTCACGTTACTGTCATGGTAACAATCTCTAACAATGCATTATAGCACTGGAGTTGCATATTGTTATATTGAGGACTCATCAATTTAAATGCAACATTAAGAGACTGATTCCAATTTTACCTTGAGTTGATGAGGAAGAGTTTTACTTACCTTTGCCACTTTTATGAAAGGAGGATGGAGAGCAATTTAAAAGCACTCTTCGGCATATTAGTTCACGTTACTATTTTAGTTTGTGCCTGCCTTGGTTCGTAATAGGGTACAAACTGTTAAATTCAAAACTGCTTGGGTTTAAATGAATGTCATGCATTTTAAAATACAATTACCTTGCCTCTATTTAATGTTATTACATTTCCTTGAAAAGTGTGAATGTGTTGAGGGAAGAGGAGAACAGTGATGGATGTGGAAAGAGTGACAGACAGTGGGAGAGGAAAGAAAGGGAGAAAGTAGTGCTTAATGAATGAATAAATGCTTCTCTGTCACAATAAATATCACAAGGAAGAATTTCTCAATGGCAGTGAAGCCAAATGATTGAGAAATAGGTGTAAAATGTCCAGGTAAGATCCAGGAGGCCAAGGCAGGGGGATTAAATAAAATAAATCATATTCATTATGAGGACATTCACTTTTTAAACTCTTTGTCCACTCCTGCAGGAGTGGCCTGTACATAAATTATCACTTGGCTGTCAGATCACGACAGGCTGTGTTAATCCCAGGTGCCGTCTCCTCTTATCTCATCTTTCCTTAGAGGATGAACTAGACATGTCTGTATCCTATGAGCCATGCATAAACTCATGAAAGAAGGCAACCTCTTGTCTGTAAAATTTGCATGGTTATAAAGTGTAGAATACTCTTTTAGAATTGCTCATTACAAACAATGAATATTAATAAGATTAGTTATGCATAATTGTAAATGAATGTTAATCAGAGTAGCTGATTATGAATGCAAATATCTTTCTAACACAGCCGATTACATTCTTCCTTGACAGAGACAAACCCTACAACAAGATGCATAATATAGCGAAATCTCAACAATCCAAAGCAATACATCATAGCATATTTCACCATAATACAACATGCGGCAATTCAACTGACAAATTGCAATGAACATCATGTGAGACAGCTGCAGTTTTGCAGTCCACTGTTTATGGGAATGGCAGAAGTTTGGGATGCCTGCAAGTTTTGTCCTTCCTCTGGGCTTCTGAGCTTGTGTGGGGGGTAGAACATCTGTGGACGATTCATTCTGTATAAGTTTGTATAAGTGGATTACCTACACAGTTGACACCACAGAACAGACCTGTGTGATTAACACATGGATGTTTAAAACATAGATACATGTTTAAACCTGTTTAGATAAATAAGATATCCATGTCAAGAGCTCTATACTCTATGGAATGTTCATCCAGAAATCTGATCATGTTCATAATGTCAGGCTAGGAAACACCTCTGAAAAAGAGAGAGAGAGAGAGAGAGAGAGAGAGAGAGAGAGAGAGAGAGAGAGAGAGCACATAAATCCAAGGTTTACCGAGTTACTTTGCCTTATTGAACTGTACTGTCACAACCCATTAGATGCTAAATTGTTAAACTGTTCTTTGTTATACACTGGCAATGTTATTTATGTGTCTGTTTTGCTGTTGTTGCTGCTGCTGCTGTTCTTGTTTCGTGGCACCCATGATGGTAGATGGAGTGCTCCTTGAATTGGATTTGAATGGACTGGATAGGAGTGAGAGAGAAAAGGATCAAATAAGACAGAGCAAAGGAGGGGGTTGCTGCTCTTTCTCTGTTGAGTGAGGCAAGTTGTCAGGGAGAGGGCTTGACATAATTAATTATACTAAGTGCACTAACAGTGAAAGAAAGGTTGAACAAATGTCCAGTAATCACATCATCTTGGCATTTTGGAGCGAGGCCTTTAAAAGCTATTCTATGACAAAGAAGGTTTAGTGCTAACACTTTGTGGTAACACTTTCTCTAACACTTCCAGGTATTAACCTTATGGGTATGTGTGAGAAATGCTAAGGTGTTGAGTGTTTACATTTGTAAATAAATAAATATATATATATATATATATATATATATATATATATATATATATATATATATATATATATATATATATATATATATATATATTTTTTTTTTTTTTTTTTTTTTTTTAAAGGACATTTTTAAAAAATACACTGAAAGGGAAGACATGTTCATGTGTTTTAATTATTTTGGTTTATTAAGAGGTTTAACTAATTTTCACTGAATAGAATAACAGAATAGAATAGAATAATAGAATATAAGTATTAAGAAGAAAAGGACACAAAATACCTCATAACTGGATAATCATCTAGAGTATCAAGCTGGTAAATAGAAATGTATGCATAGTACATTTTACTGTTAAAATATGTGTTTGCAGGAAAGCAAACCGGAAGAATCTCAATGCACTGGCAAGTTATTCAAAGTTCAAAGATGTTATGTCAATAGAAGAATAGAGACTGTGGTAGTAAATGCTGTTTCCTTTTACCACACAGGAATGATTAACAAACAGTGCTGTTAACTCTTTTCAGATGACAGTAGCTAAAGCATGCTTAAACACATCTCTAGAAGGCATCATATACTAATTTGCATATTCATTTATTCATCATGATCATTGGCATATCAAATTACAATTTAGGGTATATGAAGAAGGAAGCGTTTCCCTTAGAATGTAATAAAATTGAGTAGAATCGAGTTTTATCAGAATAAAATAATAGAAAATAAAACATTTCTATTTATTTCTTGAACAATGTAGTTCTTAGAAAGAAGTCATCTTTGGTGATGACACTATGCACCAACTAATCTTTTATGCATTTACAAAATACTACATTTTCTATTAAGAACACCAACAAAAAGAAGCAGTGACGGTGAGTATTCATGAAGGAAATGGTTGCTTTTATTACTTGTAAATATCTTTAAGAAGAGAGTTTAAAAACGAAGAACAAAGAAGTGCAAGGGTGGGACAAACCATGGTGATCAGTTATTGGTTGTTGGGAAACAATGGTAATCAGTGATTGGTCATGAGCACAAGACAGTCAGGCTTTACACACTGATGGTGAGTGGAGGGAACCTGATCTCTCATACAACAGCAGCTGTGATGTGATCTGGACAGTCATTTTGAGTTCAAGACACTAACATCTGCTTAAAAAGTTACTAGATTTGTCACTAGGCTCTTCTTTAAATTAAAGTTGCTAAAGAAGTCTAAAAAGTTGCCAAATATAGCAACAAAGTCTCTAAGTTGGCAACACTGATGACAAAGAAAAGATTAAATAATTTTACTTTTACAGCATTTGGCAGACGCCCTTATCCAGAGTGACTTACATTGATCTCATGTATACATCTGAGCAGTTGAGGGTTAAGGGCATTGCTCAAGGGCCCAGCAGTAACAGCTTATTGGTGCTGGGAATTGAACTCACGACCTTCCGATAGTAGCCCAACGCCTTAACCAAAAATTTTTTGCCATAATTTAATTATTGACACATGCTTGCAAGACTTTCATCTGTGCAAATTCCAATTCCAGATCTGTGTGAATGAAAAGATCGTTATGGTCATCAGAATGTGACAGAGCTCATTCCTTTTTTTCTGATTTTTCTCTTTCCTTCATATCTGACATAACTGTTTTTGTTGTTGTTGTTGTTTTTGGAGACCAGTGAGATATGCACATACTCTATAGCTCATACTGTCTATTTTATGATGATTGAACTTGAACAGTGGCTTATCTGCTTTACATGTAAATCTTATGCAAGGTATGTGATGTATATATCATTAATGTTTGAGTTCAACAACACTGATGAGCATTTTCCAACAAAAGCTCCAATCTCATTCATTTAATGTAACATTTAGCTTGACTTCCATTGCCTTAGGTCCAGTACTACAGTATGCCAACTCTCAAAAAAGAGCTACAGACAGTAGCTAATGAAATGTTAAGGTAAGGACTGGAGATGTTAGAGATGTCTTTACTTTTCAAATGAGCTTTTATCATATTGGTATATAAAGGTAATAATGGAAAATAGATCCAGCTTTAAAGCTTAACAAGAGACTTAATGTCACAATCTTCAAACCAACACAGACACAGGTCGGTTCCTTAAAACGGGCATTTATTTCTTAGACTTGTCTTGTTTATGCCGTGAGAATTCATTGGCTGCTTGTTATGAAATGAGATCTTTGAGTCTTTAGAAGTTGTACAAAAATCCCCTTCACTGTCCATTTCACTTTAGACAGCAATGAATTTAAACTTAAATGTGTAATATAGCAGAACCTCGTGAGACATCTGCTCATTATCAGTGCATCAGGACTACTCAGTATTTCATTGTTTCCATTAAACAAAGTGACGTATTCTTGTGCCTTACATTTTTAAAGTACAACAAGTGAATTTACTATAAATCAAATTACATCACATTTACATTTTAAATTGTAACTCAAATAGATTACATGAAATTATGGAATTAATTATGACCTAATTTCATCATAGAATATTTGCATAACAGAACAGCACTTACACTTAAGAAGGTTAGAAACAGATCTAATCCTTCATTAGTCCACACAGCATTTTCTTGACATTTGGATCCACTTAATAGTCCACATTTGGATTTAATAGTTCACTGCTCAATGGTAAGAATAAAGTTGAACATATTGCTATAACTTAAGATTTTAATTATGACTTGGCTAATTGTTGGGACACTTGTGTTATTGCTAAGTGGAAGGTCATTTGAGAAAGCCTTGAGGATGTGCATTGACATTACTGTTAATTCTAATTCATGTAACACTCTCAGTCAGTAAAACACTCATCATCTCAGTGGCGTTGGTAATTAGTAAAAGTAAATAAATAAATAAATTACCACTTATAACTGACAAATATGAAGCCATAGATTGTGTTCACTCATTGACAGCATGCGTGCACACACACACAAACACACATACACACAAAATGTGGGGTCTGTGGGATTGAACCAGATGGGCTAGCCTTTGATCCCCAGACCACAAAACCTGCCGTTTTAGACCCAGTCGTCTATCCATGACAGTTTGGCCCTTGTTAAAGTCAATCAGATCCTTATACTTGCCTATTTTTCCGGCTTCAAACACATCAACTTTGAGAACTGACTGTTCATTTGCTGCCTAATATAGCCCACCCCTTGACAGGTGACACTGTAACGAGATAATCAATGGTATTCAGTTCACCTGTCAGTGGTTTTAATGTTATGGCTGTTTGGTGTATATATATTTTGAGGATTACCAGTCCCCACATTACCACATTTCATTTTCCTGAGAGTTTCAAGCTCTTCAATTGTTTATTTTTAATTTGACACCCATAACAGAGGAAGGCAGTGAGTAGGAAAGAGCAAAGGAAATAGGGAGAGTGGAGAGATGCAAAACACTTTTTGACATGGCATGCCTTTTAAGTTAGAAGGTTTGATGTGCTAATGACATGCAAATGTATGCAAATGAGCATGCCTTTGCCCAGATTCAGGCAGAATGTGTGAAGCAGAGTTGCAATCTCAGGGAAAGTGTGTGTATGCTGTAAATAATTGAAATTAATAGGAAGTTGTGGAATTAAACTCAGTGGACAAACTATTGTGTGTTGTGAAAGGATAACAGGAGGATTGAAAGAGAGTAAAGACAGCCTCCTCACATTCAGCTTCATCGCATTCTTTCACTCAATTTATTCTGATCATTTCCATTTCATTTCCATTCCTCCTGCTTGTAGTTCTCATGTGAGTGGTCACGATTACAGGTCACTTATGTGCATGAGTCTTAATCTTCATATTGATGTTGAGGTCTGGCTAAGACTTGTCTGTCTGATTTAAGCCAGTGATTTACACATCACTGAAGATTTACACATCATTGTACTAACTCGTGATGTCGTGATGCACATTGCTCGTGTGTATCTGATCAGCCTCTGTGACCTGATTAGCGTGTTCCTCTATATAGCACAAGCACTTAGGTGTGAAACTGCGCATTAAGCTTCACCCAGATTTAACTTGTTTCCTCATCTCTTCTTACAAAGGATCAAATCAATATACTAAAAACATAGGAGATAGGATGTAGGACTCACTTATTTCCCCCATTATAGCATATGACTCTTGTTTTCATAAAGAGCTAATGCTATGGTACTGTCATCTCCAACAGTGTCTATGCTCAGAAAGTGGCAGGCTTGTACCTTCAGTATACGGAAAATATATATCCTTTAAACAGTTCAGTGTGCTCCCACTTCTAAAGCAGGCTGCATGTTCTTTTTTTCTCCCTTAAACTCCATCTTTTCTTCCATTCTTTCTTCTGTCAACAGAAATGGCTATTAGATGCTCATTTTCTCCTGAAAGCCTGCCTGCAAGAGGCATAGGCTGCATTAATTTCTGTTAATGGTAATGAACTGTTCAGTTTAATGAGTGTCAGGCCAGAGTGAGACATACAGAGTAAGGACACAGGAAGGTCACAAATAATATTCGAAGTGTTTAGTGAGAAGTGCTGTAGAGGTGAGAAAAATAGTTGTGGTAAAAAAAAAAAATTTAAAAAAAGTAGTAGTAGTACATTTACATTTATGGCGTTTTCAGATGCCCTTATCCAGAGTGACTTACATTTATCTCATTTTATATACCTAAGCAGTTGAAGGTTAAGGGCCTTGCTTAAGGGCCTTGCTTAAGGGCCCCACAGTGGCAGCTTGTAAGAATGTAGTAGTAGTAATAGTAGTAG
This sequence comes from Ictalurus punctatus, assembly GCF_001660625.3. Lineage (NCBI taxonomy): Eukaryota > Metazoa > Chordata > Actinopteri > Siluriformes > Ictaluridae > Ictalurus > Ictalurus punctatus. The sequence continues at coordinate 14,668,254 of NC_030428.2, read as the reverse complement.
TAATAATAGAAGTAATAGTAGTAGTAGCAGTAATAGTAGTAGTAGTAATAGTGGTAATAGTATTAGTAATAGTAGTAGTAGTAGTAGGAGGAGGATTTTTATTGGAAGTGGTGGTAGTGTAATTTGCGTTGCTGCTGTTGGTGGGGATAATAGTAGTAGTAGTAGTAGTAGTAGTAGTAGGAGGAGGAGGAGGAGGAGGAGGATTTTTATTGGAGGTGGTGGTAGTGTAATTTGTGTTGCTGCTGTTGGTGGGGATAGTAGTAGTAGTAGTAGTAGGATTTTTATTGGAGGTGGTGGTAGTGTAATTTGTGTTGCTGCTGTTGGTGGGGATAGTAGTAGTAGTAGTAGTAATAGTAGTAGTAGTAATAGTAGCATTAGTAGTAGTAGTAGGATTTTTATTGGAGGTGGTGGTAGTGTAATTTGTGTTGCTGCTGTTGGTGGAGATAGTAGTAGTAATAGTAGTAGTAGTAATAGTAGTAATAGTAATAGTAGTAGTAGTAGTAGAATTCTTATTGGAGATGGTGGTAGTGTAATTTGTGTTGCTGCTGTTGGTGGGGATGTTGCTGTTCTTGGTGATGTGGCACTATCATTATTGGTGCTACTAGTGTTGGTAGTGATGTTAGGATTCTTGGTGTTGTTTATGGTATCTATAATAGTAAATGCTATAGAAAAAGTTATGTATTATTTCAAATTATTTTCATCTATCAAACCCCCTAAAGACAAATTAAACAGACTGAGACAACAGACTGACTAATTAAACAGACTACTGTACACTGAGATATTTATTCTCTGAGTTATCCTCAAAGGATGGTGAATGTTTAAGACCTAAGTATAAAACAGCACGTCTTTCAGCTCAGCTCAGAGGTGAGGGCATGCAAGCAGAAATTGGACGATCTCACATTTTACTAACTTGGAGTGGAGTTCATGCTTGTAATAAGCTCTCAACCATAAGATGAAGTTGTAAAAGGACTGACTCTTCATATTTATATGAGTCCATAAAAGAAGGAGCCCAGTTTGTACAGATCTTGATGCACAAAAAAGCATTAGTGCTGAATAACATAGAGCCTTCAGGTCTACAAAGACTGAATGGCAAGGTTTAAGTAGGAGCATGAAGTTACTTTATCACTCCCTATTAGCACAAGTGTTCTCCATTATGGAGATGTTAGGCTGGAATCGATACTGAGAAGGGGGTATAGAAAAGAACACAGAGCCTTGTGATTTTTCCTATAAATCTGCATGGTCCTGTGAGCTCTGAAACGATTATGGGTGATTTCTCAGACAGACAATAATCACAGTGGCATGTAGTATATGTGCTTTTCGTGAAAATATCTAGTTGATTCTATTGATCTCTGCTAAAGGCTCTGATCACACTGATGCCTTTGCTTTGTCATTTGTTGTAGCAGAAAAATAGGTTTGATGGTGAAATGAAAATACATCCATAGATACATTATAGTATGTTGCATGTGCTTTATTATTTTTTGTGAATTTTTATCTTGTGGACTTTGTATAAAATTATACCATTTAAATTAAATGATCTTTTAAGTTGATAAAGCCTGTGCTCTTATACTAATTTTGTTTTCTTATTAAAGGTAAGAAAATCAGAACTGTAGGAAACAGCAGGCACACTGGCTAAATTAATATTTTTCTATTTTTTTCACAGAGAGGGGAATGCATCTGTTTAATTTGTCAGGACTCAGTTGTTGTATTTAAGGAATGCACCTAATGAGTGAAATGTGTAAAATCTTTATTTACACAGCACTGTTCAAACTGCTTCAAACCCCTTGCTTATTAAGCTTGCCGTTTTAAATTGAAATAAAAAGTAACGATGGCTGTCACGCAGGCCTATTATATATTTATGCATTTTAATTATTGCACATAGCCTGCAGCCTGTAATTCCTTTTTTTCTTCAGCTGTGCCTCAATAAAAAAAAAAAAGTTTGGACACCCCTGCTAGGATGCAGAACTGCTACAGAAAGGGAGGATCACTGAGAGCTAACAGATATTGAGGGATATTATGAATATTGTCATTCCAAAGCACAGGCTAAATCCATTTATGCTTATCATGTAAAGGCTTGTCTCACCTGTGACACATGCTTATGCAATAAAGAGCCTTGGCATCTTATCCCTTGTCTCTTGAAGCAAGCTGACATATGTTATTATGATCTTGATGTGTGATGATGTTAGGGACCTGAGAGATGTGACGGATCAACCAGTTATTAAGAGTCACTTAACATATTAAACATTATCAGCTAGGAAATTCAATGCAACAAGCATGATACACTGTGAAGACAAACAACAATAATGTGCATGATTCCAATCTACATTCAGGCTGATTGTCTATATTGCTGCTGTCAATCAGCATGGGCTACTCTGGCTATGTGAGTGAGACGGCATACATTTTGGCTTGTTGATCTGTTCTTCTCGTCTCTTTAGATCCAGTGTTTGATTTCAGTTACATTCAATACCGAATCATCTTTCTTTGACAAATGTTCAAGGCGTGCCCTTGTTCAATCCACAGCTAGTATAACTCCAACAGTGCTGAATTGATGAATAATTTGGTTTCATTGACCGTGATCCCTTTCTGGCATTTTGCTATGGCTGCTCTTTTGTTATGTCTGGACAGCAGCAATATGCTGAAACATAGGAGCTCATTATTTGAACCTTCATAAATATGAGAAGAGAATGGTCAGATCAGATTCACACCAGATGATTACTATTTCATTCTTTTTCATTTCATCTTCAGTAACTGCTTTGTCCTGGACAGGGTTGTAGAATCTAGCCCCAGAACAATGAGTGCAAGGCTGGAACACATCCTGGATGGGACGTCAGATTGTAATATATAGAATAATGGGTGGAATTTTCCACTGGGCCCTTTGGTCAATAAAGTGCTCAGCAAAAGCATTGCAGAAGTGCATGTGAAACCCTCCAGGTGCTTCTAGGCTATCTGTGCAAGGAGAAAAGCAAACACACTGCCCAATCTGGAACAATATCTACAGCTTAGCCAAAAAAAAAAAAAGGTCTTGGCAAGCAACTCTGAATAAAGGATAAATATTCATCTTTTCTCAAAATGGCCTCTAGTAGAAACATGTGAACAGCAGAGTTGTATCTGCACATTTCTATCTCTCTCTCTCTCTCTCTCTCTCCCTCTCTCTCTTTGTTGTTATTCAGCCACAGAAACAATGTCTGTCTCTGCGCCTAGTGATGTGTCTTATAATATTTGTATTGAATATTGAATGCTGTTGTGTTATCCATGGTGATCTACTCAAATTAGAGACTGAAGCAACACTCCAGTCACAAGAGTGCCATGTTTTTAAACATTCATGTGCTCTCAAACAATTTCTCCCTCTGATCTGAAACCTCAGCCATTGTTAATAATTTAGCTAGCCTGTCTAGCACTGAAGAGTAGTGGCAATGGTGGGATAGGTGCAATTGGTATGACAGCAACATTCCGCATTTCCATTTCTGATCCCACAACACAATTCACAAAAGCCTGACAAACTGTAATAAGGCTCAATCTGCAAGATTGCATGTTCATTAATCAACAGTTGCTAGAGCACTGAAAACACATTGGAAGGGAGAAATGTTGCAAATGGGAAATTACTATTAGACCAGGGTTGAGAAACTAATGTTACTGCAAATATTACATAGACTAAGCATTAATTAAGCACCAATTAACATGGTACTGTACATTCTGTAATTGGGGTTTGTCATCCTACTGAAAGCACCTATTATGTTTTCTCTGTAATATAGCTGAAACATGTCTCAGAGGTAAGGTCTTTGTTTTCTGTTCGGGTACAGAACATACATTCTGGAGCTTAAGCTGTCTCAATGAAGCAAAACATAGGGATCATAGGGAATGTGTACATAATTATAGCTGATACAGGGATAAGTGCGGCAGGATTACTGTCTTGATTTGTTTGTATGTTAGTCCTGCATGACTATACTCCAAATCTTCTGCAGTGCTAATCTGTTTCCAGTCAGTTACTGTATATGCTTATGGGCAGGATGACGTCTGAAGCTGTTAGAATTAGCCGCAGTATAAGCTTTATTTGCTTGCATTACATTAAGTTGAGTTAGGCCATAAATAATTGCCTCTCTGCTTAATCAAGACTTAATCTACTTTTATGCTATAAATCCCCAGTCTGATACCATACCATAGGGATCCTCAGTTTGCATCTATTAATCTTATCATTAGTGATGCCCTAAACTGAATGTTACTAATTTACATAAAGATAATCTTCATTTATCACATCACAGTAAAGTGATCAGGAGGATTACTCTCATTACTTACTGACCAACCTACCAGCCGGGGAGGACTTTTCTGGAATTATGGTCTCATGTCATATCTGTTTAGTTCCTCTCCCTGCTGACTAATAGAGCCACTGTTAATCACTTAATTTAATTAATTAATTTAATTAATATTCCTAAATGAATTTAAAGATTCAGTCATGAATTTTTTGAAAGCTAGTAATTTACTGCTTGTATTAGTAATACATGTAAAAGCTATTATCAAGAACAATTATTGAATATACAGTTTATTGGCAATGCAATATATCAAACTTGGGAATATCAGGCTTTTTTTATGTAAATAATAAATATGGACCATGTAACATCAGTGGCAAGCATATTGATATATGCTAGTAAATTGTTACTGTATGCTGTTTTAAACCTCCATTTCATCTCTACCATGCACATCTTTACCAGTCTCTTCAGCTGACATCCTAAGCCTTTGATAACATCAGGTTGACTGGTTTGATTTTCTGTGTATATGCAGCAATGCACTCTCGAGTTTGAGGTATTGGGGAAAGCTACAGTAAGTTGGAGACAGACTGACTGGAGACATCTGGTCAATACTGTACAACCTGAACCATTGCTGAGAGGTAAATCACATATGTAACCAGGTAGAGGCTGTACTGGCATTCTTGTGGATGTCATTACAAACTCAAAGGTTACTTTTCTTCTCAAGTTGAATTACCTTGAGAGGCATGAATTGTACAGAGCACCAATGCTCCGAAGCAGAATTTTTTTTTTTGTCTCAGAGGCATGCTAGAGGCTTTGTGCCATGGCTCCTCAAGAAAAAAAATAAGTAGTATTAGAATCAGAAACAGAGGCAATTTAAAATAAAAACTGGGCTGAGACGTGGGATTAATATCAGTTGAGCTGGTAATGTGTAACTCGCCAAATGGAAAAAGGTCAATTTGGAACCTGGAGAATATCTTCAAACCGTGAAGCATTTTTCTATCTTGTTTTTCACTGTTCACTTTCACTTTTTCCCTTTTCCTTATATGCTATACACTCACCGAGCACTTAATACACCGTCGCACTACCCATTCATGATATTATCTAATTAACCAATCATGTGACAACAGTGCGATACATAAATTCATGCAGATACAGGCCAGCAGCTTCAGGTAATGTTCACTTTAGCCATCAGAATGGTGGTGGTGTGTGTGTGTGTGTGTGTGGGGGGGGGGGGGGGGGGGGTTGTTGACTGTGACATGCGGCAGTTGTGAGCGGCAGTTCTGCAGATGGAAACACCTTGATGATGAGAAAGGTCGACGGAGAACAGCCAGATTGGTTTGAGCTGACAGAAAGGCTACAGTAACTCAGATAACCACTCTATACAAATGTGGTGAGCAGAAAAGCATCTCAGAAGCTACAACATGTCGAACCTTGAGGCAGATGGGCTACAACAGCCATATCGGGTTCCACTTCTGTCAGCCAAGAACAGAAAGCTGAGGCTGCAGCTGGCTCAAGCTCACAAAAACTGGGCAGCTGAAGACTGGAAAAATGTAGCCTGGTCTGATGAATCTTGATTTCTGCTGAGGCACACAGATGGTAGGGTCAGAATTTAGTGCCAACAGCATGAATCCATGGATCCAATCTGCCTTGTGTCAACAGTCCAGGCTGGTGGAGGTGCAATGGTGTGAGGAATGATTTCTCGGCCCACTTTGGGCCCATTAATACCAATCAATCATCACTTGAATGCCACAACCTATTTGAATGTTGTTGCTGACCATGTGCATCCCTTCATGGCCACAATTTACCCTCTTCTAATGGCTATTTCCACATGATAAAGCACCATGTCACAAAGCAAAAGTCATCTCAAACTGTATTAATGAACATGACAACGTGGCTTTCTCAGTCACCGGATCTGAATCCAATAGAACACTTTTGGGATGTGGTAGAATGGGAGATTCACAGTATGAAAGTGCACATGAAAAATCTTCAGGAATTATGTGATCCAATCATGTCAACTTGGACCAGAATCTCAAAGGAATGTTTCCAACATCTTGTGGAATTCATGCCACATAGAATTGAAGCTGTTTTGAGAACAAATGGAGGCCGTACCCAGTATTAGTATAGTGTTCCTATAGTGTTAATTGAGTGTATATAAAATATACTGTTTTTCATTGATTTTATTTTTATTTTTGCTCTCTATTTTTGTCACAGTTGTTGCATTTTTTTACTTTTGTAGTTTAGTAACAAAATGTGGATTGAGTGATACGTCCAGCATGCCTTTAATCAAAAATCTGATGCTGTGTTGTGCTAGAGTACCTCATCCAGCCCACTAGGAACAAATATGTCTACTGAGATGAAGAATGTAACAGTGTGAGGTATGAATTTGTATTCCATGGCTGTCTATCACAATCCTCAGTCCTCACACGCATGGATAGTCGATGTTCTGTAGAAAAGCCTACGTTGTATAGAGTTGTGATACAAGCAAGAGTCATATGAGTGAATGTACCATTGTATATTTAGTTGGAAAGCTTGTGTTTATATATATATATATATATATATATATATATATATATATATATATATATATATATATATATATATATATATATATATATAGTATTTGTGTGTGTTTGTGTATTTCTGTGTTTCCAGGAGGAAGCATTCAAGGTTTCAAAGCATCGACACATTTATTATTCAATTAAAGCTGCCTGAGGTCAGAACACCACATTAGGTTTGGGCTTTGAGCAGAGAGTTGCTGAGAAATTAATCTAAAAAAAGACAGTCACATTAAATAACAGACTTTACCGCACCTAATTATCTTGTTTTGCTGCACTATGCTATACACTCATCTGTTTCTAATCAATCAGGGGAATGCCTTCTAATGATCATATTGCATATGTGACTTCACCCTGCTTTAAATGAACACGTGGAAAGGCTGCAGTAAAGCAGCTGTATTGATGAGTGGTTTTGGAGGTCATCTCAGTTAGACTGCTTCCAAGTGAGAACTGGTGGAGTCGCAACAACTGCTGTTCCACTAATTAGCAGTAGCCTCTGTGTGTTTGTGTGTGTAAAACTCTGGTGTTGCAAGGTAGCAAAGCAAGTAAACAAAGCCCACACAGTACTTGTTAAAGAGGAAGTCCATTGTAGATCCTGATCTCCCGCCTCTGTGGATAATGGCTTATGATGTGTTTCTGTTTGTTTGCCCTTGTTTACTAAGAGTCGATGATGGGAATTTTTGGATGAGCTATGCTGCATCAGCAACTTGGACATCAGAGACAGAATAAGTATTAATGTGGAGGAGGGGAGGAGAGAATTCTCTGTCCAACAGAGAGATAAAAGTGAGAGTCTATGCTACAATGCTAATAATAATAATAATAATAATAATAATAATAATAATAATAATAATAATAATAATAAAATAAGAAGAGCTACTGTATCTGGGAGAACTGAGAACAGTAAAAGAAAATAAGAAATATTTCAGTCAAGTAATTTTGGTACATTGCAGTATTCAAACTGAGGCCTATAACTGCAATTTCAGTGAAATTTAAAATGCAGTCTTTCACTGATAATTACTTTTAATATGTACTTCCTTAATTAGTCCTGAGAGGGAATTTAGAGTGTTTAGGTAGAAGCTGTGTCACTGAGCTGACAAAGAGTCCCTACCCTTGGATGTTTTTTTTTTTTCATTACTTGAGAAAAAAGGAAATCACAGGGGGTGCTTTCCTTCGTCTTTGCTCATTGTTGATGTCCAATTTTCATTGCTACTTGATGTGGAAATTGGATAGTGACATAGAGAGGTTACCTGACTATCACTTGATATTCCATCAGTGTCTCAGTTAATTCAGAAATCACATGCACAAACATGCCTGGAGCATTGGGTCACGTATTCTGTCTAATCTTGATTATGTTCCGCCCTCGTGAAATGCATTTGTTTATTGAGTGCAATCAGACCTGATTTCACAGACTGGGTTTCATATTCTAAAGCACATTAGTGATTAAGGTTCCATCACATGCACTTTTCAGCTTTGTAAGCGAAAGCTGATGGTATAAATTCTGACTTGCAATGCATAATAACCCACCCCCTTCTTCCAGCAGCAGTAGTGATGGAAGTGTAAAAAGATATGCCATATTCATCTCATCGCACTCCACTTGCACAACACACTCACATCCATGCTACTGTCATCCATCTGCAGTAGACAAAGCACTGAGATGAAAACTAACAGATTACCATATCCATGGAAACTATAGGAAAATCCTTTGGAGATTTCATGCAAAGCACTGTTGTTATTCATTTCTGGAGTTACAGTTAGGCCTAATCAAAACTCTGCTTGTTCTGAATTTAATAGACTGGTTGTCACTATGATAGCAAATTAGCTTAATCCTTTACTAAGACATAAAAGCAGTTTTAATTAGATTTTAATGAAACCTAAAAACCCGTGTCCATCTGACAGCGACTAGAAGGAGACACTAATCAACTTCAGTCCTCTGTCAGACAGGACAACAGGAGCATGACCAAGCAGAGGAGAGACGTATCTGTGCTGTTCCTCGCCTGCATCCGAGTCTCTGGCAAGAGCCTGGCTGTGCATGTTAAATCTGTCAAGGCAGATAAGCAGCAGAATAAATCCAATTCACCACCACTGTGGCTTTCCAAGATTCTTCCAATTAAGCAGACAGTACATACTAAATGGTAAAGCTATATACTTTATCCCATTTCTTAAGATTGAAGCTATGGTGACTCTTAAACGCTTAAATCATTACATTTTACAAATTGATGAGGAAATCAAACCTTTGATGCTATTTCATATAACACTACTATTCCCCAGATACAAATTATACTTCTGGCTCCTTCTTTTTTCCAGCAAGAGGATGGCACTTGATGGAGTCATTGTTTCGTGCAGAGCATAGATGGGTTCTGGTGCGTCAAGGTTCTTGCCTATGTCAAGTACAAGAAAGGCTTATAATGAACAATGACAAGAAGATGTGCAGTTGAACTTGCTCACCCAAGGCCATCGTTAACAAAAAACTGTGGCCAACCTCACTGGATAACAGTATAGGTGGTATAGTTATATAGGGAAAAGTGACCATAGGTAAGGGAAACTATACTCGTGACTCGGGGTGGAAAGAGTGACATGAGTTACTGACATGAGTAAAAGTAAAATTAACTTTTTTTTATGTGTACTATTGAAAGTATTGTTATATTTTATATATAAGGAATGCATTTTTAAACAATTATTTTAACTAACTAAGTAAGCTCTGAAGTGAACATAAAGAAATGTAACATTAGTTGTCCAGCTTACTTTTGAAAAATGCAAATGAATAGTGATAAAGTGTCTACATGTTGCACATAGAATATTGTATGAGGAGGGTTAGAAACGTGTCTGTCAGTTAGATTCATAAAGCGTAGGGGATTCTCTTAAAATTGGACCTTATTTTGATTATTTATCCTTCACAAAACCTAAACTGCTCAATAATAAAATATACAAGATAGAACCTAGCATGACAACTGCCTGAATCTGAAAGCATCCTAAAGTGCTAGAATGCTAGAATTGGCAGAACAGGTTTGTGATTTGATACTGCATATATAAATATCTGTGTGAGACAAGGGAGCCAATATTATAGTAAGAAGCTCTGATGCACATAGAATTGAAAAATGGCCCATTAAGGGAAAGTTATGGTTGGAAATCTCATTAGGGCAAAATTAGGTTTGAAAAACAACCTCCCAGTTGGCTGTCGAACTCAGATTTATACTTATGAGGTGGACAGTGATATATAATCACCAACATCTCTGTAAATACACCAATATTTTCTGATTTATTCATCAGGGCATTTTTAGAATAAAGTTTATTTGTAAAACTTAGGACAGCAGTGAATTGCTATTGATTAGATACTAATTTAATTCTCCCAGATGTGCTGCTTAGGGCTGTCTGATTTCCTCTGCAAGAGCCTGAAAAGATGCATGAGCTCAAGCTCTCAGTGTGCTCTGTGTGCAAATATATATATGACCCCTGATGTTTCAATTACCTCTTGAAATTCTCTGCCCAGATTCTTGCAGTGAATTATCCCTGGCATGGTGTCAGCCTATGGGTTTTAGCCACTCCTGAGCACTTGGAAGTGCTCCCCCTCCCCTCCCAGAACCTGTCCTCTCCACATGGACATGCACTTCCATGGAGGCCATAAACAAACCTCTCAGTTTGGGGCTGAGGCAGCTGTTGCAGTTGCAGAGCCACATTCAAAATGTTCACCATTCATTGTGACCAAGAGATGGAGGAGGGAGGGAGTAAAGAAGTTGGCACATCTGAGTGAGAGAGAACCTTAATCCATTACCTCCAGCTGCTTGTGTAGAAGAGTGTCTGAGTCTGGCACAGTTCCACTTATATCTAAGCCTCTGCATGATGTGTGTATGTGAGTGGTACATTCATTTGTGTCTGTTAAACACTGTTCTATTGTCTGATTGCATAGCAGGTTTTTTGATGGTAGCCCAAACTTTTATTTGTATAGGTTTGTTTTATGCATGCCCACTAGTGAGCATGACAAATCTCTGTGTCTGTCCCCTCCAGCACATTAGCATTTGCGATTATTTGATCTCAATCATGCCAAATGTAGCTGACAGGATTAAAATCACAGAGGCAAATGTCAAAATCACACACATCGCTTATAAAAGGCAACAACACCATTTTTTGCTTAGAGCGATTTGAAAATGCCAACATGTGTAAGGCTTTAAGCAGCAGGGTCATGAGGAAAATAAAGCTTTTTGGTTAGCCAGATTAGTGGTCTAAATGGGGAGAAGAGCACGGCTAATAGCAATAGATATGGAGAATTGTTATTTTGGCAGAAGGGGCAATGTGTATTCTGGTGACTGCCAATATCCATAGCCCAGAGCATGGCTGAGCTGCTTTAGTGCCCATGGGACAGCACCTCTGAGAGCCTACGATGTCAGCACTACCAGAAAATGCATTGTGATGTGGCTAACGCACTCAAACCTAGGAAAACAATCTTTTTGCTCCTTATCCATAGCCGGTTGATGCATGCTGCAGGCATTCAGCTCAATGCATTCAGTTTAATTCTCAGGCCCATCCCAAGCCTCTGTAATGAATGCAGCAGCAGTCTAATATGGAGTTTCTGCCTGCTTAATTGGCTAGCATGCTTCTGAGCCGACCACAGAGGGAGACTCCATAGATAAATTTCCAGAATAGCACAAAAAAAAAGAGGAAAAAAGAGTATTTAAAAATTCCGCTCCGACAGGCAACAGACTCTTTCACAATTTCACATCTGCTCATCTCGACTAAACCACTGCGGATTTATCCATGCAGCGTAAGTGAGAGCAGCCACATGAACATTAATATTCATGATTGTGGCAAATGGGCCAGAGACATTTTCTTCTACTGTGGACGCTTACACCAGGAGCTACATAAGTTGTCGGTTTCAGAAGGAAGTAAGCTATCAAACTCTTTTTCCACCATCCTGCTATAGATTATCGTATCAACCTGAGTTCAAGATATGCACTCGCATGTGCCACTGTGAATCTCGTTTGGTTTTTTGCCTCTAGTACTGCCTCTACTGCTAGCACTCAAGCCAGAAGAGGGAGCTGTCAGTAAGGTTGTACAGAAAGTTTATGATGACTTTAAAAGGCCAGCAGTTATGTTGCTAAATATATCCTCTAATTTGAACCCAACCAAGACTACAAAAATGCCATCAACATATGTCATGTATTTCATTTGGCCTGCAGTCACTACCATGTTCCCAGATTTAATCAAATGTTGACAATATGAGGCATGCATGAAGCCTTTAGCCATCAACAACACATAAACTAACTAGTCCCAAAAGCATTATGGTGACTAGAAAAATAGCATTAAGCATTCTCCACTACATGGGCATAGCAAATATTCATTCATTCGTTTTCTGTAAACACTGATCAGGGATGCGTTGGATCTGGAACTTATCCAGGGATCATTGACAAGAGATAGAAATCTTGATTGGACACTATTCCATCACAGGACACCATGCACATAACCTTTCATAATTCCCTAGAGGCATAGGCAGAGGCATATTTAATGATATGTTTTCAGGGTGTGGGATGAAACCAAAAAAAAACCCAGAGGAAACCCACAAGGACGAAGGAAGAAAATTCAAAGAAACTCCACTCAAACAGTAACATAATCAAAAGGATCATGGAGCTGTGAGGCAGCAATGTTACCCACTGTGCTATAGTGCCACCCAAATTACTAAGTTAAAAGCACAAACGCATGTATCAGTGTGCCATAGTGAGGTCCTCAGAAAGAGTTCATTTAGTGCTCTGTATATGAATCATTATATTATCATTTGTCAATGACATAAAACATTAGACGTCCTCATATTTTATATGTCCAATATTTTTCCAGTCACATTTGAAAGCAAAGAGGAATGTCATCCCAAATATTAATATTTTACCATGTGTAGAAATAATAGAGAAAATGCCATTTAATTTAATAACCAAAATGATCAATACCAGTTTCTCTAGCTTTGACGATGATTATACTGATCTTCTCTTGTTTATAAAAGATTAAAGGATGAAATGGAAAATGTTTCTGTAAACCTCACATTAACCCCCATTCTAACCTCATCTATTTTATTCAGCTTAGGCCCCCACCTTCCAGATATTCCTCAACAGTGTCTCTTTATTTCTTTAAGCTCAATTTGGCTAACAAAACTGGGGATATGACAATGGCCAGAAACCCCAGGTTTAATCACAAAATTATTCCAGAATCATCTGGCAACCAACGTATGCAAGGAGAGCTTATCGTTAAGAGCTAAAGAGGTTGTTCCTGATTCATTTGAGAATGCTGCCAAAAAAGCCAGAGTTGAACATCGCAATTCAACCTCAAATGGGGAGCAGGAGGGAAACTCGGCTCTCGGGCTAGAAGGAGAACTTTGTTGAAAAGTGTGTGCTTCTGCTTTTGGACTCACATCTGATTATATGTTGTCACATCTGATTATATGTTGTCCATATTCCTAGAAAAAGACTCAGACAGTTTGCATATTTGCAGTCAATGACTCAATAAGCATTTCTTCCGAACTGTCTAATGTGCTTTGTGCATTTATGTGGGACCAGATGGTAATGATTTCACAGATAGGCTTAGTTTCATTAGCTTGTTGAGTTATATCCAAAAATCAATTCTATAAGGTTCTTTCTTGATCATTATCTTGTCAGCATTCACATTCACAGATTTATTTAATTACTGCTAATACTTTTTCAGGATGGGGTTATAACTAATGTGATTAAGTAGTGTCTTTGCAGGAAATTGAGCTTTTGTTCAAAGGAATTGTTGTTTGTACTAAACAAAACGGCCAAATAATATATATATATATTCATAAAGATAAGCATTTATACACACTTGACAGACTCCCATGCTCACAAAGTTCATGGAATGGAATGAGCTCAATACCGCTGATGAAAACTCTATTTGTATGCTGCATATATTGTAAAAGAAACACATTTAAGCCAGAAATGACTGTGTGTTTGGGCTTTGTAGTACGAGAAAGAAATAGAAAATCGGCATATGAGAATGAGTGTTCAGCTGTTGGGCTTTCTATGACCATAAGGTTTTAACACTCTTGAGAAATTATGCATTGTTTTTTTATATTAAAAAAACACTGCAGTGCACAGCAGCTTGTAATAGAACCCAATATCAGGTTATTTCTCCTCTGAAGGGTTGGTGCATCAACCTGGTCTGTCTGGCTGACTGCTAGGCTTGGCAGCTTGTGAGTGAGCAGAGCAAATGCCCTCCTTTTTCTTGTTTGTATTTACAGCAGCTTGAATGCCTTGTTTTTACCTCTTATCTCAGAGGTTTTGAACAGCACCTGCACCTGAATCTGCGCCATACTTACATGGTGGTGAGTCAGAGAAAGGCTGGGCTGCAGTCCTCTCTCTTATCTCGCACTCTGCCCCACCCTCCAAACAGCTGCCGAAACACTCTTCAGAAACAGCTTTACGCCATAATGGTACAAAACATATAGCACTCAAGCTCTGCCAAATTACAACTGAGAGCTGTGTCAGGCAGAATACATCAAATGTATTCTGATATATAATGAGACCAACACTAGTGAAGAATATAAGTATAACATAAGTGTTCTGGTTGATGACAGCTAATGCTAACATCCTTCAGTAAGAACAATAATAATCTGTACTAAATTATATATGATTAATTATAACTGTCTCTTTGATTTTTAATGTTAACCTGCTGTTGTATTATTCATCTGTTCATTCCAGAAAGAACCAGTGGTGGAAAGAGGAATCACCAGCTTAAAGTACTTAAAGTACTGCTCCTGTAGCAAAAATTCACGATTAAAAATAGCAACTACTTTTAATTTACTCATATAAGAATAAATTAGTCATTTGGTGAAAAACTTATTCTTTATTTTGAATTAAAATGTAATTTTTAAGTAAGTGAAAATTACTTATTCAAATTATTTGTTTCTATGTCTACAAATGACACAACAAGTCAGTTAAAACTACTGCAAAAACCATCTACATTATATTAAGACAAGTGTGTGTGTGTATATATATACACATACATATATATATACATACACACACCAATGGTAGCAGGGCTGCCATGCAAGGTGCTAACTTGACATCAGGAGCAACTTGGGGTTCAGTGTCTTGACCAAGAACACTTCAGTATGTGGAGTCACGTGGGCCGGGAATCAAACTGCCAACCCTATGATTATTGGACAACCCGCTCAACCACCTGAGCCACAGCCAACCTATATATATATGCTTCTGATGTCAAGTTAGCACCTTGCATGGCAGCTCTGCTACCATTGGTGTGTGAGTGTGTGTGTGTGTGTGTGTGTGTGTGTGTGTGTGTGTGTGTGTGTGTGTGTGTGTGTGTGTGTGTGTGTGTGTGTGTGTGTGTGTGTGTGTGTGTGTGTGTGTATGTATGTATGTATGGTTGAATGAGACACAGTGTATAGCGCTTTGGATAAAAGCGCTATATAAGTGCAGACCATTTACCATATATTCTGAGTGTTACCTACTGTATACACTGTAGCAGCACTTACTGAAGATATAATTTACACAGCAGGAACCTGACATCTCTTAAGTTTAATACAGAGCTTTCATACTGTAGAAAGATTTGGCTAGTCTAACTAGTACTGCATGTTGGATGTTCATGGGTTTCTGGCTTACATACTTTGCAGATCATTTTCACACTGTTTCACCTGAAGCATTAAAAACTGAAGATACTTGATAAATTGGTCCAGGGATGCTCATCTGTCTCCGCTTTCTCACATATGACTAAGCATTTGGAGCCTGAAGTGTACAGTTTTAGCAGGAAACTGCTTTATTTTGATTGGACCTCGAAATGTATTTATTTAAAATAAAAAATACTGTATTTAAATTGTCTTACACTCTTCTGGGTGTAAGGGTGGGTAAAAGTGAGGGTAAAGAATGATCAAAGTATACTGTGTAGTAAAATTCAATGTTTTATTTAAAAATATCTCGAGAAAAATTATTATGATTTAATAAAAAGGGGGTCAGTCCATTTCAAGTGGTCCAATAAGTGTAAAATTGGTTGCTTGACCATTTTGAAAAAAATTTTAGTGATTAGCTCTATGTATTGGCATTGCAAAACCACATTTTTTTCAGATTTAAAGAACCCTGTGATAGATCATGCTTCACTGTTGCCAATTTCAAATGTAGTAATATTTTTAGATTGTATGTCAATCATAAACATAACTACTGCAAAATTATGTACTGTTCATTTTTATTATTTGTTATGCTTATATTACATCTGTTCATTTCTCAAAATGCATGAATAATGTAGACTTCTCACCAGAATTCTACTAGCCCTAGCTGTGTAACCAGTGGAATCTCAAACTTTTTACAGCAGGATGCTACTATAGAGGACTTATTTCTGTTCATATCTGGCCCTCCACAAGAGATATTCAACCCAAAATGAGGGGAATTTTTAAAAATGTAACTTTCTCACCCCATAAAAAAAAAATATTATAAGAGACGTCTCAAACCTGAAATGTTCTGCATGCACACTGTATTTGCCCAGGTACCCCCTAAAAAAATAAGACTGAGACTCGAACCCTTCTCTTTATAAATTAACCTTAAAAGTGTAACTGTGAGTAATCTTGAGCATTATAATTGGACTTAAGTTCTAAATCTTAGGAACAAGAATGTGCAAAATGTTTAGGTTTGTACATGTATTTGTAATGTGTTCTAGAGATCAGTTTTTGTTCCAAGGAGCTAGGACCATCCTGAGCCGAGATATTGAGGTTTCCGTACACAGCTATATAAGCAAAATTTGTGAACTCTTTTAAACAATTATTCAGTGTTATTACTTCCAGTGTTAGCAGTCCTGTTTTTTCCACAACATGTTGGATAGAAACAGTTCAGTGAGCATATTGCAAAGTTTCCACTTCTTTCTTGACAAGTCCAGGCATTTGGAACCTGCTACAATGTTCATGAACTGTTCACAAACAGAAGGTGCTCCCTTCTGATAAGTTTTAGGTGCTAGAAGATAATTTCTAGCAAATCCCTGGGCTCAGTCTTGACAATGGCATTGTCAGGGAAAAAAAATTTGAGTAGAATGTTTGTGCTTTCCAAACTAAAGTACAAAGAGGCTTATCTGCTCACTTGTGATTACCATTTTAATAGCTTTATTTTGAAGGTAGAACTTTGTCGCTTTACAAAGCACTTGAAAGGTGGAAGACGTTGAGTTTGACATCAGTGCAGTACACAATTATGCGTCCTGGAAGAGATCTCATTTATTCAGTGCATTTTATCTATGTATGTTTTTACTGCACCAACGCAAAATCCACTTTGCTGTCTCAGAATGAGATTTCAAAGGGACACTGAACATAGGAACATATTTGCACTGCATAGCAGTTTCACATGCAACAGCAGAGGCTGCGGTCATCGGTCAATGTCATTCAAAGCTAAATCACCTTCTTTAGAACCCCTCACACAAACATGGCTGCACTGGCAGATATGAATATGTACCGGCTGTGTATGTAGTGGAGAGTCAAGGGTTTTTTTTAAGAGAGGGAGAAAGAGATTGAGAGAAAGAGAGATTGAATTGAAGGAAGATTGGTCTGGAGACTGGACTCATCACAGCCTCATCAATAACAGTGGGGAGATTTGTCAGGGTTGATTGGGACACAACAATGTGTGTCCCTGGAGTGTTACTGGAGGAAGACCTCTGTGTATATTATTGCATCCTATACAAAAATTAACATGAAAAAAAAATGCTTTGTTGCTAGGTATGTCTATGATTGCATTTTTACTATTATTATCTACAGAAGTACCCCACTTCATTTTGATGCAACTATTTATATTGTTTATTTTGTTATTTGTGAATGGTGTGCTGTATGATGGCTAGGGTAGATTTTACTACAGTATTTTAAACATTAAAGCTACATATTCCAAAGTAAGTGATCTTTTGTAATCCATTTTCTATAATTTATAATCCTAGAACATAGTAACACCACATTGTATATGAACAATCACTGTTACACCATGAAAGGAAAAGTCCACACTGAACGAAAATCTTTATCGTTATCATGTGATCTTCAATGGTGCGTATTTTGTATGTAAGATTCTTTGTTGTGTTTGTTATAAAGGTTGTGGTAGTATTATGGTTCAGATTACGAAGTCATAGATACCCCAAAGTACTTTATAGTAAACTAAGGTGGCTTTCGCTTACGGTGTATGTGTTTGTCTGACTACATGTGTGAACTGAATGCGCATTTATCAGCTTTGGTGTGAGTGTGTACAGCATAAATGTGAATAATGCAGTGAGGAGATAATGCATCAAACCTGCACACCCCACACACACACACACACACACACACACACACACACACACACACACACACACACACGCAGCCCACACACACACACTCACACACATACACTTGCCACTGTCGCCTACAAACCCCATGTCCATTTACTCAGTATTAATTAAAGAGCTGAGCATTAATTAAAGGCTGATTTCTATTCTGCTCCTCCTGTTCCTCACCCTACTTTCCTGTGAACACCTCTCTCTCTCTCTCTCTCTCTCTCTCTCTCTCTCTCTCTCTCTCTCTCTCTCTCTCTCTCTCTCTCTCTCTCATTTTGCCATTCCTCACTCCATTTGTCTCTCTACAGGCTAAGAGAACCAACAGGGGGCACAATTAATAAGACCAAAGTACACATTTATTTATAATAATAAATACTCCTGAAGGCACATGCATTTATAATCTTGTTTACTCTGTTGTGCACTCATACATGGAGATCTCCATTATTCCTCCACACAAGTTATTGGAGGGATGTGAGGAGCACTGACTGGTGATGATGACCATAGGCATATGAGATTGTTCATGTTCTCTGCTCAGTAGTTCTGTCATTTAAAAGAGAACCTATAATCATGACTTTTTGTATTTAAAAAAATATATATTTGATATATTTTTAAATATATGTATAGTTTATTTTGTGTGACTTTTACTTTACATTGTCTGGGGAATGGTAATTCACTAAAACAAATACACCTATATTTATTCAATTATTTTGCACTTTTACATAAAAAGTAGTCAAACCAGAAAAATTTGATGCTGAAATGGCTTGGATATATGGTATGGATGAATAATCCTCTCTTCAAGTCATTTGATCTGAAATTAGTCCCCAAAGTCATAATTCCCATGTAGAACTATTTTACTGGATTTACAATATTTTTTTATGTCTTGCTGGAGGGAATATTTTCAATTATCAAGGTCAGTATACTCCAGTCTGACAAAACTCCTGAATGGATTGGCTATTCTGAAATCTCTAGAAGAGACACTCTTCCTAACCTCTGGGTCTACCTGGCATTTTAAACCTATTTTTATTATTATTAATATTAGTAGTAGTAGTAGTAGTAGTAGTAGTAGTAGTAGAAGTAGTAGCAGTAGTAGTATTGTTGTTGTTCTTGTTGTTTTTGTTGTTCAACTTGTATTGGTTCACCTTGTCAGGCTGGAAAGTGTTTGTTTGTTTGTTTGTGGATTATGGTTAGTGTGTCAGGATCACATTCAAATAAAATTTTAACCTTGATGAAAGTTTAAAAGTAAGAGTCCAAACTGTAGAACACAAAGATATGTGATTATGCTGCCCATACAAATTAGTATGGAAATAAAGTTACTTGGACAAACCTGAAACATATTTGAGCCATACATTTGGATGGTCTGAATAAAATGAAAGGAAAAAAAAACAGGATTTTTGTGTTGTTTTGTTTATGTGAACATTCATTTAAGAGTAGCAGTATTATTATTTTTTTCATGTTGATCAAAGGAAACCATAAAATTCAGTATAATGACTACCAGAAAATAGGAAAGGAAAAATAAAACGAACTGGTTGATAGACATTTTCATCTTGCCATTGACATGAGTCAGCATTAGACAACCTATGCACAGAAAGCTGAGCATGAATAAAAGGTTAGAAAGAGCCATATCAGATTCACCTGCTTCGTGGCTGCTCATGCAATTTCACTCACTATGACTAATTAGTCAAGTCATTTATTCTAGTGTTTCCCTAAGACCCACCACTATTCATGCTGTTCCAACCAAACACACAAACACACAGTCATTTGCCTGTCAGCCAACATGTTCTGGAAATTATGAGAAATGAAATCAGTTGCAAGAGCATATATTTTGCCATGGAGCTATACATGGACCTCAGCTTGTGAGGTTATTTTTCAGGGTCATATTTTTAGGTTTCCTGCTTATTTTATTGATGTATTTATTTTTCTTTACCATTAGTGTGCATTATTTATTCAAAGACAAGTTATAAATTATAAAAATGACTATGTATCCAGCAAATGTGAGTGGATTTTAATGCTGATTTAAAGCTCTGTGTTGTAGGTAAACAGTTGTGAACAGTAAACTGTATATCCAGCAGCAATATAGTTAGTGGTGTTTACCAACAGTATTCCAACAGCTTCTTGTCTGAATGAGGAAGGATATGAGGAGTGAAGGGGATAAGAAATATGAAAGAGCTCTCACTGTTGCTGAATCCAAGAGCTCACTGGAGGAAAGCTGGTAATCACTATAGTTTTACAGACTCTGAGTGTTATGCTGCTCTAGCATGGGTGTGTCTGTCTCACATAGATCTTCCAGCAAGAATCCAATCAAATCCGCCTCCAATTCAGCCACATAGCTCCTTTGGGAAGTGACATTAGCACCAAGACTGTGTTATCTGTGCAAATGCAGGCACCACAGAGCTCTGGTCAAGCCCGCCTTGTTGTCCTTCTTCTTTTTCTGCACTACCCTTTCCCTTCATGCATTTTCAAACTCTGTTTAGCGTTTTATACAACCACAGTTTACTCTCTGAACAAACTTGCTTTGTGATAAAGAATGACCTGATTTGTGGACACACACACACACACACACACACACATACACACACACACACACACACACACACACACACACACATACGTCTTACCATCCTTGTGAAGACCTTCAATTGACATAATTATGTACAGCCTATGTATGTCTAACCTTAACCTCAGTAAGCAAAAGGAAACCTATGGCTCTTTTATTCACTTGTTTGTTTGTTTGTTTGTTTAACTCACCTGCAGTTTCTGATTAAAAAATAATAAATACATTTTAAAATGTCTACACAAGGGCAAAACTGTCAGATATTCTTGTCCTTGTAGGCTATGATAGGAATGGTCCCAGCCAAGATACAGTATAAAAGCCCACCCACACACATAGAAGCTGAAAGAAAAAGATTGTTTAATGCTTGTGAGACAAATAAATGCAATAAGTAAAATTGCACTCCAATAGGGTGAAATAATTTCTTTGAATTAAGTAACAATAACTTAAAATAGGCTGCATTATGTCGCTTACTATGTACTGGAGAAGTTTAATTATCTCTTGAAGAAAAATGGTAGATGTAATGTCTAGGTCTGAAATATTTATGGGTTTTTTAATTTGATATCTTCTTTCTTCTTGTCTCTTCACTTCCCTCTGCTCCTCTTCCCTTCTTTTCCATTCTCTTCTCTTGTAGATGTAAAGAGGGTTACCGTGGACTTCGCTGTGACCAGTTTGTTCCTAAGACAGACCCCATCCTTTCCAACCCAAGTATGTTTCATGCCTATCATGCCTATTCGCTGGTTTTATGGAATTTATGAGGGAACTACAGTATTTGTTTTTCCCAAATACAAGACAACTGTCACCAGAACTGATACAGTCTATGCCCTACAAACTCTCCAAGTGTTTTTGTCAATGATGACAATCCCCCCCCCCCCCCCTCCCCGTCCCCGTCCCCTCTGAATTTTTTTTTTTTTTAAAGTCAGTGGAACACAAAATCTTGTTTTTAATTAGCTTTCTTACTTTCTTTATTTATCTAGTTTTAGATTTTTTGTTCTTCCATCTTGAACTACTTGTTCGGTAAAACTTAGGGAGTGCTTTCCAAAAATCAAATATGCTAAAAAGAAGCTAATTATGCTCCAGCTTAAGTGCTGAAATTAGCAGAACATTACAATGCTGCAGTCTTCGGGGAAAATAGTTTTTAATCAGTGTGCATTTGTATCCTGTCTTCTCTGCACGACAGCTAGGATCTTAGCATTTGAATGTGGAACTATTGGTGTTTTAAACCAAATCGTTTCATGTGCATTTTCTGTCACAGTACAGGTAGATTTTTGGACTAATGTGAGTCTTTGAACGATCATGGCTCATTAGCAATTGAGCATTATGCAGGCAGGCCTTGTTTTTCTTTTATGTGAACAGAATACAGAGAAGAGGCAATAATTGTCTCGCTAATTTGAGGTCAATACTAAAATCATTAGTTTCTTTGGAGTTAGATTGGATTCTTGATCAGTATGGTGGGCATTTGTGAACAGATTAAGAATGACACTGACAGATGATTGCAGAAGTTCATAGAGAGATAACTGACTCACTCGTCTTTAGCGTGTTTGCTTTGTCAATGTAATTTAGAGTTTTAGACTTTAAAGTGCTTTTTTTGCTATACAGATTGTTTCAATACAGCTTAACTCCTAAGTAAGCTAAGGCTGACAGCGACAGGAAAAATCTCTCTCATATGGAACTAAAATGAATGAATCCTTGAGAGGAACCAAGAATCAAAAGGAGCAGCCCATCTTCCTCTGGTTCACACTGAGGATCATGCGTTGTTTTTTGTTTGTTTGTTTGTTTGTTTTAATTTAGTTAAATTCAGTTTTACTTGTATAGCGCTTTTAACAATTCCCTAATGAGCAAGCAGAGGCAATGGTGGCAAGGAAAACCCCCTGAGATGATATGAGGAAAAAACCTTGAGAGGAACCAGACTCAAAAGGGAACACATTCTTCTCTGGGTAACAATGGATAGCGCGATTATAAATAAATAATTCCGTTCTATAAATGTACTAATACTACATAGTCAAATAGTGCAATTGTGTAACCAGGAAAATTCATTACAGTTTTTACATGAAGTCTGTTTTGTTCACTGTTCACTGATTGAGACTTGAGTGCAAAACTGTTTGTGGCAATTGTAGTCCTAGCCATCATAACATAACTGTTCATATGAATAGAAGTCCAAAGCCATCTTATGGTTTTTAAGTGGTACCATCCTCAGTAATCTCTAAGATTACTAATGATCTTTAAGCTGCACCATGTCAGGCCATCCTCAGCAGCAGCATTGTGGCTTCCAATTGATGAGAACTCCAACCAGAAGTAGGGCATCAGGATGGATCAGGCAGGTCCAGAGAGCAAAAAGCGTCAAGATCACTGGCATCTCAGGAGTATCATGTGCAGCTTGACAGAGAGGGAAAGAGAGGGAGCGATTATTAGATTTGCTTATTGTTCCATAATGGTTAAGGACAATGTACTTTGTGTGAGTGCAAGCAGGGGCTCCGACAAGACTAGCTGTGACAGCATAACTAAAAGGGAGAGTCAGAAGGTAACACAGACATGAGGGCACCCTGGGACATAAGGTGACCAGCCAGTGGGTAGTTGGGGGGGGGGGGGGGGGGGGGGGGGGTGGACACACTAACAAATAGCCTGCACCTTTTGATCGAAGTAGGCATGGCGGATCATAAAAAACCAAAAGTTCACTCAGGTAATATGGTGCAAGACTAATCTGTGCTTTATAGTTCAATAGTAGTTTTTTATAATCAATGCAAAATTTTACTGGGAGCCAGTGCAGTGTGGATAAGGTTCGGGTGATGTGGTCATATCTTCTTTTTATAGTAAGAACTCTTTCAGCTGCAACTGGAGTTTGTTTATGCACCTACTGGAACATCCAGATAGTAAATCATTACAATAATCCAACCGAGAGTTGACGAAAGCATGAACAAATTTTTCTGCATCATGTAGTGACATTATATTTCTTATCTTGGCGGTATTTCTGAGATGAAGGAAGGCTATACTAGTAATATTATCTACATGAGCTTCAAATCAAAGACAGGGGTCAACAATCACACAAAGTCTTTTACTCCTGCACTTGATGAAACAGAAAGGCCATCCAGAGTTACTATGTAATCAGAAAGCTTACTTCTAGCTACACGTGGTCCTACTACTTCTGACTTGTCAGAATTAAGTAAGAGGAAGTTAATAAGCATCCAGTGTCTAATGTCCTTTACACATTCCTCAACTTTATTAAGCTGGTGTCTCTCATCTTGTTTTGCTGAAACATACAACTGTGTGTCATCAGCATAACAGTAGAAGCTAATTCCATGTTTTCGAATAATTTGACCCAGAGGTAGCATATATAAAGAAAAAAGCAGTTGTCCTAAAACAGAACCTTGTGGAACACCAAACTTTACCTCAGTATGCATAGAGAAGTCACCATTTACATCTACGAACTGATAGAAATCAGTCAAATAAGATCTGAGCCAGGAGAGGGCCACTTCCTTAATGTCAACAGCATTTTCTAGTCTATCAAGGAGAATAGTATGATCAGTTGTATCAAAAGCTGCACTAAGGTCAAGCAACACAAGCAAGGAGACAACCATGATCAGAGGCCAGTAGTAAGTCATTTACCACTTTAACCAGCGCTGTTTCTGTGCTATGATGAGGCCTAAATCCTGACTGATACAGTTCATGAATGTTATTCCTATGTAGGTATGAACATAGCTGCTGTGCTACAACCTTTTCTAAGATCTTGGAGATGATGGGGTTGATGTCAGGTTTTTTTAATCAGGGGTTTGATAGCCGCTAGTTTAAATGATTTACGTACATAGCCAGTGCTAAGGGAAGAATTGATTATTATGATTTTTAGAAGGGGTTTGATTACTTCTGGAATAATCTGTGTGAAGAAACATGTAGGTAAGGGATCTAGTATACAAGTTGATGATTTTGATGAAGAAATTAATTAAATTAGTTTGGTCTCCCTAAGGGGAGTAAAACATTCTAATCATTGATCTGATATTGCTATATTATTATCTACAGGGTTAGTTATAAGACTGCCTGGTTTTAAATTAATAGTCTGAATTTTTTGTCTAATATTTAAAATTTTGCCAATGAAAAAATTCATGAAATCGTTGCTGCTATATAATGATTGTGTGCAAGTTCCTATGCTGGTTTTATTCCTAGTTAATTTTGCTACAGTATTGAATAAGACTCTTGGATTATTTTTGTTATCTTCAATTAGGGTGGAAAGATAGATTGGTCAAGCAACACTAAGAGATTTTCTATAGTTCAGGAGGCTCTCCTTCCATGCTGTTTGAAATTCTACCAATTTGGTTTGACACCATTTGCGTTCTAGTTGTGGAGCTACCTTACCTAGCATGTAGCGGAACGTTGACTCTAAGCATTTATTCACCTGATCAAGTTCTTTGGGATCAGATGGTAATTCCCACATAGCTGATATCTCTGGGAGGTTATTGATAAAATTCTGTGCAGTAGCAGACGTGAATGTATGTTTGACATGGTAGTATGGCAAGGTGCATATATTATGATCAATACGCAATTTAAACGAGATGAGATAATGATCTGAGTTAGCTTCAGACATTCAACTCTAGTCTACATCAAATAGTCTATGAATTCTAGCTACCTAACATCATCTAAGCCCTTTAGATTTTTTGTGTGACCCAAGCTTGCAAGGTATAAACCCTTGGCAAAGGGAAAAGTCTGTGTTGCTGAGTTTCAGGTTTCTCAGAGCTATTGTAGTCTTGTGAAAGCACAGTGGGAAATAGAGAGGAAAAAGCAAAGAAGTCAATACAAGGAGAAATATCCAGCATGAATCTTAGAAGTAGCTCTTTCTATGAGAGGCCTATGAATGCTTTTGCTCTTACGGAGTGATCTTTTACAGTGAGTAAGATAGAAACCTAAACTTCCACTTACAGCTGTTTGAAGTCACCGAACCTGCTGTGTAACTGGTAATGGAATTTGGTCTGCCATCTGATTTTTCTTTCACAGAGAACATTCATTGGACTCTACAGTACATACAATACTACAAGAGGTGGAGCTCTCTCTACTGGGAGTCCCATCATCTTGATCATAGATGCACCTACATTATTTCCCTTCCACTGCACCTGTATGGTTAGTGGGAAATGGCACAGCAATTTGTCAACATGGCTATTTATGTGTCATTCAACTTCCAGTCTTTCTTGGGGTTTTTTCTTATCCATTTTTGCTCTTAAATTTTAGTCATTGTTAATTCCCACTTACTATCTAGTTCACCTCATCTTGGAGTGTGAGGGTTAGCTCATGCCTCCTTCTGATACCCATGAAATTACTCAACATCTTTTTGAACTGCTGCTCATGCAACGCCAGCTGGATGAGAGTGCCGACTTCCCTCTTCCATATGCATGACCACAAAACAGCTGTGGTAGGCCAGAATCTCTCTGATTGATACCCTCCAGGGTCATCCAGAGAGCTGGACCAATTGTTCTCTTAGATTCCTAGTCATGGATGGTTATGACATTCATACTCATGAGCCCCAATGATAGGATGCTTAGACTGTTTCTTTCACACAGCTTAGACAGTGACGAGCCAGTAAATACAGACAATGTGCTTGATTTACAATACTGTCAAGAAAACAAATACAGTGTGTCACAGCGCGACCCTCATAACGAGAAATTCCAAGACCCAATACATCATGTCACATTACACAGTTTGCATTTTTCATAGCTAATTATATTTCCAAAGCTTCTTTATTCCACTCTGTTGAGGCCTCTGTTTGTTTTCTTTTCACTCTGCTGCTACACCCAGTGTTTGTTTGTGGGTCAGTGCCTCTTTATTCATTTAACCCACCAAATGAGCCACAAATCACCCCCTGGAGGCTTTATCTGCCACCAAGCATTTTTAAGGTTCCCAGCCATCATTCTTTATTTTCAGATTGTCTATCACAGAGGAGGCAATCTAGCAGGCTTCTGCAGTACTCACTTTACCTGATATGAGCGCTCTGTGTCCAGCTTTTGGCTTTAGCAGAACAAAGAATAAAAAACAGTGTGGGTCAGCCTCTGCTGAAAGCTCACTGTTTACTTGTGCCGAATGTCAGGTCAAATGTGTTCCTACCATGTTGTCTGCAATTTTATTTGTACTGGGGAGCTTGGAGGAAGACTTCTGAGATTGTGTTCACCACCTTCAGAGTGCTGATGTACAGCTGTGGATTATACTGTGTGGGGGAACAGTCTTGTTGGGTTCCAACTGTGTATCCAGTGACTCAGAAGAGACAGATTGCATGACTGCCCATGGCAGAGCCCCTATTTTGGTATCACTCTGTGCTTAATCTAAGGTGCACTTAGGCAGGCTTTCAAGTTTCACTAACTAAAATATGGATTATGTGGGATTTGAATCACTTCTGTTTTTGTTTCCAAATATAATGCATGGCTACATGATAGACTGACTTTGTGTCATTATCCACACTGGCATTACAGGTGTTCCTATCTCATGGTGCAGTTTCTCCCAAGGGTACTCTGTATTTGGGATGGGGTAGTGTGTTTTATATGCCAGGCCAGAAGAACCAATACCCAGGTTTAATGATGTTATGGGTACAGCTGGTGACAGCACTGCAATTACACATGGATATATGTGGCTGTTTGGGTGGGCAATCAGAAGCAGCAGCTGCTTGAACATTCAAGCTGCACTGGCAGCATTAAAATGACTTCCTGGTTTGCCACCCATGCCTTTTGTCTCTCAGAGCTCAGTGCTCTGGTTTAAAAGGCATCTGTTTTCTCCACATCAAGTATTAAATAGCATGTCTGTTGAGCAAAAGGTACTGAAATAGCAATGCCAGCACATCTACCTATGTGAATATGAGAGTTCAAATTCCAAATTCATTCTGTCCTCCCTACAGCACAGTAGAATGGACTAATTACAAGCTGTCAATAAACGGGTGTGCTTCCTCTGTAATTGATCAAACATGCAGTAGTACAGCAGGAGGGAGGGTGAGCCACTAGTCTATATCAGCTACTATTTTATTCCGCTTCTGCAGCCATTGTCTACCATGTCTATTGCACAGCATAGAGATGGTCTTTAAAATGGGTATAAATGCTGTAAGTATGGGAATATCCATGGATGTTCACTGTACTTTAATTTTAGCTTCTTTTTTTAAAGATACTTTAGAAATAAGGGTATCTAATCAGTCACTTACTCCTATGTAATTAATCTGACCATTTCTAAGCCCCGACGCTTTTAAAAATCTTACATACCAAATACTTATTATTCAACCTACAGCAACCTGTTGTCAACCTTCATCACTGAGCAACACATAATGTTTATTTAGCTGCTACTTCGTCTGTTGTTTTACATTAATGTGCCTCAGCTAGAATTACACTTATCAGTTTAATACTTATTGTGTTTAACTACTGCATGAATATATTCGTAATCCCTTGGCATTGATAATTCCTACAATTTATCAACTAACAGATGGTTTCTTGTCTGTGTGTTTGATTTCCCCTTTTTTATTTCTAGCAATGTCCATGAAAAATAATCTTGCAACAAGCTTGGAAGCCACAGTCTATTTAAAAACTTTAGACCACCTCAGTCAGAAAAGCAATTATGTATGAGGGTTCAACTTTAATTTAAATAAGATTATGTTATAGTGCTGTGAAAAAGGGGTGCTGTTTGGATAAAAAGAGCACAAGTGCTCAGCTCTTTATCAAACCCTGAGGTTCTGGGGCTGAGAGACACTGAGAATGCACCCTAGCTGCGTTTAGAAAGCCGGTTGTCCGTTAGCATGCACCACTGGAGCAGACATTCTTAAAGAGGAGACAGCAGGAAAAATGAAGGAATGAATAAAAACTTGTGACCAACAGAGACAATTATGAGCATCCCTTGGGTGTGCGAGGCAAAACAAAGGCATTTGCAGAGCCTATTTCCACAGGCAATCTGTGCAAGAGTGTAATTTTAATCGAAAGGCAGTGGTAAGGCTGAGCAGGACTTTTATGCAAGCTATTTAACAATGTGTGTACTTTCTGCTTCTCTCCCCCGAGCTTACTGGAACAACCCTTTTTTGTTGTTCAATCGTTGGGTAGCACTTTAGAATACAGATCCATCATTAATGATTAACTACACAGGAGGAAATGAATAACACAACATTAACATTCGAGTAACTACTATTAACTAACTAGAAACTCTGATTAACAAATTAGTCAGAAATAGCACACAGATGAATGCGGGAGTTCACTACTAGCTAATCAATAACTACTATTTCTTTCATGCCTCCTGGAGAAATGCTAAAAAGCTATTAATAACTACGATTTATTTCATGTCTGCCGGATAAATTTGGTTACTGCACACAATCTTGGGGTAACCATTGACAATCAACTGTCCTTTTCCTCTCACATTGCAAATCTGACACACTCATGTCGAGTTCTCCTTTACAACATCTGAAGGATTCATTCATTTCTATCCATACAGGCCACTCAGGTGCTGGTTCAGTCTCTTATCATGTCGAGACTGGATTACTGCAACTCACTCCTGGCAGGTCTGTCTCTGAGTGCCATTTGACCTCTGCATTTGATCCAGAATGCAGCAACTGGTTTTCAACATTCCTAACTTCTCCCACACCACCACATTATTACACTCCCTCCACTAGCCTCCTGTAGCTGCCCACATCAGAGATAAAAGACTGATGCTTGCCTACAAAGCCAAAAATGGACCAGCACCCACTTAGCCCAAATCACTTATCACACCCTGCCCTGCACCACGCTCCTTCTGAACCTCTAGCACTGCAACTGATCCCACCATCTCTCAGAGTACAAGCAAGGCATGCATCAAGACTCTTCTCTGTTCTGGCACCTAGGTGGTGGAATGAACTTCCCCTATATGTCCGAACAGCTGAGTCACTGGCGGACTTTAAACCACGTCTAAAGACATACCTCTTCCTAAAGTACATAAATTAGCACTTTTCATTTTAAAAAAATGTCTGTGTTTTCTAGGGCTGCAACTAATGATTATTTACATAATCGATTAGTTGGTCGATTTTTTTTTTTTTTTTTTTTTTGGTTAATCGGTTAATCGGATGGGGCAGGGTAAACTTTCAGTACAATTTTTTTTGTTTATTTAAAATAAAATCCACAAACTAAGTGTTACAAATATAAACCTCAGACTAAAACTTTACACAAATGTTTGTCCAAAACAGAAAATAACCAATACACCCACACACACCAGAATATATATTATTAATTTAGTACTATAGTTTAATTCAGTGCTTTTTGTGCCTCCATAAAAAATAATGAATAAATACTTATATATAATATAAACTAATATATATATATATATATATATATATATATATATATATATATATATATATATATATATAAAATAGTATTTATGCATTATTTTTTATGGATGCACAAAAAGCACTCAATTAAACTAATTAAGCACCTACATTAATAATAATTACTCACTTTCACTGCACCTTGTGGTTTCTGTTACTCGCTCCCTTTAGGCATATTGTTTCACTTCGGTTTACTTTTGATCATAGTGTTTTAATCAGACATTATAGATCTTACTCGCGCTCCCACTGTGTATCAGCACGTCTACACTGCGCGTGAGGAACAACGCAGCCTCGTTAGTAACACATCACCTCTGTTATAATAAATTACAGAATTTACTCTGCAAGCGCGCAAATGGGGGGCCCGGGGGGTCTCAACAATTTGGTGTGAAAAATAAATTCTCGCTTTCAGACACCCACACACACACAATCAATTCCTAATGTAATGTAATGTAAAGATGTAAGATGTAATTATTAATAAAATAGGGGAATATATTCAGAAGTCTGTATTTTTAATGTGTTTTAAAGACATCTTGCAGAAGGGGGGCCTCGGTCAAATGTTAATGCCATTTGGGGGGGCCTTGCCCTGGAAAAGTTTGGGAACACCTGCACTAAAACTTTTAAGCAGCTTGCACCAGTTTCTCCAAGCCCTTGCACACAGTGGAGCATTTTGTATATAAACATAAATCTGTCCTTGTGCATCAGTTTAATTTCCACTGTGTTTAATATAAAATGATCCCTGCCTTAGAGGACTTGGAGGTTACACACTTTCTTCCTCAGTCACTTGACAATTTCACCTCCATCTGATGGTGACAGAGGACATGTTGGGAATAAAGGTAATGTTGACATAAACAGTAAACTGAAGAAAGTCATTGTCAGTGACTCTGGGTATCTGCTAAAGCTAGCGACGTCGCATTACGTGTGTATGATGTCATGCACCATCGACTAGGAAGCGGCTTATACTTCCGGTTAGTAAAAAAAATGCTTGTGATATATTTGAGATGATATTAACTTTCTAAAATTCACACACTAGACAGTAGAGTACATAGTTGCGTAGTGTAAGTGTATAGTACATCACTTGGGATGCAACTTCAGTATTTACTCTCCGATGCATGTTTTCAGAACAGAAGTAACGCAGAGAGTAAACATGCCGCGCAGACCAACTAATCGATAATGTGATTCGTTGACAATGATTTTCATAATCGATTATTATTGATTTTATTGATTAGTTGTTGCAGCTCTAGTGTTTTCTTACTATATTACCTCTCAACAAAGTTTTAAGACTAATGGTATTTCTAGTCTGTGACCTAGTGAACCAGTATCGGGATGTATTTACTGATAGAGATTTATTTCAGTCTTATATAATTGGACAAACAGTTGTGTAAAGTTTTAGTCTGAAGTTTATATTTGTAACACTCACTTAGTGAGTCGGCCAACTAATCAATTATGAAAATAATCATTAATTGCAGCCCTAGTTGAATGTGATGTAGCCTCTTTTATAGGCCTAAATATTGATTTTGATTATTTTAATTTTATTTGATTTATTTGTAAATATGTATTTTGATTCATTACATTTTTTTTTTGCGGGGGGGACGGGACGGGACTTTTCCCCTTGTGCCTTGACTGCCATTCTATCAAATCATAAGTCTGCTATTACCTATTGATTATGTAGACAGTCATCTATTCGTTCACAGTAGAGGTTTCTCATTAATTATGAAACTTTATATAGTTTCTTAGTAGCTCTCCAGGAGGTATGAACGAAATAGTAGTTATTGATTAGCTAATAGTGAACTACCGCATTCATCTGTGTTCTATTACTTACTAATTCATTAATCAATGTTTCTAGTTAGTTAATAGTAGTTACTCGAAAGTTAATATTGCGTTATTCATTTCCTCCTGTGTAGTTAATCATTAATGATGGATCTGTATTCTAAAGTGTTACCAATCCCTGTACTACAGAAATATGTGTCTTTGGCTGATAACACTGAATAGTTTTGTCGTGCTGCAAGTGCTCTGAATTGTCTTCATCGGAATGTAGCAGAAACTATAAGTATTGTGTCTATTATTCTAAATATATTAGATTTTTTTTCCCCACTCA
Organism: Ictalurus punctatus; assembly: GCF_001660625.3. NCBI lineage: Eukaryota > Metazoa > Chordata > Actinopteri > Siluriformes > Ictaluridae > Ictalurus > Ictalurus punctatus. The sequence continues at coordinate 14,636,249 of NC_030428.2, read as the reverse complement.
CTTATTTCTCTGTTTTTCCCTTCAGCAGCAGATGAGCTTGGCATCGAGTTCATGGGTAAGGAAAATGCCTTCTGTAATTACTATTCATCTCACAAAACACATGCAGCCTCTCTCCTTCATACCAATTTATCATTTTAGCTATCGCTTGTTTCACAAGGTTTTCCCATTCCCACACAGCAGTGTTACAAATCAAAGGGTGCTGAGAGTGTGCACCTGTGTTGTTTTACCTCCTGACTTTGTCAAGCACCACTCAGCTGTATCGTGTGATTACTATGTGGATGGCTGGCTCTTCTGAGCAGCAGGGGAGTGAGCAAGCCTATAGTCCTTTCCCCCCTAGTGAGAATGTTGATAGTAGCATTGTTGAGGTTTGCCAGTTACAGACCACATACAACTCAGATGGGCTTTTTTTGCACAGAATTAATGTGCACCGAAGTGCATGCATTAACACTAAGCTAGGTAATGTGAGGACAGAGTACCTTCTATACCTGCAGAGAGAGTGAATGTGTGTGAGTGTGTGTGCGTGAGTGTGAGTGTGTGTGTGCATGTGTGCGAGTGTGTGTGAGTGTGTGTGTGTGTGTGTGTGTGTGTGTGTGTGTGTGTGTGTGTGTGTGTGTGTGTGTGTGTTTTGTTGTTTTTATGTGTCCCAGTTAGTACCTGTTAAGCCCAAAGGTATATCACTTGCTGAGGTTGCACATTCTATAATGCGACTCTTGGGATAAGAAATTCCACACAGCCGATAGGATAAGTGGCTGCCTTTACTGACAAACTGGAGTAGCCACAGATTTTAAGCAGTGTCAACAAACAGCAGCCATCACCTGCACTAAAAAGGATTTTTTTTTATAGAAGCTGTTTTTCCCCACTTTTCTATCTGTCACTGGTTATCTTTTTCCCTCTGTGATAGAAGTCATTTCCATTTTTCTACACCCGCACTCCCATACGCCCAATGCCCTCTGTCATTTGCTTGACAGCTGAATATATTCTATGAGTGAATCTAGTGAAGCTTTCTATTAGTCTAGGTTCACATGTCTGCTTTAGTACCTCCACTTCAAACATCTTCAAAGTGAGACAGAGGGAGATGAGGGGAGGAAACGGAAAGGAATGGATATGTATTACTCTTCAGTGATTTTAATCTGGATCTTAAATGAGTCTGGTCACAAGCAGTTTTATAATATGTGTTTCTGTCTGTGTAAGAGAGAAATATGTAGATAGAAAGACAGAGAGAGGAAGGAGATGAGATCTCCTGCCTCACAACTCACTACATTTTTATACAGTCATTCAGAGCCACTTTCTCCTTTCATAATCACTGGCAGATTTAATGGATAGTTTGTTACTATATGAACTGCCAGTGATACACACGTAAGTCAAAGAATATTTACGAATAACTATTGTTACTGGGGGGCACGGTGACTTAGTGTTTAACACGCGCCTTGCACCTCTGGGTTTAGGGGATTGATTCACGTCTCCATCCTGTGTGCGCCGAGTTTGCATGTTCTCCCTGTGCTTCATTGGGTTCCTCTGCGTACTCCTTGGGTTTCCTCCTCTAGTCCAAAGAAATGCCTTGTAAACTGACTGGCATCTCTAAATTGTCCATAGTGTGTGTGTGTGCGATTGTGCGCTGTGATGGACTGGCACTTCATCCAGGGTGTACCCCGCCTTGTGTCCCAAGTCCACTGGGATAGGCTCCAGGCTCCACATGAAATTGTATAGGATAAGGGGTACAGAAAATGGATGGATGGAACTATCAATATTAACCATACAAGACCTGCCATCCCACCCACGGGACAAGATTCCATAACACTTTATTTGTATATTCCACTGTAGACCCTCTCTGAACAGTCAACAAATCATCTATAGGCTGTGAACAAAATGTAAAGTTACTATCATCATCTAGCCTATCAACTAATACTAAACAACAAATAAAATCTTATGGTTGTTGATTTTAGTACATAATCTATCCACACTCTATAGGCCTGGGTTTATTGATTTTGTTATTATGTTTTGTGTTGCACTGGCTCTTCACATTACCACTATTGACTAGATTCACAAACTCTGTTTTGAACCAAAATACTTTTCTGGGACTGCATGTGGACTGCGTTCTGCCTTTTGATGACCCTGCTATAAACCTTGTCTGCTATAACCTAGGAACTTTTTTTGCATTGTGCACTCACAAAATCCCAAGTTTTACAAGTTTTACAGCTACCTTAAAAGGGCATTTCATAAAATTATAGATCTAGCAGTTACAGTGAGAACTGCATCATTCATCATTCATCTTCATCCACATTAGATCAGTAGCGAGTTGGTTGCCTGTTGTGACAAATATAGCTAAAAACACAGCAAATAACTTACCAATTTGTTGATGCAAGAATGGCTTGGAATGGCCAGTTTTAACTTCCCCAGGTTTCCTCCATTATGGTGGAAGTCAGTATCAAGCTTTATTCTCTTAGATGTCAGCCGTTTTATCTATCTTGGAAAGCATCCATCTTTCGAAAGCAGTCGTGTTTTGCTCATTTTATTTCTTTTGGCATCAGTTCACTTTTATGGAACAGATTGTGCTTTATGCCCATAAAAATAGTATCTGCCAGTGGGGGCTGATTAATACTAAATTCTGTCATGTTTGCATTTCCTAGCAGTAAAAATAGGGGCATGTCTAGAACATGACTGACAGGAGGGATGTAAAAACACAACCAAGAAATCCAGCACATAACTGTTTTCTGCAATTATGAGTCACTGTTTTCCCTAAATATTTGTAATGCCATGAACAATAAAACTGTTGACCAGTGCATCTATACCCTGGGATCATCAGAGAAATGGGATCATCTGCCAGCCAGGACTGCATCATTAGTCTACTGTTGTTGTCGTTGTTTTGTTTGTTTGTTTGTTTTTGTTTTTGTTTTTTATCCCAGTGTCAGTGCTGGCTTCCTCTGAAGATGCGTATGAGAGAAAACCAAGAGATAGTTGCAGACAGTGAGGCAGAAAATGAAAGAAGACAAACACTGGCTCATCACTATAAATGGCTTTCTATATACAAATCATTAGCAGAATTTAATTAATTAATATCTCTGGATGAACACACAGAAGATATATAAGCCAGGTGAGGACATCCATCCATCTATCCATCCATTTTCCCTACCACTTATCCTACACAGGGGGAGCCTGGAGCATATCCCAGGGAACTCAGGGCACGAGGCGGGGAACACCCTGGATAGGGTGCAAGTCCATCACAGAGCACAATGACACACATTAAAGACAATTTAGAAATGCCAATCAGCCTACAGCCCATGGGTAAGGAAACTGGAGTGCCCAGAGGAAACCTTATATATATATGGGGGGGGGAATGATACATATATATAATGATACATATATATATATATATATATATATATATATATATATATATATATATATATATATATATATATATATATATATATATATATATATATATGTGTATATGTATGTGTGTGTGTGTGTGTGTGTGTGTGTGTGTGTGTGTAATAATTGATATTGGCTCTCTGCCATGAACTGCTTTCCAAACGGCTCAATAATAAACTTTCACACATCCGTAAGTAAAAAAAATTATTTTGTTAAGTCAATATGGACCAGCAAAAAGAGGAGAGAGGACAAATTTACACAGGGAATTAACTTTAGATCATTATTGTGTCTGTCTTATCAGAGAGGGGAGAGACCTACCAGAGACAAATCTTGTCAATCTTCAGCATTGCCATGGGGATCAGCTTGCTGGGTTTGGCCTGCATGGCTCTTTACTGCAGGAACAAGTAAGTCATTAACATATATTACTGAACACGGAACCAACAGGAGCACAAATTTATTAACAAAACTGAAATTAATGCTGATTATACTTTATTTAAGGGTAATGTTCATAGGGCTACATCACACCTGAAAAAAAAAAACATTAATGATTGCTGACATAATTCTAAATAAACATTCATAAAATAGGTATCAGTCAAAACGTCTGCTTTCATGCAAGTTGGCTGAGCTTATATTAGAACATTATAATAACTGAATGTAGCTCAGTGAACTCACATCATGGTGATGACGTCAACCACACTCTGATCTCCAGTCCTTGTTGTGATATTGTCATAACTATTAATAAAAATCTTTTTAGCAAAAATTAGAAACACACATTAATGTGGGACCAGAGAAAAAATACAGTCATATACATATCGTATATAATATACATACCGTACTTATTGTTAAACCATAGCTATTTAGCAGTGTTATACAGTAGGTTTTCATGTCGATATTATTGCTGAGTGCAGAGCATCTTTTACGAGTGCTTTACTTTGTTAGATTTTCCAGTTAACTTCACCTGGAAAGTTGTTTCTCTAACATAGAACAAGTACACTGAGCTACATAGTAAGCTGTCATTATGCTGCCATTATATGAACAAAAATGTCACTTGATTCAGGTGTTCTGTCAAGCTAACATTGAACCTGGATAATGCAGGCTTTATGGCAATGAATTCCTATCGGAATAACCCACCCCAAACATTCCTGTAGGTTTATACCAGTTGTGCCATTTGTGTGCTTCACTGTAAACTGGGACCAAAACATCATCTATGTCTAATTCCTGAAAATAGACAGCAAAATCCCCAGTATTGATTTAACACCCAGAGTGTTGAATTTACATCCTACAGTGTTTATATAAGTCCATTGGACACAAATCAACTCTGGGTGTTAATTCAACACTAGGGATTTGACTGTGTATGTAGATGTGAAAATATATAATTGATAATATGCTCACATTGCTTGTCATGAAAGTCTGCATATTACTATCTAATTAAGCAGAAACAGACAGACCCACCATGACTGTAAATTGGATATTTGAATTAACATGACATTTGGATCAGGGTTACAAAAATGAAATAGATCATTTTGTCCTCATCAGAGAAACTAAACAAAAGAAACATTAACATGACTTTATTAGAAAGCACATGATTATAACTGATTACTATGTTGCAGGAGACAAAGGGGAAAGCCTAGAGCTCATCAGACTGAGATCCGCACTCTGAGGGACTGCAGTCTTATTGCTTCCCGACTCATGTCCAAATCCAGCCCCAGGATTGATTATGACCTCCAGCATCAAAAGGTGAAATATCTGGGACACCTCAGCTTCAGTAGGAGCATTTTTTATATGTGGTGAAAGATATGTCATGAGCAATGTGTCACCTTCTTTTCCATGCATATCAGCTATATAGTATGTAGATGGTGGGAAATCAAGCCACCCATCTGTAACTGTGAGAGACCTCAAAATGCATTCTCAGTGTAAAACATTCTTGTGTAATGCATACAATTGGCTGGCAGGCAGCTCAGGGAATGATGTCCTCCATGGCTTTCACCAGAACCAATGATCCCTCACAGTGACAGAAATAGCATTCCATATAGCTCTGAGTAAACATCACATCCATTTGATCAGCAGTGTACCTTGCTACTGTAAAAAAGCTGCTGTACAGAAGAGCTGTGTAGAAATAGAAGTAAATGTGTCAGTTTTTTTGCTTCCATGGATCTAAGCAATGCATTCTCATTTGGCCAAAGGATACTGACAGTTCATATCCACATGTACAGTGTTGGGTGTGCAGGATGAAAAGGATTAAGGTTAAGGATTCTTTATTTCCTCAACTTGTGTTATTTTTAAACAGTAATGGTAATGATGTTCATAATCCTACATGACACCTGCATAAGGCCTTTATGATAACTGATTATGGGTGTAATGCAACTATTTGTATCTGTTCAGTGCTACCAATATCTATACCCGTATTCAAACCCAAATTAAACCCTAACTGGGTGTAAAAAAAAAAAAAATAAAAATAAATAGTAGAAATGCCAACACTGTCTGCATGGTGTGTTCTGCCTGTGACAATTCCTCCACCTCAGCTACATCACTTGAAGACATAATTGGTCTCAACTAGATATGTGCATGAGACTGTTTTTTAAACATGTTTGCTGAGTTATTATTTTTATTCGACAGGGTGGTTTGATGAGGAGTGACCCAAGGCTGATTATCTTCCTATAACAACTGTTATGTTAATAACAAATGTTATTACATTTACCACAGAAATGTATAAATGATTACAATCATTCAATTTATTAATAAATGACAGGTCATACTTGTAACTGTTTACAGTTACGTCTATTGTTGTGGGACATTCACAAAACAAGTTATTTATGCTATAGCCGCTAGAAACAGTTGTTCCTTCAGCAGCCTCCCTTTTTTTCTCTCTCTTGAAGATAATAAGACAAAAAAAAGTCATTGTCATGTTATAAAGAAAGCAGAAAAGCACAAAGACTGACCCATGGTGGAAAGCTTACTGACTGTTACAGACCTGTCATGTAAAGGATAATCAGATGGATGCAAGTGCAGCTTCAGCTTTTTATTAAACAGAGGTAGACAGATAAATCCAAATCTATGGGTTTGGATTAAGGTAATCAGGTAAAGAACGTGGTCTCAAAACAGGTGGGGGATCAGGCAAACAGGCATGAACTGGGCTTAAATGAGAATCAGAAACATGAGGGCAAAACAGGATCAAAACCATGAAACGAGAACAGTAAACAATGCTTGGTAACGCATTGGCGGCAAAACAAAGAAACGATACTTCACACTGAACAAAGACAGACGAAGGGTTGAAATACTAAACGTAATGAAGGGGATAACACAAAACAGCTGAGACATTAGGAAATAACCAATATCATAACATGGGTGGAGACAGGACAGAAACCAAAACAAAACACACGTGTCAAATGGGTGCTTCTCAATAATCAAACTGATGCTTCCTCTTTTTCTCACTCCTCTGTCGTTCAGCCCGTGACCCGCAAAACGATCGAAGGTAACCATCCTGAAGGCTATATCAACTCTTTAATTGCACTGCAAGGAGTTGAGGAACAAGGTGTGAGGACGCTTCCAGAGAAGCTAGGGCAAGGATACACAGGTGTATCCTATGCGGAAGTGTTTCTTGTCGACAAACCTGACGCACATATAAATTCGCCTCCTCCTTTACATCTACCACATGATGTGATGGAATTTTGTGTCAAATATAATTAAATATGCTTACAATGAATATTGTAATTAATTGATCCTTGCATGTTTGGATATGCATAGCTGTACAAAAGATAATTTATGTATTGTTTATTAATTCATTGTTGAATTACCCTGACATTTCACATGCTATCAGTGCATTTAGCTTTATTAAGAATGTTGTTACTAACCAAACTTCAGCACCCTAACGGCACATCAAAAAAATAACAACAGATCCCTGAAGCACAGTGAGCACAGCTAATCCAGCTGAGCACAGTCATCATTAATTGACGTCGCTTTGATGTGACGCTTGAGAGAGTGAGGATATTCCATTTGACTTGCTTCTATTCCTCTCTCCTCGCATCTCATCCTCGCATCCTTTCCTCACATCCCAAAGGGGTGGAACTAAGATGCAAGGAAAGGAAGCAAGGAAAGGAAATGAGGATGCACAAATAAGAAATGAGAAGTACCCAATGTCAATGAAAACCTGGACGCACGCTGTCACGCTTCGGGCACTCCGTGACAAGGGGAAATCCGTGACAAGACCATTGGCACTGGAAACTTCTATAAATACTAAATAGATGTCTTTGTGCAAAAAGTGTCACCAGGATTATACATTTTTATAAATGTATAAATAACATGTTTTTTCACTTTTTTTATTCATTTATTTATTTTATTTTTTTTGCCTTAGATGATGTGTAAACGATAACGTATTAGAATGAGCACATTAATATAAATCTGTGATTGAAATTACAGCCATCAATAATGTTAGAGCTGCACTGAACTACAAAATAAGCTGTCATAACATTATAATATACAATCATGTGAAAAAATAAGAAATAAGTACTCCCCATGGAAATTGTTGTATTTTTTAACATGTTTGGACAAGAAAACATTTAATCCTCTTTGAAACAGTGCCTATTAATAAAGTTGATACACTATCAAATGACATAAAATTGAAATTTTGTAGTAATTTTCACAATTTAAATTAACAGATCAGTCACACGCAAAAAGTAAATACATCCCTACATTTATCACACCTTCAAATCCATAAAATTAGAATCAGGTGTTCAAGATTATGTGCCAGGGATTAGAACCAGTTTAAGGTGTGGATGCCTATGAGTCTGGCAAGTGATTTAAAAAGATCTCCAAATTATTTGAAATACATCATTCTACTGAAACGAAACTAATCTACAAATGGTGTAGATTTCAAATGACTGCCAATTTGTCCAGGACTGGCCATCCCAGCAAATACAGGCAAATTCAGTCTCCAAGAAGCCCAAAATTTCATCACAGGATCTGCTAGTAAGTCTTGCAACTGTTGGTGTCAAAGTGCTTCTGTTGCAAAAAATGCTTCTGCAATCAGAAAGAGATTGTACAAATTTGACCTGCATGGGAGGCATGCCAGGAAAAAGCCTTTTCAAGACTACAGTTTGCCAATGAGCATATAGGCAAAGACCAGCCCTTTTAGAATAATGTGTTCTGGACAGACAAATCAAATATAGAGTTGTTTGGCCACAGCAACAGCAGACATGTTTGACCAAAGACAGATTTTCAGGAGAGGCAACTCATACCAACTATAAAGAATGGTGGTGGAAATGTTGTGGTTTGGGGTTGTTTCACTGCCTCAGGTACTTGACATCTTGCATTCATTGATTCAACTATGAATTCTGCATCATATCAAAGAGTGCTTGAAGATAATGTGAGGCCATCTGTCCGAAAGCTGAAGTTGAACCGAAAGTGGACGTTTCAACAGGATAATGATCCTAAGCACACTAGCAAATCCACCACAGAATGACTCAAAAAGAAGAAATGGAAGGTTATGGAATGGCCTAGTCTAAGCCTGGACTTGAATCCCATTGAAATGTTGTGGGGGATTTGAAATGGGCAGTGCATGCAAGAAAACCCTCAAACAACTTGCAACTGAAAGAATATTGCATGGAAGAGTGGTCAAAATTTCCAGCAAGCCTGGAGGACAATTATGCAAAACACCTACAAGAAGTTATTTCTGCTAAAGGGGGCAATACTAGCTTCTAAGGCCAAGGGTGTACTTACTTTTTCACATAATAATATCACACCTATTGATAATTCTGTTGAATAAATGATTGAAAAAGCTCATTTTCCTTGTGGTTTTGTTCAAGTATATCAACTTTATTAATAGGAACTGTTTCAAAGATGATCAAATGTTGTAAAAAATATATATATATATATATATATATATATATATATATATATATATATATATATATATATATATATATATATATATATATATATAATACAGCCAACAATTTCCATGGGGAGTACTTTTAATTCATTATATTGATATTGTAAACAAAAATCTATAACTTCATTCATGCCTCATTTTTATTTCACAGCAAAGGTAGTCTTTATACTTTACGATGTTATTGTAGCCATGTGTGAGATATCACAAAAGCTTCGTGTAGGTTTTATATAGCCACATCAACACTGCTTTTAAGTAAAGTATTGGTACAGTAATACATCTCCACCCATACGTGATGAAAATGTATCATTTCCTCAAATACACAAATATACAATTGTATCAAAAGGATTGTCCCAAAAGGCCTACATGTCTGGCACTGTGTTAACTTTCAAGTGAGTGTGAATCTGCATGTTCCAAACTCTCACAAAGTTCCTGCAATTATACTGGTGAGACCAATAGCTCTGTTCCCGGTAGAGCATTCTCACCCAGCTGAGGATTTGAGAGGGTGGCCAGAAATGATCCAATTTTCCTGCTGGAGAGAATAAAAATGCTAACAGGTCCCTGAGGAGGCACAAGTGTTAGGATGACACACTTTATCAGCTGCAAGGCTTCACACTAGTTTTAAGTGAAACCCAGTAGCTTTAATGATGTTCCACAGGACAAAGGAGGCAAATGTGTGTCACTTACTAGAATAAGAGCATTATCTGGTAACTCAGACGACTTTAGGGGGCATCTCAGGCTGCTTTCTCAATAGTCTCCATGTTCTGGCCTGTTGAAAGATAATGGTTTTAATTTTGGAGGAGAAAAAAGAGGATGAAAGATATTCTTTAGGAATCCATTAATGTAATCTTGTCCGGGATTAGTTCCCGACTCATGCAGAAGGACCGAGAAAGTCGACAGGGAGTGTAATCAGAGAGTGTCTCTCTTAATCTGCTGTTTAAACGTAACGTCTAATTAACGTGGCTTTCCTCTCGCTGAGGGGACGTATATCATTGAATGAACTACATTCTGACTCACTGCATAGTCTATAATCCACTATTCCATCTTTAGCACTGAAGAGTCAAGAGCATGTGTGTGTGTGTGTGTGTGTGTGTGTGTGTGTAAGAGTGAAAGAAATTGAAGGCTGGATCTATTGAATGACAGGAGAATGTGGAAGTGAAGTTCTACAAAGCAGAACAGTGTCACAGCAGTACCGTTTAACCTTTAGAAACATATCACCTGTCATCTTCTTACCACAGTGCTGCAAAGCCCATGGGTCATCCCTGACACCAGGCCACAGTACAGGATCCAATGATTCCAAAGTCTCTTCACCGAATCAGAGCAGCAGTCTGGAGAAAAGTTGCAGGTAATTTCCTGTTTTTACCTCCCTTGCTTGCTTTCTTCCTCTTCCAATGCATATACTGTACATGAGAACAGAGAAGAATTAATCAGTTCCTATGTCACCATATGTTCACACAAACAAGTGCAAAGATAAATAATACTAAAAAGAATTGTTGTGTGAGTATGGTTTATTTTAAGTCTGTTAAAATGCATTCCTCAATGACATCCTTGCTTGTGATTTACAGTTGACAGGAGGCATATGAACTGAATGTATAATTGACATTCTTCAGCCTGACACATTGCAAATCATGCTTAATGAACTATTCTGTGCTTTGCTTGCTTTTTAACAATTCAGCTGTTTTTTTTTTTCAGTCATATGCATGCACATTGAGCAAACACAGATTTCAAATGTATTTCATATTTTATCATAAAAAAAAACGTATATGAGCAGATTGTCTGAGTGTGTAATAATGCCGTCTTTTAAGTTATTTTAGCTGAGTTCTCCTTTCAGCTTTGTGCCTCTGTTTGTTTTAGTCCTGCTGCAAAACAGAAGATATCCAATCATCGACCTGTGTCACGATGGACACCACCCATCTCTAGAGCAGGACACTATCTAACTGGAGGATCAAAGGATTCTATTCATAGCTACAAACATCTCCGAGAGGTGGAGTCCACAGATGCTACGTTAGAATCTCTCAGACGGTATGTATGTACAGTAGGTCTCTCCACTCTTTGATGAATTTATTCATACTGATAGAATTTCTGTAAAGTATTACAAATAAGTCAGACATGATAAGACATGGTTCTGTGTAAGAGTCTAAAGCTAAAAGTTAAGATTGCAAATAAAAATTGCCTCAGTAACATTAAAGCCTCTGAGAATGAAGTGCTTACACACGAGATTTTCAACTGCTGTCAACATGATCCAACTTCACAGTGAGTCATAAACTCATCTCACACCGAGCTCTTTTATTTTGCCCTATTTCCATAATTTGCATTCGTAAACCGTGTGCTTTGGAGTTTTGCCTTCAAGGGTTTTGATGCGATCTTCCCCATGTCTCAGCACTAAGACATACTCATACACACTGTGAAACTTGCGTCAGTGTCTCAGCAGAAAGATACTATATTGGTAATTAATGTAAACCATATGCATGAATCAGACTTCCGTCCTGCACTGAAGCTCATAATGCTGCTGCTGTAAATCTTCAGTTATTATTAGCATTATTCATAATTAAGAACTGATAAACTTGCACCCTGTTTTTGATTAGTTGGGGCTAGGGCGAGGAACAGGCAGGCAAGCTTGCACTGACCTATTTCTAGACTTAACAACCTTAAAACATCAACATCACCCCTAAACCTCCCCTGTTGCCATGGAGACACCCTCTGGTCTCCAGGAATATGGATTCAGAAGGAAGTGTGAAAGAGAGAAAGAAAAGAACAGTAGGAAATAAAGACAGTGATGAGAATAGGATATACATATGATCCTGTTATAGTTGATCCCTATATAACATGGATATATATTGGGAATAGACTGGATATTTATGTGTCCAACTGCCGCTAGCATGTCCTTTATGAAACAGAACTGTTTTATACTCTGTTATTAGGCTTTACTGTCAAATAACAACTCTAGTGTTTAGATTAGTATTTAGGGCAACCATATCTGTTTTATTATTCAATATTTCTTTAACACTAAGGCTTAGGCTTCTGTTATACTTCATTGAAATTCTGAATATTATTACCCTCCCATAATTCTGTATGTGGATGGCTAGAGTTAGAAGAGTAGGTAATTGGGTCGAGGTCCTGCAGTTGTGCTGCCTTAAAAATCATGACAGATAAAAAGCAGGCAGGAGTCTCTGGGACTTTACTTGACACAAACTTTGAATAACCTGCTTTGGTCTTTTGGGCACATCCCAGGAATCGTGTTCATTATTCCAGGGAGCTGTCCCAGTTTAGAGCTGTGTGCTATCTAGGTTCTTCGGGCTGTTGTCGGACAAGGTGTGTAAGGTGTGATAAGGCATCTGAGCATGCAAATTGAAAAGCCATCCTTCAAATGTAGTAGTCCGATTTGGTATTCATCAGTTCACAGGGCCAAATAAGGGGCACTCAAGCTTTGATATAATGACTTAAATTTCAGATAAAGCTTTCACAGGAGGGAGAAAGTCCAAATTTAATGTTAATGCTGTCAAAGGAAGGTAGCCTGACTTGTGGATTATGAATAATTACACAGAGATTTGACATTACCACTACCCCAGCATGGTTTAGCCAAAGGGACAAGTGAAAAAGATTCAAGAAATGGGGAAAAATACTTCACAGAAGGGCTAATCCACACTTTATTTTCTCTCTCTAGGTGTCACTCCCAAACTGTAGGTAATCAGTACAGCCGCTCCTTTCTCAACATACAGACTGAAGCCTTTGCCCATTCCAGAGAAAGGGTGACCCTGGCTAATGTTCCTTGCACTCGTCTAGATCAGGGAACAGCATTTCCTCCTCCTTCTCACCGTGCCTGCTCTGTTCCCATCATCCCCTCTGTCCAGGCATCCAACCCGGAGGACAGGGCCGAGGATCGAAGCACCACGATGTTGCATTGTAAGGATGGAGCTTCTGCTAGCCAAACTATCAATTCAGAGACTGAAATAGGGTCATTGTCAAAATGCAGCCAGGGGTCACATGCACTGGGGAATCAAACCAAACACAAAAGCCTTGTCACTTACACGACAGCTTTGGGACCACGTACAGAGTCCACTATGGCAAAGACTGTCATTTCTATAACTGTACTGGGATCAGGGAAGGAGCATGTGCACCACTCCTCCAATTCATCCAAATCCACTGGAAGTCTAGAGCATGTCCAGTCCACTCATGAGGAAAAAGAGGAGCAGGGGGCTGCTTTTCACAATTCACTTATCAGGAGAGAGAGAGACTGCCACATTTCCACTGAGCCTAATAGTCTGTCCAGTCTCACAGCCTCTAAAAGCTGATTGGATAAATTCATAGGAACACACTAACACAAAAACAGTGGAGTTGGAAAGAATGAAACACTAAAATCCATGAAGGTCTATTCCTTCACCCTCACCTCCCTTTTACTGACACAAGACTTACTCTCTAATCTCTGTTACTCTATTGTGGACTTCAGCAAGAACTTGCAATGACAGAATTCAGAACACTGGATACCTGAAAATACAATGTGAATAAATTATGAAATGATATAATGACTGTCGTTGGGATATTGATTTAAAGAGGCATTGAAGAAGATTAAAAAAAAAAAAAAAAAAAAAAAAAAAAAGATTTATATGCCACTATTTAACAAAAATGCTTCTACTTAGAAACCAAATAGTGTGTCATCTCTATGTTGTTTCTCTATTGTAAAAAAAAAAAAAGAAAAGAAAAGAAAATCTAATAGATGTCATAACTATATGTATGTCATATATGGAATATATATGGCATACAACAAGACAAAAAATAAAGATGCAGAATATGATGAACAGGAAGCTTTTCATTTCCAACAGCTCTGCCATCCTAAGACATAACACAGTTCAAGTTTGTCTTTTCTCTGTTTTTGCTTGAGGACGTGAAGACGTGAGTTTGGTGCTTTATGAATAAAATCTCTATGTCACCTTGTGATTTGATCAGAGAGTGTCTCCACACACTGGCGAGTATTACACAGTGATCAATGCTCTATTTCCTGCCACCCACTCTATGCATGGCAGACATATATCTGCAGCTATCACTGGCACAAATCTACAAAACGTGCCAATAGGAAGATAGTCAGTCACCAGTGCTGTCTCCATGGCAACAAAGACCCGTGGAATCAGATAGTCCTCACAAGCTCGAGCTGCCCTGCATCCACCAGAGCATACTGTCAGCAGATTTAATCATTTACTTGTTTATCATCCACAAAAGTAGCTCCCCTAATTAAACCTAGACTCATTATTTTGCATCAGCTATTTTCAAACTGCAAAAAGGGAGCAAGAAGTTTTTAACTAGCCTTTTTTTTTTCTTCAGGTGAGAATGTTTTTCAGTGGAATTAATCAGCAAAAATATTAAAGACTGGTGGCATTGATGTCTCTGCTCATGTTTAGCCTTCAACAAAAAAGCTAGAAGAATGATGCAGCTTGAGCATGAATATTAAAACACATTACAACCAAAATGCAACCAAAATAATGGCTCTGGGACTGGCATCATTCCATAAGAATAACATGTGGTTTCTTCTTCATGTGGTCTGAGCAGGAAGCAATGTAATAGTCAACCTTTATGGAAAAATCACATGAAAAAAATGTGTGAAGGCTCATTTCACCATGTTATGCCCTGAAAATGAAATCCAAACTCAAGTAAATCCATATGAAATCATTTGAATGATGTGATATAATACTGTATTATCACATGTGAAAAGTAAAAACACATGCCCTGCTTGTGAAAAATTAATGTGAAAATACATTAATCATGTGAAACAATAGTGTAAAAAATAATGATAATAATAATAATAATAAAAATAAAGACACATGCACTACATCTGGAAAGTTCACATGTGAAAAATTTCCCATAACATGTGACTTGTTTTCAAAACCAAGTGGAAAAATGTATACATGTATATAAACCATGTAATTATTCATGTGTGACTTTTCTATAAGGGAATTATTTGAGAGAAAGATAATTACTTGTCTCAACTTGTTTGGTGCAATAATCTATAGATTCATGAATGAATCAATATAATGTTAAATAGTAATAGCTCAATTTTTACTCCGCAAAGAACATATCTTGTAAAGCTTCTAATGTCTAAAGAGTATTAGCTGGACGACAATATGATTATTGTTACAACACTGTGTTGTTGCCTCTTTCTCAATTTGATCATCCATTATCTATATCTATTGACGTAGGCAAGTTAATTTCCTAGGGAGACGTTAGGGAGCTAACAATATGAGGAACGGAAAGGGCCAAGCCACAGAGACTGGTCAGAAATGAGCACAGTGCAGTGGTAGAACAGTGTGAGAGTAGACACAATGAGGGCAGGAGAAGGAAGTAAGATGTACTGTATCTGTCGCCTGAAATGAGCAGCAGTGTCTCTGTGAAATGGTGCTGCATGTTTAATATGCTGCATTAACTGGCTGACCCCTACATCTCCTCTCTGCAGAGGTTGTCATCTCAAATCTCTCTTCAAAATTGGTGCTCGTGAATGCTGGTGCAGGTTGGAATTACATATAGGCTTGACTTTCCAATTGTGTGAGACGGACTGGAGCAAAGTGTGAGAGACAATGGAGCTAACTGCATATAAAGGAATTCTGTCAGCTTTGGGATTCACCTTCCTCAACTCCTTGGGCAGTGGCAGCTTGTCCACAGAGGCAGACAGGGTAGAGGCCAACCATTTATATCAGTTGTTTAACAAATGTTAATCTTCAGCCTTCTAAAGTCCTTATTCACAACTCCATTAATTTTACATTTTAAATTAAATACTAATGAACTCTTTTGAGTGACCCAAAAAATTAAGAAAGTGTCACTATTTGACAGATACAACCTGTTGATTCGCTCACCTATCTAGTTGCAGGGCGCTTCCCTACTTGGCTTTAATAGACTTATTAATGCACCTAGTGGTCAAAACTGGGAACTGCAACAAGCGCTTATAGGAGTCCATTGGGGTGCAGGTAGTCTCTGTCCCACACTCGCTTTCAAGTGAAGAAGGAACAGCAAACAAAACAGTTAATGACAGGCTAGTTTAAAAAATACTCTGCAGCCTCCAATATCTTGTTTTACAGCAAATAATTGGAACTAAATCTAATAATTTTCCACAAAATACAAAATGTATGGCATTTGGCAGATGTCCTTAACCAGAGTGACTTACATTTAACTCATTTATACAACTAAGCAATTGAGGGTTTAAGAGCCTTGCTCAAGGGCCAAACAGTGGTCGCTTGAACTCCTGACATTCTGATCAGTAACCCAGAGCCTTTAACCACTGAGCCACCACTGCCCCAGATAGTGAACCTGTGCTGTACAGAACCATTACAACTTCAGGATATATTGCAAAGATTGGGAAAGGGAAAGGGGGGTTATGGAGTAATGTCTGTACATCAGAAATGCAGGGGAAACACGCATTTCACACACTGAGAAAAAGAAGAAAATGTCTTCATTTTACATGGCTGTTTTTTTGGCATAGCTTCAAGTCTTTTATGTGGTTTTTGAGATGTAGATGTTGACTCGAAATTTTGCTGAAACCTGTCAATCCTGCTGAACAATATTACCATGAACACAGTTAAACAAATGTGTGTCTAAAACCACTCAAAACAACTTGCTAAACTGTACGCTGGATGACTTTGTTGTCAACTCTCAACTGCTTATTACAAGGTTACTAGACAGTACTAGATATAGATCATAGCATAAGTCAATTATGACAGCTTCACGACTTAATTATGTTTGAGCCTATGTTGTTATTAATGTCATCCTGCCCCACCAAAATCTATGATCATGAGCTGCTGCCATCCTAGAGTCAGGTAAATTATGACACTTGTTCAATATCGGTAAAATAGTTATTATAGAGAACTAGAGTTCATTTCCTACATATTTTAACAGATCTGTATCATGTGACTTTCTGACCTTAATTCCTGAAGTTAGAAAGTCATACATCAATAAAATATACCTTTACTATATTGAATTTTTCATTCATCTTCAGGAACTATTTTATACTGGTCAGCGTCACAGCTGACCTGAAGCGTATCCCAATAACACTGGGTGCCAGGCAAGAGAATGAGATAGAGATGGTACATCAGTCAATCGAAGGGGACCATTCACACATACGCATTCAGACCTAGGGGCAATTTAGATTAGCCAATCTGGCTATCTACTTGTTTTTGAACAGCAGGAGGAAACCAGGGAACCCAGAGGAAAGAGGTGAACATGGAAAGAACATGCAAAACCTTGCAGAGACCCAAGCTCAGGATCAAACTGAGGATTGTGGAGCTGTGAAGTGCCAAAGTTTCATAAAAGCAAGCTAAGTGACAACCTGTACATGTATCTCCAGAAACAACTGACATAGCTTATAATGCATTAACTTTAAATTAAAATTTTAATCCTGTCATAGCTTGTGGCAACATACCATATGTAATTTTGAAAAGAAAAATGTTTAAAAACCCACTGTTATATTAAAAACAAAAGTATGTCTATGAACATGGTATGAGACTGGTACGGATATGATATGAGACTCATGGTACAGTACCTTGCATAGCATAGCCTTACACGTCTTTTGAAAGTCCTCTACTAACTCATGTAGAAAAGAGTTGATAATGGCAATGTGATTCTCCATATGGGCATAATAAGAAAGATGTTGTAGAGCATGCAGATACACTATAGCAAAGCTGAGGTAGGTAGGGGTAACATCATGCATAGCTGAAAAAAAAAAATCCAGAAAATGACAGTATGAACTAGCTCTCGGTGAGATTTTCTAAGAAATTTGTAGAGAAGTAAATTGATTATTTATAATTTCATAGATTCTTTTGAAATACAATTTGTGAAGGACTGGAAACTGTATGCTCCAATTTACTACTTACAAAATTTGAATTACACAACATTTGATCAGGTCTGGTTGTTTCAAAGAGGGAAACCATCTTATTATAGACATCATAAATATTATAAAATAAATATCAACTTAAATCAATCAATCATTTAATCTTATTTGAAACATGTCTCAAATAACCTTGAATATAGCTATGAATGAAATCATGTATCTTCTAAAGATGTAACAATAAAATCTATATTATTCACAAGATTATTTAGAATACAATTTAATACAATTTAATACAATCTGAATCATGGACCTTTAAAAGGTAATATCAAAGCAAATAATATCACTTTTAAACAATCCTTAGATGTTTGCATCAAAATACCATACAGACATAATAATTAATAATAATAATAATAATAATAATAATAATAATAATAATAATAAATAGGAAGCTAATTAGAAGAGAGGTGATTTAGTATATAGTGATTTAGTGTAATAAAGTATTTTTCAAAATGGATTTAACACAGTGGAGTCACTATGCAATAAATAGACTAGATCTGTTAACCTCTGGGTTAATATCAACAAAATTCTAATGCACTTTAGCACATTCACTTTAACGCATATTCAGATTATTATATATATGAAAAGAAAATCTGATATAAAAGATTTTGTCATATTTTGTTTGAAATGACATACAGTTTGACACCTGGCTGAAATATCCCTACATTATGCCCATTCATTATATTACTTTATTAACCAGTGGAATGAATAATGTATTTATGGAATCACTTTACACTGAAAGTATGAAAGTGTGCACAAAGAAATTATATAATGGATGAATACGTAATCTAATATCACCCTTATTAACCTCATATTCTTCTCCACACTAATACTTTAATGCTGAGAATTATTACGCCACAGACATATACTCAAATAAAATTTTCCAACTTAAAAAATAATCCAACTTAAAAAGATTTTTTCCCTTCCTAGAACAGAATAGCAAATATATTCAATTCAGTTTTAGTTGGATAGTGCTTTTAACAATGGGCATTGTCACAAAGCAGCTTTACAGAAATCCGGATATAACATTTTTATTTTAATTTATATGTTATATGTTATAGGGGACACTGTGGTTTAGTGGTTAGCACATTTGCCTAGTACATCCAGGGTTGGGGGTTCAAATCCCACCACTGCCTTGTTTCTAAAGAGCTTGCATGTTCTCCCTGTGCTTTGAGGGCTTCCTCCAGGTACTCCAGTTTCCTCCTCCAGTCCAAGGACATACATTGTAGGCTGGTAGTCATTTCCAAATTGTCCGAGGTGTGTGACTGTGCCCTGTGATGGTTTGGAATCCTGCCTAGAGTGTCCCCTGCCTTGTGCCCCAAGTTCCCTGGGATAGGCTCCAGGCTCCCCCATGACCCTGTGTAGGATAAACAGTATGGAAATTGGATGGATGGAGGTCTCTGCTAAGCCAGCCTCATGTATTATAGTGGCAGTAGAATTGTAATAGAGTTGTCATATTTTAACATTTAGCACATTTTTACCTTTCTCCTTCACTTTCATTCCAATTTTATCATAATAAATGTGCAATGTATTTATAGGTATTTATGGCCAGTCTGATTACACCACACTGGATGTACTTCTTCTCCATGGTCCTAATGCTCCAGCTAAGAAAAATACTATGTTCTTCTTTTACTCCGTTAAAGATGTGTAATGCCTATGATTTTACAAAAAAAAAAAAAAAAAAAAAAAAAAAAAAAAAAAAAAACCTCAATAAGAGAAAGGGTAAAATGCATTAATGTCACGTATCGTGATGGAGCGGAGATAGGACGGATGCAAGTGCAGTATGAACAGTGTTTATTTTAAAGGAGAGACAGGCAGACAGATCCAAAACGTGATCCATAAACGTAATCCACAACAGGCGAAGGTCAGGCAATCGGCAAACAGGCATACACAGGGTTAAACATGAATCAAGGCCGTGGTCACGGAAAACAGGGTCGATAAACAAAACGAGAAACATGAACTATGACGAGGAACTGGGAGCGGATAATCCAGCGTGAACTAACTCTAAACATGGACCGTGACTATGACAACTAAACGAACTAATCTAACTCTATAATAATCTTCCGCGTCGTGTGCTGGGAGGCGCGCGGTATATATGTAGACATGATCAGCGTCTAAACTGCTAGCAGCTGAGGGCAATACAGACACACGTGAAATCCCAGCCAATGACAGAACAGGGAGGAGACATGACAGAAACATAAACAAAACACACGTGTCCAGATGTCACTACTGTCAACAATGGAAAAGCAGGTGCTCGCACATTCGCGCTTAGAGCACGCTGCTTCAAGGGGGAATCATGACAATTGAAGCATAGTGTTTTTGAGTCATCCGGACAAGTCTGTATTGTTATTACACCATCAGACCAGCTTGGGTCAGATTTGGCTGGAATTGTTTAGATACATGTATTATGTCAAGCTCAATCACATCAGACATCATCATGCTCCAACTAACAGCCATGCACATGCAAGTAGATGTAGGAATGCTAGATCTAAATATGTCTACGCAAGTTATAGCCCATATGGCTGTCAATATTCTGCATATTTCTGCATAGAACCTATTGACGTTCCACATTCTTACTTGGTCATTGCTTCTTGGACCTTTGTCCTTTTCAACAAGTCTAAGCTGTGCTTTCCAAACCTAGGTTTTCCTGTTTTTTTCTTAAGTTTCTAGTTTATTGTCCCCTGTATATGAGTTCCCATAGCTAATCTTTTGGTTCATGAATATGCATTCCCCTGCGTTTGACACATCGGTCTGTGTTTAACCCCTTCTCACTGTGCTTCCTGAAGAAGAAGAAAACAGAACATTGACACAGAATCATTTCTGCTGTTCTGATTTTGCAGCTCTTATGCAGAGTCACTTATTAACAGTGACTGTGACTAGAGTCCTTTCATGCTCAAGTGCTTCTTTGCAGTCTGCACAGCCATAAGATGCCCACCTGGACCCACAGCAAGGCCACAAATTACTCCCAATGTAGTGTTGAAGGATGACCCAGCTGAAGCCCAGAAATCACGCAGCTGATGGCAGCATAACTGACGGCTCATCCTTTTGTACTTCAATCAGATGCATATATCTCTTTCTTTATTTCTCTCTCCCTGTAGCCCACACACTCATCCTGCCTTATTATACTAATTAACCTCAACACAAAAAAACAACAACACATCCTGGCCCAGACCGACAGCCGTGCTGAGGAGTGGTGCAGAGAGTGCTGTTTAAACGAATCAGACATCATATCTGCTTCAATTAGCAGAAGAACAGGATGCATCTACCATGGGAAATGTTTGCTTTCTTTCTTTCTCTTCAGAGAATTTGAGAAAGAAATACAGAGGGGTTGCATCTGTATTAAAAGCAGAAAAGAAAATAGAACATAACACAAATTTTGTCTAGACATAAGAGCATCACTTACACATGAACAGTCATCACATTTAGTGTCATCGTTTGTAGGAAGGAAGGAATATCTAAGATCTGTCCAAGACTAATTATTTAAGATAGCATTAAGATCAGTTCTAGTCGTTTCTAGTCAGTTCTAGTAGTTTTCATTTTGTAAAATCCTAATATCATTGAATGATTTAAAATGATTTCCCTGTATTAGCTTTCTTGCTCCATTTCTGTGCTAACAGTCTTGTGGGATTTAATCCTGTCTTTTATTAACTTAATTCTTAGATAAACAATCTGAAATGAGCTGTTTCCAATTTTGTTTGCAAAAATGTCAATAAAAGCGAGCAGGTGAGTAGGAACTAGGATTAATGACGATTAAAAGATTGAATTATTAATCGCTCATTGTCCTATAGTTTTTAATGCTCGAAGTGTGTAGAAGGCTTATGCACTAATTAATGGTATCACCAGTTAATAAGTGCTTTTATTAGACGTTTTGGTTTTGTCAATTGTCATTTTTTGTCTTTCACATGTTCACAAGTTATGCAGCATGCTGTACATTGTGGCAGGTTATTGTTATATTACCATAAATTAAGTTATCTGTGTAAAAATTCAATGCTTTGAAGTAAAGGAATGGAAATAATACAATTCATAAAATAGCCTACCGTTGGGGTCCAAGTTGCATACTTGGTCCTGTCATACCTATGCTATGCACCTGTCCAGAGTCTGGGCTCCTATGAGGTAGTTTGTGTGTGCATGCGTGCTAGCTGTGTGCAGGGACAGCTGGCTTGGCTAACAGGCAGCGGGGGAGGCGAGGTAAGGAGACGTCCTCTGACATGCTGAGAAGAGAGAAAAAAAGCAGGGCTCTGTGGAGACATTAAACATTCTGCAATTCACTTACGATTCACAAGACATATGGCAAATTGGTATGAATGTACTTTCAACAACTGTAAGAAAGTGGATTTGAGGAATGTAAGGTGGAAAAAACAATACAGAATCAGAGACATAAAGCCATGAGAACTCTAAGGTGTGAATGCGATGTACGCATACAAAAATGCTCTCCTGACTGTCAACCCATTGTCCTCCATCTGTCTCATTCCATATGCCATATAGGGATATTTGTGACACCATTACCTTGTCATTATTCTACATCCACTTCTTTTCATGGCCCTTCCTTTATAAAACACCATATGCTCCATATGATATTTTCTCTTCAAATATCCCCAAACCTCTTCCTATAAATAGAAGGAAATACAGGATCAGAGCATATAATCTGACACTTGGTCACACTTGGAGAATTTGGGGGTTAAGGGCAAAAGGACAGTGGCTCTGTCTTCAGGCTCAACCTCATCAGCTCACATGTGCAGGTCCTTAGCCACTAGGCTACCTCCACTACCAGCAACCATTTGCTCACAGGAAGGTCCATAGAGCCAAAACCATTGAGCCACGGGCAGGCTCTGCTCATCTTGGAAGCCATGATTATGTGCTGAGAAAAAGATAAGGGGACAAGGCTTAAAGCAAACGTCCTCTTTACTTACAGATGACAGCATTATGAGTAGATGAGCAGCCCCTAGTGGTCAAAATTGTTTGTGATGACCTTAAACAAGATTAGGTGTGATTCAACAGCAGTTCCCAGTGGTGGTAAATAATGTGAAGAAACAGATGTGAAATCCACATGAACTGGCACAGCTTTGCTGATAATTATGGAAACAAGTTGATGGAAAAGTCACTACTAAATGCATCAAATTTCTGAGTAAGATGTAACAAAGGCATAGGTGAGCAGAACTGTCTAAGCCTGTGTCATCAATATTCTCATCTCTACTGTATATGCAACTCAACTATTCTTAAAAATAAATTAATTAATTAATTAAAATGAAGGTTACTTCGTGCTTATACTCTTAAACTTGGCTTGGAGCCTGGACCATCACCAGGACTCAAAGCAGAGTCTTAACTTGATTCATGGCTCCTTGGATGCCTGAATAGGATTGAGGGTGGCATTTGATTCTTATTATCAGCATTATAGCATTTGATTTTTGCTATCTATTAAGATCTAATAAGAAAGAAGACTTTAAGAGATTATGTAGTTTCTACAGAAAATGCTTGGAATAATAAAATAGTAAAAGCTTATTGGATGATGAAAAGAATACTCATCATAATACTAGCATAATCTTTAATAGTAGTAGAAAGTTTACACCTCAACAATCATAAACTGTTGACATACAGACATTAGTGGTTAGGTTGGTGACAGTCTATAGATAATTTTTGACCATCTGTAGACTGCCTAGTTTGCACTATCCATATCCATTTTTAACCAAGTTCTTTAAATGGCCTAATGTTATACGTAATTAGAGACCTAGTCGTTAGAGTTTTGTTCTAATGGACAAAGCAGCTTATAGATGCATAGGTATAATCAGACTGTTAAGAGATCTCTAAATTTAAGTAACTGAAAAATATTGATTGTGCTGCACAGTGGGAAAGGCCAAGTGAATTAATTAGTCTTGATCTCTAGTCAAATTCACTTTCCATGAATTAACCCTGTTATTGTTAACAGTGTAGCATTTGAAAGGCTTGACAAGCTTTTGTTTTTGATTAATTACATCTGATAATAAGTCTCACTGTTAGATATGATTATTACATCAGCGGGATAATTAGTGTTTATTTTGGAGATGGCATTATGAATTATGTAAATTAGCAAAAACAAAAAATCCACCTCTTCATAGAGGGTAAAAAATAAAACATTAAAAAGGTCAGAGTAATTGATTTACTTGTTACATGCTTGGATTAAAAAGTGAAAATATGGTTTTTATTCTTTTTCCCCCTCTTTCTTTCTTTTAGTGCCAGATTTATATCTCCTTGTACTGAGCTAAGTTTTTTTTCCCGATTTCTTTAATTTGAAACTTTCTTGAGTATCTATATTTTCAAAGCTTCTTGTATGTTAGAGCAGATTGCTGTTGCAGTTAGAACAGAATAGAAAAACAAAAAAAACAAACAGAAAACAGCTTACAACCATGGTTGCTAGGACAATTTGTCTTGTTCTATTTATAATATTCAAATGTCTAGACCGTGGCATCTAATAAGTGTGTGTGTGTGTGTGTGTGTGTGTGTGTGTGTGTGTGTGTGTGTGTGTGTGAGTTGGCTCTGTGGATAGTAGTGTCTGAGATGTAAAAGTAAGGTAACACAAGACAAATGGACAGAAGAGTAAATTGCAGGTCATAGGGTCTCTATGCACAGCAGATCAAATGAGGCGAAGCTTTCCATTGCAGATGGAAAGCAGTTATACAAGGACTAAAAAGATCTCACAACACAAGAAGGAGCGTGCTCAATTTAAAACCATACAATACCTCAATTACATAACCATTAATAAATACAAAACAATAAAGACAACAATTAGATAGCAGTTAGTGGCGATTAGGGGTGCAGGGAGCATTAAACTGTAATGAGACGTGAGGGACTGGTGTTCTCGAAGCTCAAGGGCTACCTGGAGAGCAGAGCAAGGGGGAGGAGAGTTAACACCATCTGTTACAGTGCTAGAGCAACATGAGAAGCACAGATAAAGTTGCACTATGGAAAGGAGGGGAGAAAGGGACAGGTCAGATAACGCACACAAACATATGCATGGACTCTCTCTCTCTCTCTCTCTCCCTCCCTATTATATTATTATACAACCAAAATGACCACATGTTTACATCCGACAGAAATCCCACAACATGGTGACAGCAAACAGGTGTATGTTTACGTATATTGGGAGAATATCTCGGTTAGATCTGTCAGACACAGACTCTGGTGTCAGGGACACCTGACTGTAGGGTCACTGCAGGAGACGGAAAGAGAGAGGGATTTTGTATTTGTGCGTGTGTGTGTGTGTGTGCATGTGTGTGTGTGTGTGTGTGTGTGTGTGTGTGTGAGTGAGAGAGAGAGAGAGAGAGAGAGAGAGAGAGAGAGAGAGAGGCAGGTAGAGGGGTGAAATTAAAACCCTTAGGGAAGTTACGCAATGAAGCAAATCCAGGAGAAAGTGAGCAAGTGGCAGAAAAAAGAGGCTGCACGAGACTAGTGGAAGAAAAAGAGGACAATTGTGGATAAGAGTGTGTATGAAATAAAACGTAGATAGAGAAAGTTCCAGAAGTAAGGTGGGGCAAGGCTGCTGGTAAGCATGTGGCATTTAGGTGATATTAAACAGAGCACATTCTGGGCCTTACTTGCCATTTAAAGCCTATAGTCTTCCTCAGACTTCCTCGGGGAAGTCTTCTTCAATCAAGAGTTGAACCACTAGGAGAAGGATTACACAGCCATCAAGATGATGCAGCAAATTCTTCAAGATATGTACATCGAGCCAGATCTGCTACAGGAGCTAAATGAGGAACAGAAGCAAATTCTCTTCTATAAGATCCGTGAGGAGCAGGTGCGCCGCTGGAACGAGAGAGAGAACAGAGACCCCAGCCGAACTGTTCACAAGAAGAGTGAGTTTCAAGCAACTTTTATAGCACAGTCTCCAGTGTCACAGGACATTACAAGCCTTATCAAATTTTTAATGAAATTATGATTACAATATTTGTGCAATATATTATGTCATATGGTACAGGGAAATAATGGAAGGCTTCTCATACAACATTCATACAAATTCAAACAAGCATAGGTGATTTGTTTGGATTTCATATAAATAAATGTATAGACAAAACTATGACTTTTTACCTTCCCATAATGTTCATCTTAAGATCAGTAACTTTTGCTACAAATTAGGTTGTGCAACTTTTTCAAATTGAGTCCATGATGGCTTCATCCTCATCTGCTTGGATGTTTCACTTTATAATAACAATAGTATATTAATACAATATTTAGTTTGTATCTTTTCTGACAACATATGCTAGTACCAGATTACTCCATTTGTGCTGTCATATTTTCATTAAAACATACTTATTAGATTTATACTGCTTTAGATAACATGTTATAATGTTCTTTCTGTAGAGTCTCTATCATATCAGACATCTCATAGTACAGGGACGCTCTGCCAGTTCTATTGCATGTGTGTGTGTGTGTTTCCATGACCAGGTGACCGTAGAGGCATTCGGTGGCTGCTGGGCTCTGATGGTGAGGTGTGGGTCTGGGTCATGGGGGAGGCCCAGGGAGACAAACCCTACAACGACATAGTAGAAGAGCTGATGGAGAAGAGAGCCAGGAAACAGGCCCAGCGAGAGGCACTGGAGCTCTGGTGAGAGAGCCTAAACACATGAATGCAGGGACTGTAGGGGGAGAGGATTGATAGGAAGGAGAAAGAGCATGAAATGAAAAATAAAAGGAGATTAGGGTGATGTAACTAGAAATAGAAGGAGGGAAAAGAAGAGGGTGCGACAGATATGAAAATTGGTGAGCAGGAATCAAGGGGATTGGAGGAAAGTAACTGATAGACAGATGTGAGTCACCTTAAAATGAGGAGAAAGAGAGAGAGTGAGAGAGATTAACTGAAAGTGAGATGAGCAGTGTGTCAGTCATTCCCTGTTGAATTTTCCGAGGCGTATGAAGGAAGCAGAGATTGAAAAGAAGTTTCGGGATGCCATGGCAAAGGAGAAGGCACGGTTTGTAGCAGAGAAATGGAAGGAGGAGACAGATGACAGAAAGGCAGCCAAGCAAGAGGAGGAAGAAGAGGACCGTATTCGACAGGAGTTGAAGGTGAGTTTCTGCTTTTGTCAAAACATTTACAGTTTTTATCACTAAAACCGAGTGACAAAAATAAACATCAGCATAAAATTTGTTCATGTGTTTCTCATTCAATGTGACTTTCTCAGAGTCACATTGAATGCTGCTAATCAACTGTGTAAAAATCCAGAGCTTAAACAATGGAAATTCAGAAATCCTAGGGAATGGAAGCCTTCAAACTTAGCTCCTTGTATAATTTATCATGTTCTATTTATACTATGCAATTGTCTAGTCCCTGACCACTGGTTAGGTTGTCTGTATATATGCTGACTCTGTGGATACCAGTGCCAGAGATGTAAAAGTAAAGGAACACTAGACAAATGGCCAGAACATTAACTGTCAGGTCATGGGATCTCTATGCATAGGAGAATTACATCACAAGCAGTTGTCACAAGAAAAGAATGAGCATATTTAATTTAAAACGAAGCAACACCTCAATCAAAAAGCCATTAATAAATACAAGATAATAAAGATACAACTGATAGAAAGCAGTTAGAAGGGATTCGAGGTGTAAGGAATATTAAGCTATAATGACACGTGAGGGACTGGAGTTCTTGAGGAGGAAGAAGAGGACTGTATTTGAGAAGAGCTGAAGGTGGGTCTATGCAAATGCAAAATCAAATATAGCTTTCACCACTTAAACAGATTACAGTAGAGTGACCAAAATAAAGTCAAGTGGAGCATGGCTTACTTCTCCAATCCTATTAGTTTAATTCGACACACTGCCACGAAGATGAAGTAGTGTCAGAATCCTTTCTACTTCACTCAAGCCTTTTATTACCAACTAGCAAAGGTGATTAGGTTCAATTATTCCTAATTACTATGTATGTTGTGGCCATGTTGAATTATTTAAAACCTGGCAATCTTGCACAATGACGATAGCGATCTCTGCAAGACAAGGCCGACATTTGTAGGTCTGATCTTTGATGCTCAGAGTTAAAAGGATAATGTCAATATTAATGACACAATCCACCGAATTAATCATTGTAGCCCAGCTGTTAATGAAAATGAGAAAATGAAATCAGCAGCAGAGGAATTTTCATCTAGCAATGCACTTTATCTGAGTACTGCCTAGAGATGAGGATGATCAATTAATTTTATCTTTGCCTCCAAGAAATGTGAGGAGGAAATCCGGCAAACAGAGGAAAGGCGAGCAAAGGAGCTGTTCATGTCTCTGAAGCAGGAGGAAAAGAGAAGCGAAAGGGACGACAAGGAATGGCAGGAACAATGTGAGAAAGCAAGTGGAGTGGAAGAAAGAAATTGCACAAGTGGGCCAATCCCATTAAAGCTGGTGATTTCTATTCAGATCTCTGTATGCTTCACAGTGCGCCGCTCCAAAGCAGCTGATGAGGAGATGAAGTGTAAGGCTCGCCGCGCCAGAGATGAGTACAAACGCCAGTCCCTGCGCGCCATTGAGAAAGGCCTCGTGGCTGGCCTCAGTGGACTGTTCCAGAAGACACATCTGAATGGCTCAGGTCAGAACCGACGCCACAGTGACGTCATCGAGCGGCCATCAACTACTGCAGCTGATGCTAGCCAATCACAATCTGCTGTTGGAAATGCAGTCGCCCCTGTCCAGTGTCGCCGCAGACAGAACCGCAGATACAGCAGCCCACAGACACAATCAATAACAGAGGGGTACCTCTAAACCCTATAAGTTACTACACTAATCATTATCACCAATGTAGCTTTGACTAATATTATGTACACATACTTATAAAGATTGTTCTACATCATTCTCCCCACTAGCCCAGTGTGGATTCGGCCACCTAGGCCAACTTCTCGCGATTCTATCATGCGGTGGTTTAAGGAGGAACAAAAGCCCAGAAGAGCCGGCTATGAGAGGAGCAGTAACACCATTGCCCCTTGGTTCCATGGTAAAGAATGCAACAATGTCCTATACCTAGCCTAAAAACTTTAAGAAACATCCTCTCTTCAGCAAACTATACAAGAGGTTCATGGTAGATAAAATGGTAAAGAAATCTCCCCAAGCCCTGAAGAAAATAAGCTTCTAGGTCGGTAAGTTGGGTAACAGGCACTCTGGTGTAACCAGAGACTAGATTAGTGGTTTTAGACAGAGTGAGCAGTATCGATTGGACTGTGAGAGAATGATAGAGAGAGCAAGGGGTAGAAGAAACAGATGACAGGGTGGCAGTGCAGTGCATAGAGTTAGAACAAGACAGCAGAGATAGAGAGAAAGAGAGGTGGGAAAAATGGAGCTCAATAATTCATAGCTTGCATTTTGGTTGATTGGGGTTACTGGGTGTCACTCCTGATTGAGGAAATGATAAGATTAATAAGTGTCAGAATAATGTTATTCCACCATGGCAACACAAGAGTGAGGCCTTTTGCACGACAACAGTGTGTCAAAGCATCTGTGCTCTCTAGCACGTACAACCCATTCCCTATCACTCACTGTCTCTGTCCTGTCTGCCATGCTCTGACTCATGTCTGCTCTGGGTGGCTTTTCTTCAATCTAAATGTGCCTTGCTCTTTTTTTACTCTCCCTTCACATTCCCTCTGTCATCTATCCATCTCACCCAACGGCTCACACCTTCTCATACTTTCTTTGCACACACCTATAGGGATCATCTCTCGGCAGGATTCAGAGTCCTTGCTAATGAATGCTTCTGAAGGCTGTTTCCTAGTAAGAGTGAGTGAAAGGATCTGGGGATACACTCTGTCCTACCGGACGGCCTCTGGCTTCAAACACTTTCTCATCGATGCCTCGGGTGACTACTACAGCTTCCTGGGGGTGGACCAAAACCGCCATGCTACTTTAGCTGACCTCATCGACTTCCATAAGGTTAACTTCTTACCAGTCATCTCACTTGAACTTTTCTCAAAGCTCACACTTTGTCATGGGATGCACACACACACAGTTTATCAAACAGTGACAGGGAAACTCACAGTGTGCTGATCATAAAGCTCAAGGGGTGTGACAAACACAACCACAGTAAGCACTACTGTCCTTCCATCTGTGCTACTGACAGAGAGAATTGATTTCGTTACTAAACATATGCATGCTGTTGTCTGTACATGGGCTGTTTCTCATTTGTCTGGCTGCCGGTGTGTGTTTCCTCAGGAGGAGGTGATAACCACATCTGGAGGAGAGCTGCTGCTGGACTCTTGCAAGCTCAGAGGCTCTACGCCAGATTATGGAGGACTCTTTCAGTGATTCGTTCTTCCATTCTCATCTTGTTAAACTTAGACTTTAACCTTCACAAAATAGTTAAGCACTGCATCACATAGAAGCACAGTGATTTCCCAAACAATCACATCTTTGTGGCCAATCACCACACCTCATATCTTTGTCATGAGTTAATAAAACTACTTATTTCTATTCTAATCTGCTTGGTTACTTCTTGTACAGAGAATAAAGAGAATGCCACCTCATGTGTTGATTAAGCTCAGTAGGATTATAGGGGTGTGTGCCTCAAAGACTCTCACATCACTGAAGCAAATCTGACTCCACACAAAAACCTCCCTCCACCATTCAGAACAGTTCCAACTGCCTGACCATCCACATCAGCACCCGACCAGCCTCCTACTGCCTCGCTGCGCTGCAAACCACACACACAGCACCAACATACACAAATGCGAGAATAAACAGTCAGGTGATGTGTATGGCTGACCTTGCTAAGTGTATTGTTCAATGAAAAGCAGCTATTTCAGCAAATAGTGCAGACAAAACTGCCAGTAAGATGGAGGGTTGAAGAAAGCCTTGTGTAAAGGAGGAAGTGCAGTCTCAATTAACCTTCACATGTCAAACTAGGATAGCCAGAACGTTTCTGATTGCTATCAATTATTGATATGAACTGTGTTTGGGTTAGGAAGCAGTGGAAATGGAATGGAAAAGTAAACGTATCCATGTTATTGAACCTTCGATCACAAAGCAAGCATCCAACAAAGGTTTTCTACCAAAAGGCCAAACAGAGACGTTTAAACCTCTCTAATGCAGCACACATATATATGAAAAGCACATATAAAATTATATCCAAATGGTTTAACTCCAAAAAGACAAAATTACCTATTGTTAATAACCAGCTTTCTCTTCTGTTCCAACAAATTCAGTCTTTCATCCAAGAAATATATTTATGTTTTAAAGATAGTCTAAGTGTTTGTAAAGATACTACACTTAACTAGACCTTAGATAACAGCTTGTCCTAAGAGCCCTGTTCAAAGTGCCAGACTGATCATGCTTTCATAGTGCATCAGGGTGAACGACTAAAAAGAGATAAGAGTATCCACTGACCTGAGATCAGAACTGGGCTATTGTTGTGAGGGGCAGTGCTCCTCAGAGATAGATAAAGCTCTAGGTCAGACTGAACTTAATCTGTGACCTAGATACCCATATCCTTTAAAGGACCGACAAAACTGTGCAGTGGCTTTATTACAATCATTAATTATACTCAATTTGACCGATACTACAGCATACAAGTTCAGACAATCCCAAATATCCTTTAATGAGTACAAATGTAGAATGTCAAAACTATTAATTAGTAAAGAGGTTACAGAGGAAGAGCTGATATAATCTATGAAAAACCCTTTCTCAAAAAGACCTCCAAAGTAATAGATACAGGTATCGCCTTGTGCAACGTGAATGAGTCAACTGTAAAATAAATGAATAAATAAATAAATAAATAAAAGAAAACAGAGCACAGATCATGGTCAAAACTGCTAGAAATCAACTTGTAGTAGATCAAGAATCTCATTACATTCGGTTCCTGACAGAACTGTAAAACACTGGTAGGAACATTATGGTTAAGGATAGGATTTTTTTTTTTTTTTTTTGGCTGCCATTTTATTCTCAGTTTGAGTTAAACCAATTCCACAGTGTACCAGAGAATGCTTCAGAAGAATGAAGCAATCTGTCAAAATCTGAAGTTGAACTGAAAATATACCTCACAATAGGACAACATTCCTGACACTTGAGCACTTGAGAAAATCCACTACATAGTGGCTCAAAAGGACGAAATGGAGTTTTTGAAAGGCCACGGCACAGCCCAAATACAAACCTACCTCAAATCCTCTGTGAGAGACTAAGGCCAAGGTACAGTCTAAATACAAACCCACCTCAAATCCTGTGTAGCAGGCTATAATATTAAGAAAGCCTTGAAAAGACTGAGGCCAACATAAAAGATGAACGTTAAAAGTTTAAAGATTAACCATAAATGGAAAAGATGTGGTACTGCACCGAGCTATGAAATCAACTTTAATACCATTCATATCTGAACTCAAGCTATATTTTATACCAATTTATCAAATAAAATGTGAACTATAATATTGTAATAATATTAGTTTCATTAATTCATTCAGTATTCAGTAATTGCTTTTACCTGGTCAGAGATGACAGGATTTAGAGAACACTGGGCATAAGACAGGAATACACCCTGAATAGTCCATCACAACCCCACCCCCATGACATGTTTCATGGATATTTACACAAACATGGGGAGAACATGCATAACTCTGCACAGACAGTAACCCAAACTTAGGATCAATTCCTGGATCCTGGAAATACAAGGCAATATTTCCAGATGTGCTACCAAACCATCCCTAAATTATTCCAATAATATATTTTAATAATGCCACAATATGTTCAGCCACTATATACTTATATAACTTAAATTCATTAAAGGACACTTATTACATTTCAATATGGCACCAATGCCGCATGAAATGCATTGAAGTCTACCGCATCCTTGGGAGAAATCCAGTGCAATTTTTAAAGCAATGCACAGTGAAATGCAATAAACTAAACTGATTAAATTACAAGATACCTTGCATTCAATTCTTACACAAATACAACATTGTATACTTTGTACATCCTCATATATTGCTGCTCAGTAATGAGATCAAGCGATGTGACAATATTACGAAGCTTTTATTTCTTGTTTTGTAGTAATATATCATCATTACTATTACTAATTACAGATATTACTAATAATAGTAAAGTAATACCTGTGTACTGCATTTGGTGTTTTTGGCATGGTAGTGTATGCATTTCTGTGTCTTCTCTCTATGTTTCACAGATGAGTTGGTCTGCAATCAATCATGAGCTGTTTCTCTTTTTATTTGTTTTCACTATGCACTTTTTTAATTATTGAGGTCAATCTTCAAATCTCTGCCATTCCATAAATCTTTCACTCAGAACACTGCACATTTTATAGTACATTCTCACAACGGCAACCTGACTTTCTGTTCCTCATGCTTATCAGGAGCTTGCAAGGTCATACTGATGTGTTCTCCTTTCAGAAATCCAGGTCTATATCCTGGACAGTGTTCTTGATCCATTTCATAGTTCTTCTTCATGACCAATATTATTGCTCGTGCACAACTATGATCTTCTGTGCTCTGCCAGGTATCTTATTAATCTTCTGAAAATGCTTTATTTTGGTCATGGTCACAATGACAGTAGGAACATAGCGGGGCACCAGCCTATCACAGGGCACCATTCACTTACATTCACACACTTAATCACACCTATGGGCAATTTATCTTAGCCAATCCACCTTAGCCAATATGAGGTAACATATAGACCAAATTCCATTAGTCATTCATAACAATGGGTAAGACCAAGGAAAATAGCTGTGATTTGTGGCAAAAGGTTGCTGAGCTTCACAAAATGGGAAATGTCTATAAGAAAATAGCACAAGCATTGAAAATGCCCATTTCCACCATCAGGGCAATAATTAATAAGTTCCAGGCAACTGGAAATGTTATGAATCAACTTGGAATTGGACGCGTGTCTATATTTTCTGAATGAACTGTGAAGAGGTCCACCAACATGGACCTTGAAATCTGAAGGATCTGGAGAGATTCTGTATGGAGGAATGGTCTCATATCCCTTGTCATGTATTCAAGAACCTCATCAAGCATTATAGGTGAAGACTCTCCTGTTATCTTGGCAAAGGGTGCCAATAATGGCTGCATACCTATATTTAACTTTTTTTTATATATAAACCTGTTTTGTTTACAATTGTTTGATAACCATGAGAGCAGAGAATGTGTGTGATTTTTTTTTAACAAAAGATCAAAAGGTTAAACAATAAAGACAATTTTTCACAGCCTTCTTTGCTCATATTTACCAAGGGTTCCAATGTTAGTGGAGCATAGTGTAACTTGTGACACTCCATACAAACAGTAATCCAAGCTCAAAATCAAGTACCAATTGGATGATAATTAATGTTTTCTGTGACACACATGAAGTGAATAATCATAATAAACACTAGACTTGTTAAGTGTATTGTGCTGGAACTAATGATTATCATGGCATTGGTTAAAAAAAATACCTGTACAAAACTTGCATATCTCTGGGTCTGAAATGGTAGTGCAATGAAAAAAAGCATGGCATTTTGCACCTTAACTTCATTTCACCATTTTACTCAACTCATTTACCCTAATAATGAATACAAATCTTAAAATAATTTTCTTATGTAATTTCTACAGCATTTCAATTTTGTACTTTTTTGTAAAATATAGATCAAATATAAAAATATAATGTATAATCTAAAAATGTCATCACATTAATAAACTTCGTTTCCCTTGGTGGGCTGAGAAAAAACGGTGACAGCTGTTGTTACTCATGCAGATATGTCAACAGCTGGAGTTTTTAAAACTATTTGCACTGGTGATTAGTGATGGCAAGTGACGTGAAAATACTCTTCTCTTCTTTGAAGAATAACACTTACACACACAGCAATAACCAGCTGAAATCAACTAAATTTTTCCTTTACTCATTGATCAGAAAGATCAAAAGATTCCTTCCTTTAAAGGAAGGAAATAATCAGATTTTTGTCAGGAAATACACATTAGTTACTTTTATTAAAACCAACATTACAAAGCATTTACATGGTATCAGTGTGACAGTCACATGTGAATGGTGACTATAATCCTCACATTTGAGTCTCACAAACAGCTGGGCAGTAGCACCACTACACATGATTCTTGTTTGTACAGTTAAATACATACAAGACAGTGGTCCATGTCTCACATAACATTGTACATCTCCACACTAGAGCCTACACATCAGCTGGTGTAAAGCCTGTGTTATTGGGGGTCCAGTGGAGTCAGAGCTGAAGTCCAGCAGCACTAGGTACAACATGCTCAGTCATCCTTAGAAGCTCCCTTCAGGCTGGCCTTGAGTTTTTTCTTCTCTTTCTGTCCCATAGCACGGTACACCTTTTTCCGCTCTTCCTTCTGCCTCTTCAGCTTCTCTGACTCCTGCTTCTCTTTCTTCTTCAGGAATTCTTTGTGCTTCGTGTGCTGCTCTGTTCGTGCCTTTTTCGACTTCTGAGAGTAGACTGTGCTCAGGGCATCAAGCAACGCTGCCACCTGGTGCAGAGTGGAGGAGTTAAACAAGAGCTTCAATACTACTACAAACACACACCACACAGCCCTTCAAAATGCAATAGGCTTGAACAATACATTTGCTGAAATTATTGTCTGTGGATATTATAATTATGGGAATTCAATCAAAAAACTTATTACTCCTGAGCATCTTTGATGCTTACATTATAGCCTGCATTTCCCCTTATGATGATGATGATATTGCAATTTCGACTAGCTTCCAATATTAGTTAATAATTCATAAGGGTAACTATATTAATTAAATTATAATGGGATATAATCAGTAACAGACCTTGCCACACATTTATTTGGCCCATAGGGACAGTGTGGAATTACAAATGAAGTGGAGAGTTTATTACATTAAAAATACTGGAAAAATGTCATTTTAGTTTTATATGACATAAAACCTTAAAGAGCATCTCCTGCAAATCTGATGACAAACTGTAACAAAAATATGATCCTAAGATCATAAGAGGCCACTAATTTATTTGTCTTAACAACTTGCAAAGCTGCACAAAAAGGTGTCCAAATTTTTTCAAACTCTTTAAGGCTGTTTTTTATTTTATTTATTTTGCTTCACTTGTTTCTCTCATTTCTCTCTAACCCTAGCCTAAGTCAGTCGTCTATATTGGACAGTCAGATTATCATGCAATACCTGTGCATATGATCAAATAAAGTTTATTATTCATTCATTCATCTTCAGTAACTGCTGTATTCTGTTCAAGAGTCGGAGTGGATCCGGAGTTGGGAATACACCCTGGATGGGACTCAAGTCCACACAAGCACGCAAACACAGATTAGGTAATCTACCTACTGACATGGTTTTGGGAGGTGGGGGGAAACCAGAGAATGTGGAGAAAACCCACAGGAACTTAAAAACATGTGCTACACCACAAAGACAGTAACCCAAGCTCAGGAATTAACTAGGGATCCAGCAGCTACCAGACAGCAAACACTACCCAGTACACCACAAAATAAGCATGACTAAACAAGCTTAGCATACACAAAGCTGCTTTCTGCTCCTCAGATTTAAAATGAGCATTTATTAAAATGCTGCTGGTTATAACGCTTCACTAAGCTTTTATCTTTTAACTTCTTTCAGTGATACATGGCCTCATATTCAAACACATGTAGAGCAAAAACAAAGATATGAAAAAGAAAATGTGCTGTAGAAGAAGGAAAGACTACCTATTGGGTAGCTATAGCTCCTATTGGCAAATATATAACCGAGCACCTTCCTGTGACTGCACGCTGCTGCATTCCTCACAAGGAAGACAAGCATGTTAACTATGTGCTGCTTAAGCTGAAAGTATGACAGACAAAAAATGCTGCCGGTGTTGTGCCATCTGTGTGAAAGACTTCCACTAAAACAGGCCTGATTAGCTGAGAGGTTTAAACTAGAATGATTTAACAATTAGAGGGCAAGAAAACTTTCCTGCCTTCCAGGTTTATTATTAATTCATGAAACACATCCAATTCAGATTTACACACTCTAATCAAGACAAGCTGCCTAAAATGATGACATTCACAGTTCGTCTTTACATTTTAATTTAAACCGTGTGATAATGTGGGACGATCTGAGAGTTCTAAAGGTGCAAGTACAATTCAAAAAGCTGAATCATTTAATATGTTCAGAATCACGCAATAACCATCCAAGTAAAAAAAAAAAATTAAAAAAATAAAAACGTCTCTCATTTTAAGATTTAAGTTAAAAACAACACTATAAATAGGTCTAATATAATGCAGTGGTCCGGTGTTTTTTTTTTAATGGAAGTGCAAGTGTTAGCAAAATTGTGCAGCAATTCGTTAATGTGTAACTGAGACTGAAACAGTGACTGGACATCTTCCTGCAGGGTTTTAAGCAAGCATCTGTACTGTTCCGACAAGAAACAATTAATGCATGTCTAGGAGGAATATCTGATTACTAAATGGCACAAAAACACAATGGAGCAAAGAAAAAAAAAAGTATATACACCAGATAAAAATACAAGACTTCTTGTCCCGTTTAAGAATTATTTGGGAAATTTCATGGGGATTGGTTCAGAAATTGGCTGGCATGGTGTCTGCAGAATTAACACTGGAACAGGGATTAAACAGATGCAATATTTGGAAAGCTATGCTCTAGAGGCATCCTTGGTGGATTAACATTAGTTTAACTGTAGGTGTTTTAAAATAACCAGAAAATTGAATTAATTCTGTTAGTGATACATAACCGCACTGGAGGCTCACCTTCCTCTCGTGGGGCTCCCGGATCACGACGGGTCTCTGCAGGTCCCGGGGGATTTTGCCCTTGGCCTCCTGCAGTTTGGGTTTGCTCTTGAATGGCAAAGATTTCTGCAGCTCTTTGGGGATACGGAGGGGGTTGAAGTGTCTCTTCTGCCTCTCAATCGGCTACAGAATACAAGGGAGAAGTGACATAGATTAATTCTTTTCTTGATAATGATTATGAATGAAATAGTTCATCCTGACTGTTATGACCTACTGTCAGTGCATGAAGCATGGTCACTGATCACAGTCATGCTGTGCATAAAAAGTTGAGGATAAAGCACTAGAGAGAGAAAGAGAGACCTAACAGGCTATTTTTAACCTTCTGATGTAACCAGACCTGAGCTGACCTGACCAAACCAGCCCTTGTTCAGAGTTGACAGCTTCTGCAGTAGCTTTATTCTGTGGAATTTATGAAAAAATACTAGCTATTTTGTGATTAATCTGTTATATTCTGGGTACACTGCATGCAATCTGTGGGGGTTAGTGCTATTTATTGTGATATGAACGTGTCCATATTTGTGTCTGTTTTAATCGGTCCTTACATGAATACAAGTACACTACCTTGTACAAAGAGTCTTGGTTGGGTTGGTTCCTTATTTCCAAGTCATGCTTAAGCTGCCCAAGGGTCCTCATACCCGTCCACTTGTCCTTCTGACCAACAGACATCAGAAGAGATGTCACTGGATTATACAGCTGAGGAACTGAGACAGGATACCAGGAGCGCAGAAACACAATATCTACAAACACACACGATGACATTAATAAAGTACTGATGTTCATTATGTTGTAATTGTTTTAGATATGTTGTGTACTTTTCTTTACAGATGAATCTGGCAAAGAAATACTAGTGAACTATGTGTAGAGCCAATAAAAATGGGTATACAGTGAAAGAAACAGGATTCCCATTCTCTTTAGGAAATAATCATCCAAATGACTACCTCACATGATGGACTGTGCTCTCACATGGCAACGTCATATTTAACATTAAAGTCAACAATCCAAACCCTAACATCCCCTTTCTGACTGAAACCCACACAAACCATTCCTCAGCCGTTTAGCAGTGATTACATTTTTCACAAAAATATTAGAGATGATGTTTACCACTTCGCTCACTGTTGGATATCAGTACTGGACAGGTTTCAAAGGATGGTTGATTTGATTCTCCCTTCAAGCAATACACCAAAATAACCAAGTAGAATGTGACCAAACATATTGTAGGCCTTTCCTGTTTATCGTGAAGATGATCAGAATCAAAATATTTTAGATATTAATTTTTCCAGACTTTCCATGTTCACTTTTGTTGTACGTTTTTAGAAACAGCAAAAAAGCCAAAAAATCTGTGCATCTTGAGCCTGCAAAAATCCATACTTTAAAAAACATTTTCACACAGAATTTCCATACTTTTCATGTCTGGAAAGATGAGTTCTTTTGGATTTTAGCCCTGCGCAACAATACTGCACAATTCCAGTTTTAAGGGTTGAATGTCAATATGAAACCCAAACTCCAAAATCTCAAACCTGGTTAGAATTCCAACTATGCTAACCTCATGGTCAGGTCACCATTAAAAATAGATCCTTACTGGGATTTTTCTGGTCAAATAAAGATCAAACAAATACATTTAGGTAGCCTGACTGTGCTGGGTGATAGTGGCCCTCAATTTAGTATACCTTTGTACTACTCTGCCTTCAAGAGTGACACTGTTCGTGACAAACGAAAAAAGAAATTTCCTGAATGTAGCACTAAGCACCTATTACTGTCTGCACTCTCAAATCCTTTGGGTAAGCTGAAAATCCATCCATAAATCCTTCTTTGGAATATGAGGTTCAGTGCTTTCAGAGCTGCTCTTGGAGATGGTTAAGAGTGGTGTTATCGTGGCGGGAAGTTAAATCATCATTAGCAAAGGATGAAGGAAGAAAAGAAAATATGCTAAAATATGCAAACTCCTTGGCTAAATAGTCTAACTTTACCCTGCACTAATAATGTATTTCCAGAACATTTAACCATTTTCAAGGTGTTTTCCATTAATAGAAAGTTTGTCTATACATTTTCAGAATGCATGTATCTGATTGTATGATGAAAACCTAACAGCAAGTCAAGGAGAACAAATAAATGCCTACCACAATGCTAACACAGGGTGATGTTTTTAAAAAACATTGTTTAAAAAAAAAAAAACGCAAGGTTTATTTGTTAAAATGATTACCGAGTCAGGGGAGAAAGAAATACGCAATAATATGATGTTGAGCTGCTGTGAGTCACCCTGACAATCTTGTATAGTAGTAATAACAATGTGTTTTCATTCTGCACAAGGTAATTCACAGTCAGCGCTGTGTCAGGAGAGTCATATACATATCAATTTCCCGCCAGTCCTGTCCCATTATATATGCCAGCACAAATATGTCAAACGTCATGCCCTAACTTCAGGCCTGAAAGAATTCTGAGGGAAGTCAGAATTATGGCAAATGTCAGAGAATAAGAGAATCCAATATAAAATACTATATCTAGTACTGATGGAGTAGCTTGCGCTTTAATTTGGTGGGAAGCTGCTGAATATGAGACAGGATTCGTATAGATGCTTCATAATGAAATTCCACGGC
The DNA here is from genome assembly GCF_001660625.3 of Ictalurus punctatus. Taxonomy (NCBI): domain Eukaryota; kingdom Metazoa; phylum Chordata; class Actinopteri; order Siluriformes; family Ictaluridae; genus Ictalurus; species Ictalurus punctatus. The sequence continues at coordinate 14,595,853 of NC_030428.2, read as the reverse complement.
TTTTCCCGCACTATTTTTTTTCTCCCAAGGACTATACGAGATTCATTAAAACTTTAAAACCTTCTTTTTAAATTCCAAAATTCTTACCATTAAAAATACAACCAATTTTTATATAGCACCTTTTCCCAGCTATGATGGACTAATTTAGCATTTCCCAGGCATTGCCACCATAATGCCAATATACTTCAGGTGAGTGACAGGAACACCTGTCCAAACGTTGCTAGATGATGTTATGCGCTAATTAGCATATTCATTACGTCACTGCTTCATTTTCATTCTGCTTAGTGTCAGCCCTTTATAACATCTCCTACTCTCTGTGCTTGAATGCTTTATTTTATTACAGCCGAATTCCCAATAAAGCTGTTCCCATTTACATATTAGGAGTATGAAATAGTGACTGAACCATGGCCCATTAAGAGACTACATGTTAACCAGCAGTCACTTACAAGCTGCTGCTCTGCACTGCTAAACTCCTAATTTTATAACCGCGACATCATCTAACAAAACCACCATACACATAAGTTAAAGATGACAGATGTGCTGTGATTTCGGCTATATTTACATGTAAAATAATCACTCGGAGAGAAAGTTTGAAGTGAATGAATGTGCTGCTCCTCTCTGCCCCTCACTGAACAGAGAAGCTGCAGAGAGGTGTGTCTCCAGGGGGAAAGCAGGACCTTGCGCTCGCAGGGCAGTACTGTGACTCTTCTAGCTAAGGTTTGTCCATAAAGTCCCTAGATATGTTGCTAGGTGTTTTTTTTGTTTGTTTGTTTTTTTTTAAGGGGGCAGAGCCGTCTCTGTTAAAATGAGCGAGTGAACAGCAGGAAGAGAGGGAGGGGCAGCACCGGGGAGTCATATTTTGAGTGAAAGGATTGCATTCATGTTCTACCGAAAATAAACACTTTAAAGTTATTTAGCAAGTTCGTATTTATTGACTTTTTATAGTTCAAGCACTTTTTATGCTCCATTAGATTTAAAAAAAAAAAAAAAAAAAGGCTATTTTCAAGGTTTCCAGTACTTTAACTTCAAAAAGCCAAATTCAAGCACCTTGTATGAACTATGGGGAGATGACAGTCAGCCGACATTGTTATTGTGGAATTTATATCATCATGTAGCTCAGCTGGTAGTCGTGAGTTTGTCCTGATTTTTGTATTTCAAACGTGATATAATCAAGTCTTCCAGTGCATCTGCTGAGCTTTGTGTGCATATTAACTGCTCTGTGTCGTATCTAGTGTGCGAACACCATTTGGCTCATGCACAAGGTTTTCGAGAAGCTGGAGTAGAAAAAATATATATATACACACTAACTAGATAATAAAATACAGAGAATACTGAAAACACACTTTAGAGCCAGTTCTGTTCTCCATGCTGTACTTTAGCTAGCTAGGTCTACCTCGGAGACGTGCGGGGCCATGTCCAGTGAAGATTGAACGAAGGCTATACAATTTACAGCAGAGCAATCGAGAAGTTTTGGTCTTTCTGTTGCTCAGTAGCTATGTTACCTTCACACTATCTGTCCCTCAGTGGTGGAATGAACTTCTAACCTCAAACCGGACAGCAGAGTCTGTCACCATCTTCAAAAAACAGCTAAAAGACCCACCTCTTCTGTAAACACCTAACTAGCCCCTAAAAAGCCAACCCCACATTATCCTTAAAAAAATAAAAAATAAATTTAAAAACCCTACTCTTGCACTTTGCTTTTCTGGAACTCAATTAAAAGATCTTGTATAGTTGCACTACTTGTAAAATTGGAATACTGCATAAAACATTTGCAGATAAAGCAGCGTTTACTTCCCATGTGTCCAAGAGAACAAAATAGTCACTACCTGGGAAACTGGCACAAAGCATCAATACAAATTGAAGTTGGTGCAACCAGGGACGCCACTGTGGCTCTTTTTCCCAGTATAATAAAAGACTTGTGCTTCAGAGCATGCAGACGAAACGTTGTCACAAACCTCATGTTATCTTGTGATCTATGATGGATGCTTGATATTTGGGAACGGAATCGTATGAGACAGTTCAGGGAGATAATTACACCAAATCATTTCAACGACAGACTTTAGCTCAGGCAATTCAGAATGACAAAAACAACATTTGAGATGCTGTGCAACGAGATTGGCCCACTGGTTCGTCCAGTTATGCCGACCCACCGCGCCCCAGTTCTGGCAGAAAAACGCATTGCCGTTGCGCCACTTTTACATTTCTGAGCCGATTATCCAATCACATGATTTGTTGCGGCAAACTCACGACACTTCTGAAGCGCATCGAGGAATTTAATCAGTAAATGTGTTTCCATCGTAGTTTATGTGCACATCTTATCGAATAAAAAAAAAATTACACACCTCAATTGAACGCACAAAGTTATTTATGTGCACTTTGGAGATTTTATTTGCATCTAACGTTTTTTATTTTTATGAGTTATCTCAAAATTAGCATAAGTACACGTGGATGTAAACACAGCTAGTAACTATGACAGTCACACTGATGAACAATAAAGTTTTTATTCTCATAATGCATCTGTAAAAATTAGGAGACAGGAGGAGAAAATTATATCTTCAGAGTCACAAAATTGGCACCACGTCCTGCACTACATACTACCGGACTAAATAGTCTGTCAATACTAGTTAGGCATGCTACTTAGTGTACATTATGTGGTTTTGGATGCAGATATGATGAAATGTTATACCACAAAAGCTTGCAATAGCATTTTCTTCAAAAATTTTACATCTACAACTAGAATATAGCCCAACTTACCACTCATGAGGAGCCTATCCTCGAATGTGGCTCGGAAGGTTCCCGGGGGTGTCCGCAGAGCTTTTTTAATCTGACCTTTGATCCCACTGACCGTGCGGAGAGAGGCACCCTCGAACTTTGCCACCTCAAGCACTGTGTTAAACATTCCCTGAGAGAGGGCAGGAAAGGGCAGAGTCACTGACATGCTTTTACAATCAGAAGACCCAATTATTTTTGAACAATGGTTAATTAACATGATTTTTTTTCCCCTCCCAGCTTAATCACTGAGAATTCCCAGCATTTTCTCCTTTAGCACACTGCCCACTGTCTCCTGCCACGACACTTTTTGACCTACCAACCACATGAAATGAAAAGTCCTGGCCTCCCAACTGGCAGTGTCAGAGAAAACAAGGACCCTGCCAGCCTTCACTCGCATTGAGAACATGGTTAATTACACCCTCTGGAGCAATAGGGTCACAGATGGCATAGAACACTGAATAAACTCGAATTCAAATCTCAGCTGTAGGACCCACATATGTGAAGCAGAAACAGTGCTTCAAGCTGGTTGATCTAACAAGGGTGGCCGCTGTATTTTAAGAATAGCCATCACTTCTGAAACATTCTAGGCGTTTTGTCATGTGCAGTACTGCTACAACAGTACATAGCTGTCTGACTGCAAGATCTCCTACCTGGACAAAGCAGGTGTTCTTAAAAATCTTATAAGGGTATCCAACCAGCTTTAGCTTCTTCACAATGGTCACAGATTTGTCCAAGTCCAAGACAACTCCAGTGGCAGCAATACGGAAATTTGCCTAAGGAAAGTGAGACAGATTCAAAGTAACTAAAGGGAGGAAACTTCAGCAGCTCTTAAACAGTAAGCATGCATAATAATTTATTAAAATATAGAGCAGTTTTAACATGTTAAAAGATCTTACTTGAGTCCCTGCAACACTCTGAACAGCAAGAAAACCTGTCCCCTGGGGTGTGATGGGTCCTAAATGGGGCAGGGGGAGGTGGGCAGATAGCAAAGGGAAAAGAGACAGATAAAGGTGAAGGATAACACTAAATAGTGTGTCCTTCTCGGACTATGATACTGAAACATGTAGCTGTCTTACCCCAGATAGAGGCGCCACAGTGCATATGTTCAGGAGTATATTTGAGCAGGCGGTGGCGGCCATTGTGGTCTTCAATGTGGTAGAGAGGAATGGTCTGGAAACGTCTCCAGCCCAACGATAGAATGAGTGGGTCACGGGTCTTCAGGATACGATTAAACCAGCGGTGTTTCTTCAAACGCATCTATTGTCAAGAGATAAACAGAAGGACAGGAAATGTGAAAGACGGCAACAGAAGGAGCCAGTCAACATTTTTAGTCTGTTCCAATAGCAGGGTATTTTCTACTAAACACTGTTTCTAAGCAGGGAGTCCTGAATTAATATTTTATGCTCACAATTCTGAAAGATCAATAACAATAATAAGAAGTGGAAGAGAGCAGAGACTTAGTCAAGATCTTATGATTTATGCTCACCTGCAGATAGCCAATATTGCCTTCACTGGCTCCCAAGGCACCGAGTATTACTGGATAATGTGGGTCAAAGTTGGTAACAAACTCGCACGGAAGTGCAGGGATTTCCAGACGCACATACATGCCAGGCCTGAAGCCCTCATACTGAACACGAGTTTCATCATCCATGTCCTCAAACTCAGCCCTGTTCAGCTGCAGACACAGAGAAAAGTTAGTTATCAGTATTTAATCCGTGTGCTGTATCCCCCTCCTGGACCATCATGGTACTGCAGGGGGATCATAACAAATTATATATATTTTTTCAGTAAAATTACTGCCAATCATCCAAATTACCAAAATGTAAATATTGTTAGTGCATATGTTAATAATTAAGTCAAAACATTTTAAGATACAGGCACTGTCAAAAGATGACTGGGCAGCCCATACTTAATGTGATGCTGTGAGGCCATGTTGCCTTATAAGCCCGCTTTCTCTGATTAGCAATGTCAATTATTCCTTTATATTTATTTTGTTAGGCTCCAACCTGCTGTGGGCTGAAAGAGCATTCATATTCAGTCATGTGAGCTCTGAATGTAATATCTAAATTTTACCTTGTATGTCTATGAATTTCTAAAACTGAATGACCATGCATCTAATGGACTGCAAAAAAAAAAGCAACTACATTAAATGATTAAGTGATGCTTAAAAGTTAAGTTAGGATGAATGCAAGTCATGTTACAGCTGTGACCTCTGACCTCAGCCTGCTTCTGCATCTCCTCTTTGAGGTCATCAAAGTAGGTAGCATCATCATCATACTCCGCATTGAACCTCTCCTTCAGTCTCTTTTTCTTTTCCAGACGCTTGTTTTTCTGAGCTTCATCATCATCAATCTTCACTAATTTGGGTGCCTCTTCTTCCTCCTCCTCCTCCTCCTCCTCCTCCTCTCCCTGCTTGTGATAAGCATACACAAATACACATACAAATGCAACACTAGGACCACAAACAAAAATAAAAAAGTGATGTAAGAATGTTGCTCCTAATCCAAGTACCTCCGCTTCATCTCCCTTCCCAGACTTTGCTTTGTGAATCTCTCCAGTTTCCAGGTCTTCAAAATCTCCATACATTTCATCTAGAGAGTAGATTCATTCAGTAGATTAATGAGAGTAAAATAGAAAGGATACAAAGACATCTTTGTTGAAAGACAAAAATAGGCTAATAATGTCTTTACCATCCTCTTTAAGCAGAGTAGCAGCGTCTTTATCTCCTTCCCATTTTCCAGTTACAAAGCAGTCCCTTATGGAGGCCAACATCTGAAAACACACATATCAGTACAGATGTGCGCTTAATACAGTTTCCTAAATATTCAAACCATCCTACACAGGGTCATTGGTAGGGCTAGGTTTATATAAAAAAATTTTAAAAAATCAATTGTCCGATTTTAATCGATCTTCAATTTAACAAAACGATATCGACTCGGGAAATCTCCGAATCGATTATTAATGCGCATGCTTTACTTGAGAGGATGTGAATATTATCTGTAGTTCGCCTCTCGTCCTGGGGATGTTTTGAATTTTGAAAACGGTTTTATTTCTTAAACATGTTTCAAGTTGTTAATGAATTTCATTGTTGCACATTTACAATGTTTTTATTTTTTTACAGTAATATGCAGTGTGCAGTTTTTGCTTACCTTGTGTGCATTGATGCACATATTTATGATTTCTTGTTACAATGTTTGTTATTCAAAGTAAAAGTAAAAAGTAATTAAACATAATTGCGTGCGTCCTATTGTTAAAGTAAAAGTGTATTTCAGTAATAAAGCCAAGTAGGAGGGTTTCAGTTACCAGCATTTATATTAAAACATGGATTCCATTTCAGCAAAACTAACATTTTAAATGAAATATTGATAACTAATGGATATGGAATCAAATCGAAATTGAATCGAACCCATATAAATAAGAATCGAATCGCCAAATTAGTCACAATACCCAGCCCTAGTCATTGGGAGCCAGGAGCCTATCCAGGATTACTCAGGGCACAAGGTGGGGGACTCCCCATTCGCAGGGCACACTCATTCGCGCACTCATTCAGAGATATCAAAGAGCCTAAAATGCATGTCTTTGAACTGGGGTAGGAAACCAGAGTACCCAGAGGAAACCCCTGAAGCACGAGGAGAAAATGGAAACTCTGTGCACACAGGGCAGAGGCGGGAATCAAACTGCAACCCCGGAGGTGCAAAGCACACGTGCTAACCAGTAAGCCACCATGCCCCCATCCTAAATATTCCAGATATTTGAAAAATTAAGATTTAGATAAGAAAGTGTGCTGGCCACATTGCTCACCTCCTCCTGGTCCCAGTCATGGCTGGCATCAGGCTGGAAACGTGAGCAGTCCACAGCATCCGCTCTTAATTTCTTACTCTTCTCTGGCCGACTAACTCGGAAAAGCCCACCCAACTCCTCCTCCTCACTGTTTTCCTCCTCCTCCTCCACCACTGACACAAACAAATGAGAAATACAAACTGGGTTGCACTCAATATACTCCTGCCTTCATCAGTCACAAAAGAACACAATGGACCTCAATATGTTCCATAAAAGTCAGCGTACAGTACTTCTTTCATAAAAGAAACAGATCATTTGTCAAACATGTCTCTTATAACAAATGCCAGCTTGTCTAGAGTTGTATATATGCTTGTGATTCACTCACTCACCTGTGCCATACACCAGCTTGCGTAGGTTAGGTGCAGCACGTTGTCGTCTCTGAAACGCTTCCATGGCTTTCCGGGCCAAATCTTCTTTCCAACGCAGTGCTCCTGACAGGCACGTATCAAAACATAAGCAGAGAGAAAGGATAAGACTCCATATTAAAAACAACAGAATATGGCTACACAATATGTTACCCAATATTGGTTTGTGATATATGAATCACAGATAACTTAATCACATTCTGTGCATTGTGTTGCAATAGTTGCAGTATGCTGTCTACATCTTAGAGAGTACAAAAACAAGGATATACGCATCAGTCAATAACCTTGTGAACCTATGGCAAACACATCAAATAGAACAAAAGAACTTAATGGCAATCGATGCAGAATTTATTTTGGGTTATAGTTAAACCCCCTTGTAAGTTCCTTGTCTTAAAATGAAAATAAGTGGCTCAGGGAAATAAAGTGGTGTAAAGACTCAATCAATTGCCTGATCATAATAAAACAAGCAACATGAGAGTGAAAGTACCAGCAGTTTCAGATCCCAGCTCTCCATCTTCTGCATCCATCTCCTCCTCATCACTTGTCTTTAGCTTTGTAGCCTCTCTTAATGTTGGTTTAACACTTATTTGTTCTTCCATTTCTGAGTCACTATCGCCTTGCACTTCCTCTCCATCATCATCATCATCATCCTCTTCTTCAGAGCAGTGACCAGAGTCCAGAGGTGCTGAGCTGCTTTTTTTAGTCTTCTGTTTCTCTTCTTCCATTTCCTCCTCTTCATCCTCATCAGTCTCTTCTCCTTCTGATTCTTCATCACTGTTCTCCAAGTCATCATCACTGTCTGCAAATGCAGGCATCTCTACCACAGGCATGCTGTCTTTTCCATTTTGCTCCAGCTTCTGTCTCTTCATGGGAGGAGCTGCCTCTTTCACCGTTTTCCTTCCATCCTTTGCCACTTCACTCTTGTCCAATTTGCTCTCATCATCTTTATCCTCCTCCTCTTCCTCATCATCATCGTGCTCTTCCTCCTCCTCATCCTCCTCCTCATCTGCCTTTTCCTCCTTGCTTTCACCTTCATCAGACTCTTCTTCGTCAATTCCTTCACCATTGTCTGTTTCTGCATCATCGCTAAAGACAGCTTTCCTCCTCTCTCTCTGAGTCTCCTGGTCCCAAACTCGGCTCTCTACAGGTCCTTCCTTTCCGCTGTTAAAGGAACACAAAATCTCAGAATATACAATACGAGAGAACTGAAAGAAAATCAGTTAAACTAACCAAAAGACAAATCTAACTATACCTTTTCTCCTGCACTTCCTCTGGAGTCAGTGCTGCAGTTCCTGTGAACAGTGAAACTTTGCTGGCAGCAATCTTGACATCCAGAGTGGCTTGTGTGCCCATGAGGGATTGCATCAGCTCTGTGGCAGGACGCAACTCCTCCTGTCATGGAAAGTCAGATGCTCTTTTACAGAATATGCATCAACAACAGCATCCACAACACAAGTCTAAAATGATGCCGGAATGTTGGAGTTGTTCTCTGATACACTCATGTGAAAAAATTAGTACACCCCATGGAAATTGTTGGCTTTTTTGACATATTTGGACAAGCAAACATTCGATCCTCTTTGAAACAGTGCCTATTAATAAAGTTGGTACACTATTAAATGATATAAAATTCACATTTTGTAGTAACTTTCACAATTTAAATTAGGGCTGCAACTAACTTATTTTCATAATCGATTAATTGGCCAATTATTTATTCATTTATTCAATTAATTGATTAATCGGATGGGGGGGCAAACTTTCAATACTATTTTTTTCATTTATTAAACTAAGTGTTACAAATATAAACTTCAGACTAAAATTTTACACAACTGTTTGTCCAATTATATAAGACTGAAAAGAACCCAATACACACAGACACACACCAGAATATATATTATTCCATTTAGGACTGTAGTTTAAGTCAGTGCTTTTTGTGCATGTATAAAAATAATGCATAAATACTTATATGTAATATAAACTAATATAGAAGTTTATATTACATAACAGTATTTAGGTATTACTTTAAATTGAAGAAAGTCATTGTCGGTGACTCTGGGTGTCTGCTAAAGCTACTGGCATCACATTATGTGCGTATGACGTAATCATGTCATCATGCCAGGATCTAAAGAGTTCTGCGAGGCCTTCAGAAAGTCTGGCAAGGAAATTAAAAAGATATCTAAATTATTTGAAACATCATTCCACTGTAAGGAAAATAATCCAAAAATGGTGCAAATTGGATTTCATGCAATGGATATACACAAAAAAAATCCAAATTGGTGAATTGAAATGAAAAAAAAAAACAAAAAAAACCTTGTTTTTAAAAAAATTCTAAACAACTGAAAATGGAAAAGTGATGCATGCATATGTATTCAGCCCCTCCGCTATGAAGTGATCTGGTGCAACCAATTACCTTCAGAAGTCACATAATTAGTTCAATAAAGTCCCCACCTGTGTGCAAAGTATCACATAATCTGTCACCTGATCTCAGTATACAGTTCCAATTAAAATTATTCAACCCCCATTGCATATCAGGTTTATTATCAAAATTTACAGACTTTCAGCTGTTTGCAATGGACAAATCAAACAAAAGCAATTGAAATACTGTAGTTAAACACAACGAACGCTTCAAGTGGTTTCCCCAAATTCAACTGAAATTGCAACTTATAATGACTTCTCCAGTCTCAAAATTATTGAACCCCCTAAGTAGAATCATTCACAATAGCACAAAAATACAAAACAGGTGTTGTCTCAAGCACAACTGACAACTAATTATAATTGCCCCAAAGTCTGCAACAGCTCTGAGCAAGGGGCATCACTAACCATGTGGCACCATGAAGGCCAAGGGACAAAATTGTGGAGAAGTTCAGATCAGGGTTGGGTTATTAAAAAAATATCCAAAACATTGAACATCCCATTACACCATTAAATCCATTATTACATAATGGAAAGAATATGGCACCACAACAAACCTGTCACGAGAGGGCCGCCCACCAAAACCCACGGACCAGACAAGGAGGACAATCAAAAAGCCAACAAAGAGACCAAAGATGGTAAAATGGTAAATGGTCTGCGCTTATATGGCATTGTTTTAACCTTAGCAGTTCCAAAGTGCTTTATACTGGTTCTAATTCACCCACACACACACACAGAGCAAAGTACAGTAGCAGAGCTGCCATGCAAGGTGTAAGCTTCCCATCAGGAGCAACTTTTTTGGGTTCAGTTTTTTTTCCCAAGGACGTGGAGTCATGTGGGCCAGGAATCAAACTGCCAACCCTACAATTAGTGGACAACCTGCTCTACCACCTGAGCCACAGCCGCCCTGAAGGAGCTGCAAACCTCCACAGCAGAGATTGGAGTCTGTCCATAAGACTACTTTAAGCCATACACTCCATAGAGCTGGGCTTTACAGAAGAGTGGCCAGAAAAAAACATTGCTAAAAGAAACAAAATAAGCAAACACATTTGCTGTTCACCAAAAGGCATGTGGGAGACTCCTCAAATATATGGAAGAAGGTACTCTGGTCAGAGGAGATTAAAACTGAGCTTTCTGGCCATCAAGGAAAACGCTTGTCTGGCACAAATCCAACACCTCTCATCACCCTGAGAACACCATCTCCACAGTGCAGCATGGTGGTGGCAGTATCATGCTGTGGGGATGTTTTCCCATCAGCAGGGACTGGGAAACTGGTCAGAATTGAAGGAATCATGGATGGCACTAAATAAGGGAAACCTGTTTCAGTCTTCCAGAGATCTGACACTGGGACGGAGGTTCACCTTCCAGCAGGACAATGACCCTAAGCATACTCCTAAAACAACACTTGAGTGGTTTAAGGGGAAACATTTAAATGTCTTGGAATGGCCTAATCAAAGAACAGACCTCAATCCAATTGAGAATCTGTGATGTGACTTAAAGATTGCTGTATATCAGCAGAAGCCATCCAACTTGAAGGAGCTGGAGCAGTTTTACCTTGAAGAAAGGGCAAAAATCCAAGTGGCTAGATGTGCCAAGTTTATAGAGACGTACCCCAAGAGACTTGCAGCTGTAATTGCTGCAAAAGGTGGCTCTACAAAAGAATTGACTTTTTTTATTGTTTGTTTCACAATAAAAAATATTTTGCATCTTCAAAGTGGTAGGCATGTTGTGTAAATCAAATGATACAACCCCCCCCCCAAATCCATTTTAATTCCATGTTGTAAGGCAACAAAATAGGAAAAATGCCAAGGGGGTGAATACTTTCGCAAGGCACTATATACACTAGACCATTTAAATTCAATTAAAATATAGAAAAATAAACCGTTGATGAAGGGACAAGAGAGAAAAACTTAACATCCAACCTGCAACTTGTTCGCAGTAACAGAGTTGGTCATTTGCTGGGTTTCTATTCAAACATTTCACAATTTTAAGTGAATGCAAAACTATTTACATTTTTCTTTTGTGATGTAAATCAGGCAACTCTGGTTTGTCTCTGACTTTAGCAGATACAGTAAGTGAAGCACAACCTGGAGCATAAAAGCTCTCAGACAGTGCAAAATGCACAATGTAATGTACATGTATGAGGGTGACTGAAATTAAAACATTAATTTTACATAATCATTTTCTTGATTATGTAAAATTCACATAATACATAAATATTTAATTCAATGCAAGTGTTTCATCTTTGCACAAGTGTCCGGATTCCTCTAGAAAAAAAAAAGAAGAAAAAAGTCTATTCAGTTATGTCACACTTTTAAGGTTTTCACTTGCTTTCCGGTTGTAAACATAAAACAAAATTCTGATCCACAGAAGAAAAAAAATCGTATATAATTTCTTATTAAAAATTATTTGATTTATACAGAAGGTTACATGTTTTCTTAAGCCACTTATTAGTGAGAGCACTGCTGAATTCTCGAATCAGTTCTCAAATTGACTGAAAGGTGCTGATCATTGTTTCTGTAGTATCCAAAGGGACTGAAGCATTGTCAGACGTTCCACATAATCTAAGTTTAATTATAAACACATTAAAAACATTTTTTTTTATGTTTAATCATTGATATGATATTGATGTTTTCTGTGATTTATCTTTTTTGTTGCAGTCAGAGTTAAAGCTGTAACTACATTTTCAATCTTATCTTGTTCACATTTTATTTATATAAAGGTGAAGACGAGAGTCTGGTAAGGGAAGGACTGTTTCATATACTGTCCACTGAGCTAAATGTAAAAAACAATTTCAGCAAGAGGAGAAATGAAGTGACCCAACCTGGTCCTGTTTCACGTGGCCAACAGGCATGTCAATGTACACTGCATCTTTATCATACACCACTCCTCCAACCCCTGCCATGGGAGCGTAGAGCAGTCTCTCCTTCTCATTCAGAGCTCTCTTCTTCAGCATATCCGGCAGCGGACACGGGTCAGGAAGAAAGCTGATGTCGGACACAGAGAAGTCTCCTATTCCTGTAAAGTACATTTTAATACTTTAAAACAACATCTGAGTAATGAATAGTGGGTATAAGTGAAATAAAACAAATGTGAATATTTTATTGGAAACTATTTATAATATAACTGCAGATCTATGCCTAGACCTTGATCTATGGTATGTGATGCTAACATTGTTTAAATTAAAAACCCTCCAGTTGTTCAAAACCTCACAGTGTATGATTGTATTAAGGGTTACAATTTATCTGTTTTACCTGGAATATGAACCTGGCCTTTGTTCTTCAGGAACGTCCCACGCAGGTAGCCATACAGAGAGACAGTTCTGTCACATTTAGGATCTAATCGAATAGCCTCTGGTTCAGTTAGATCTTCCATCCTGTACAGAGAAATTGAGCATCATACATTCAGCCATCTTAAGTAACCATTTTATTCTGTTCAGGGATGGAGTGGATCTGCAGTTTATCCCAGGAACACTGGGCATGAGGCAGGGACACACCCTGATCAGGATGTCAGTATATTGCAGGCATCTGTATATATTACACACATTTGCAGTTTGTTTGTTTACTTGTTTGTTTATAACGCCAGCTTCCATGGCTATTTTATGGCGAGAAACAGGTTAAAATGTAAGGAAAATGTACAAACTTTATAAAAATAAAAAATTTAAAAAGTTTATCTTCAATAAAATAAAAAAAATCTAAAACTAAACCTGACCACATTTCATAAAAATCTTGTCATAGCAATGAACCGGTATTAAAAAAACAAGTCCAAGAGGCAATTGAGCACTGCCAGTCCCCTTATTGGCAGGTGGCAGGAACCCTGAGGAAACCTACACGGACAGGACATGAAACTCAGACTGTTTCATGACCTGGAGCTGTGACACAGTACCGCCCATGAAAAAAAATTTGCACCATTAATTAATATGGTGCAAGGTTTTTGCTTATTTCTACACTTACCGATCAGCCACAACATAAGGGTGAGAGGTTTGCCACACCAAGGGTCTAAACTTCATGACTGAAATGAATCGTCCAAGGTTCTTCACTTCCTGTGTCTGGTACTCGCCATACACCATCCCAGACAGGTAAAATAGCTTGGCTCCCTTTTAGTTGAAGATAAGGCGAGTTATACAAGGCTTTATATTGATGGTTTAAAATGATTAAGACTGGTGATTTCGGAGCTATGTGGCTTTTACCTGGTAAACTTCAGTCCAGAAGCGATGTTTGAGACGTTTCTTGGTCTTATTGAGTGACTTGTTATTTTTGAAGGAGTCCAAATGTGTGAGCACCCCCATGACACGAGGGAAACCATGGACCTGACAGATGTTGAGGAACTCAAAGGTCTCCATCTCAAAGCCAAAACTAGCATCTATCAGCATCAGGACCTAGTGAAGGGAAAAGAACTATTAACTGCTCAGCCTTTAACATATACAACTTTTCCATAAGGGACACTCACCAGGTCTGCAACCTTTGCCAAATCTATCATGGTATTGATATCATTGTTACATTCGATAAAGGTCAGACGCCGTTTCTTCCCTAGAGATAAGCGAAAGAGGCATATTAAAACAGAATACTATTCATATAAATTAAACTATGCATATAAAGAAAGGTTTCACAGGAATACATCAGAACAATCATCAACTCACCTGATACTATGGTTACAGGGCCACAGATGTCTGAAAGCTTCTGCCGTGTGTAGTTTTTGATCAGGCAACGGATCAGGGTGCTCTTGCCCACTTTCGGGGGCCCCATCACAACCACCACGACAGGTGGTGGCTCCAAAGGTGTACGGTCTACCAAAGGTATATGATGTTTCTTGGTTTTTATGTCTTGAGTCCTATGTAGAACAGGGAAAAAAAACAGAAAAGAAATATTCCATAATAAATATGATTGTTGTTTTAAAAAAAAAAAAAAAAAAAAAAAAAAAAAAGATGAGAAAAATATTATCAATTCTTACATGTACCGTAACGAATTCTTTATTGAAAGATTGTGTGTGTGTGTGTGTATAATATATATATATATATATATATATATATATATATATATATATATATATATATATAAATAATATATATACATACACACACATACACACACACACACACGTGTGTATATAAACTCAGACTTTTTAACGACGCTCATGCTAATTAGATGAGAATAAATGTTTCTAACTGAAAGAGGTCATTTACTAATGCATGTCTGATGGAAAACAAACACTGAAATGATTCAATCATAAACATGATAAAAAATTCAAGAAATATCTTCAAAGCAGCACACTCATATTGAAATAAACTAAGCCACAGGTATTCAGCTAAAATTTGTGAAGGTCCAGTTACATAAAATTCCTTGCTTACAGGAAGGTCAGAGTAAGCAACTAACTTGACGAAAAGGTAACTACTGTCACCATTCAATGCTTGACCATGAATGATTAGTTCTTGGCTACATGTGACACACTAAATAAGACATCAGTTTGAAGTGACTATGTTTGGTTTTGCACTTTGTTCACATTACTGCATTTGACTAGCACCATGGACTCTGATCAGACAAGACATCTGTTTTGAACTTGAAGTGATAAACACACGTCTCCATCCAATCAGCTTTAAACACTGTTTTTCTCAATGATCTATAATGATCTGTTCTGCTACAGTATTTCACAAATGCTTGGTTTGATCTGCTGAAATACTTTGGTGTGTTAGCATCCAGATCGTGATTACCCAATTGATTACCCCGAACTAGGCTACAAATATCAAGATAATGAGAGTCTTTATTGATCACATATCCATTACAGCACAGTGAAATTCTTTTCTCCGCAGACCCCAGCATGTCAGGAATTTGGGGTCAGAGCACAAGATCAGGAATGATACAGCACCCCTGGAGCAGAGAGGGTTAAGAGCCTTGTTCAAGGGCCCAACAGTGGCAGCTTGGCAGTGCTTGGGTTTGAACCCCCGACCTTCCAATCAGTAACCCAAAGCCTCCACTGCCCCCAGTCGATGTAACAAGATGGTTACAGAGTAACTTTCTAATTACATTTTGACATAATTTAATTGCTTTGTAGACATGTTCAGTGTGTAAGTAATTGAGCAGCTACTATGCTTACTTGGCCATGCACACTCTTAACATAGATTTGGAAGAAACCAAGTGAGGACTATCATATTTAATTTGAAGTTACATCAAGTAAAATGACTTAAATTAAACTTATTGGACTTTGTGTATTGTACTCATGTTCTATTGGTGTAAAATTCCTCAGTATGTCTTGGTTGCACACCCTTGATGCCATGAACTTTGTAAAACTGTTAAGCAGCCGACAGTGAAATCAAGCGGAAAGAACTGGTGTAGTATGTGGAGCTTCTCCATAATCAGGAAGACTTGTTTCAACTTCTCACAGAAATCATCCTTTTATACATCCTTCTAATATTTTTTTTTCTGTCAGAGTAGGAAGGTGTTTTGTCTGCCTAGTCTTGGGCTAAGGAATTCATAGGATTCTGTGTAAACTCTAGAGACTGTTGTGTGTTAAGATCCCAGGAGATTAGAAGTTTTGAAATACTCAAACCAGCTCCACTAGTACCAACATCTATTTCACAATCAAAGTCACAGAGATCCCACACACTTTTTCTTCATTCTGGTGTTTGATGAACATTAAATGAAGCTCTTGACCAGTAGCTGCATGGTTTTTTACATTGTGCTGCTGCCACATGATTGGCTGAATTAGATAACTGCATGAATGTTCAGGTGTTCCTTATAAAGTAGATAATAAGTATATACTCCACAGTTATTACCACCCTTTGTCAAAATAAGCAGATCTAACAAGGTATAATGAATAAGACAATAACTGTGTAACCTATGAGGATGATGTATTGCTTTATTTTAACATTATTTTTTCAAACTTGGATAACAGTACACCTTTTTCTGCAAAACACGAATTCCAAAATGACTTATAACCCTACAATTATTATTTAGCGAAGCCTCTCTCTGAGAGAATATCTGCACAGTTCCAGCATTTTTAGATTTTTTAAACTATTGATTAAGACCTTGAATGTTCTTAAATGCTATTTTAAGCTTGTGCAGGTTGACAAACATCTGTTTTGAAAATAACTAGTACAGTATAGCAACTAACTCATTTTTTACTTACTCTCTCCACTTAATTGTACTAAAAAAAAGTGGCAAAAAAGTGCCACCGCTTGCAACTGTGAAACTTAGCTATGATAGAAACTTAGCATTAGAAATTTCCTGAATAGAATAGATAAAAACTTAACAGGTTGTATGGTCAACAGTAAACCAACAGAAGCATCAAGTCAGTTAAAATACAATTTAAAAAAACAACAACAGAACATCAACCTGAAAAACATTCTACAGCCACTGTTCATGGATCAACAGCAGAAAGTTCTCAATGAGCCAGGTCAGTTACCAAATCTGAACCGTACTGAACCTGCATTTCACTTTAAAGATACCCAGGTTACTTTATGCTCAGACTCCCTGAAATGGAAGAGACTGTGTATGGAAACTGCTGTGATCTCCAGATATGTCTCACAAAACAGATGTAAATACTCCCGTATTAAAACTGATGCTTCCGCATTTTAACCTCATAGGTGGTGTTTCATTTCCAAGTCACTGTCCTACTGTGCATAGCCCACACCATGATGATAATGTGCAATTCATTGTACAGACTCAGAATGTGTGTCCTACATAAATGATGAAAGTGAGCACTGACCTGTGGAAGGTCCTGGCCATTCGCACAGCCGAATGCACTGAAAATGCTTTTGGATTCCTTTTGCGCTCCTCCTGCTCCAGCTCTGTACCCTGCTGCCTCATCTTCTTCTTCTTAGCCTTGGGACCACTTTGCTTCTGCTGATGCCGTTTCTGCACCTTTTCCTCCATATTCACACTTCTGAGATCTGTGCTTTTGAACACATGTTAAAGACTTGACAGCTATTTCAAAAACGGAAAGGAATACTGTCCCTTAATATACATATATCCGTTGTTGCCCTACAAATATAACAACCATCACTAGTTCAGGGTCGGATCTCAATTTTCAGTTGAATTGAAACGACAAGTGTCCTGTATTTTTCTAAAATAGAAGAGCTTAGAAGATAGATGAACTACCAAACTAACAAAAATGTTTGTTGTCTACTCATTAACAAAAGGATTCCTGATGGTAGTTGTAAATACTAGCCCCCGAGTTAGCCATAGTGGCTAAACGCATGTAGTTATGCGGTTAGTAAATACTCAGCTTTCGAATTTTCTAAATGAATAAATGACTTCAATAAAGCATATACTTACATGTAAGACCTTGTTCTTCTCAAAACAACTGATGCCGAAATTCAAATTCACTTCAAACTGATCCAATGGGTTTGTACAATCATGTCATAGTGACAATTCGTGAACGCTAGTAGTGATATTCACGTGTGCACCACATCCGGAACTACTTCCGTCGCGAATATTTCGTCGGGCTCAACAAATTCCTCCGAACTAAACTGTTCCGTGTCTTCAGAACTGAAAACAAGTGTTGTTAGCTTGTTCAACCAATGTTTGTTAATGCTGCATTTTTGTACCAGTTTGATATGCATTCGCCTGTTTGTACGTACATGTTTAATATATAGGATAAATATTCTTTAAAAAAAAAAAAAAAAAAAAAATTATGGTGTCTGATAGTTCCGCAAATGAAGTTGAATTGTTTACGGATCTAATAAAATATTACGAACAATAACAATATGTGCTTGTAAATTAAAAAATAAACTGTAAAACAAGTTCATTTGTTTAAAATTTTATTTGCAATAAATTATTGTACAAAATAAGTAACTATTTAATTTTCCCCAATCCTGTACTTCTACAATATATGATGCAATAAATAGGTTTATGTAACAAATTGACCAAAAGGTCTTAAATAATGATACAGTAAATCAGTAAAATCTTGCAGCACGAGTCTTGTGGATAGCTTTTTTTTTTTTTTTAAGAGATTTACATTAAATTAATAAATAAAACTTTAAATAGATGATATCGCTTTCCTACCACAATATCATGAGGTAAAATTGAGAACATTAAAGTGAGAAATTTACACAGGTTAGCTAAAGTCCTTTCTCACATTTGAAAGTCAGTCATTTGACTTGAGAAATATATCTCTTTTTTTTTTTTTGGTAATAGTCCTATTGAAGCTCCATCTGTCCATTAATCTTCCACCAGCCTGGTTTCATCTCTCCAAGGACTTCCTCTAGGCACTGAGAAGACAGATTTGGCAGAGGGGCCAGAGGCTGCTCCTGAGCAGATTCATCCCAAAAGCCACTTCCACCCTGAAAATATGGCATAGGAGAGGTGTTCTCCACTCCCATGTCCCAAATTGCAGAATCTGCAGAGTCAGGGGAGGTGGACTTTAAACTGTTGAGAAATCCAGACCTCACACTGCCATGAGGATAAGGAGGTGGAGGATAGAGAAAGACTTGGCTCTCATCTTTGCTGTTGTTTCCAGTTCCCTGCATTGGTGGACTCCACAGACACTCTGGTGAGGTCTGTGCTCTCATGGAGCCCCAGCCAGCTGGAGTAACTTCCGAGTCAGATTGAAAGGAGGATGGACTCAAACTAGTGCCCATCAGCCTGTCTTGGCGTGGCCTGATGGATGGAGTGCTGCAGTGAGCTCCACTCGATGGAAGGCCAAAACTTTGTGGAGACAAGTCAGTAAAGAAGCAGTCCTGCTCACAGTCTTCTCTCAGCTGAGGTTGTGTGATGTTAAATGCTGGTTGTCTATTTTCTCTTATACCAACCATGGGAGGTGGCAGGAAAGGGCTGGGCAGTGAAGAAGCTGCTTCTGGTTGAGGTGAGGTCAGAATGTTTCTGTTCTTAAGGGTTCTTGCCCTTTTGTTCTGGAACCATACCTGTTTAAGACAAAAAGATATGCAAGTTTGGTTAAAGTAGTGCACAACAACTACAAAACAGATAGCTTTTATGTTATGATAAATAGCTAACATGTGAAGTCATACATGCTTATTTTGTTTAGGTATCTACCTGGATTCGTGACTCTGGGAGGCCTGTGGCTTGAGATAGACTTTCTCTGACACTAATACCAGGGTATGGGTCCACATTAAAAGCCATCCTGAGCAGCTCCAAGTGCTCTTTGGTGAAACTGGTCCGCTTCCTCCGGCCTGCAATCTTACTGGCCTGAGCTGCTCCATCTTTACCTGAATGAAAAAACATGTATTTCTCAATACAGACCAATACAATTGTGTAGAAAATATATATACAAAAGCTAAAGAAATATCAACAATAAAACTTAAACCTTATCAGCTTGTCCTTACCAACAATGCTATCAGACCACATGGCTGTAAGTTCCTCTTAAATAAAAGTAACTTTCCTCAGACCACAGTGTAGGGCTAATGAGATTTAAGATTTACCTAGCAGAGAAGATCAACTTCTTGCTGCTTGTGACTGTGATTCAGTATTGAGGCCTGGCAGTATTTATCCCAGAATTCCTTGGTCCAAAAGAAGGTGGAGTTACACAGTTCTGAAGAGCTCTGTGACATCCACTAATGAACATCAGCCATTTTCACCTACCACACCCCAATTAACACCTCATTTATATTTATACATAACACCAGCAAACTTTTTTGTATTTATTACACACACACTATTCTTATGATATTGTTGGAGGAATCAGCATGTTAGGGCAACTACCAAAACCAATTTGGACAACAATAAATCTTAGCAATAAGGCATCCATTTTATACATATATATATATATATATATATATATATATATATATATATATATATATATATATATATATATATATATTTTATTTTTAACTTGACAGACAGAATATATTTTTTACACTTTAATATCCTAACTAATTGACATTAAAAATACAATTTCAAGCAATGAGCACAAACTGATTTTTTTCATCATCATCATAATAATAATAATAATAATAATAATAATAATAATAACAATCCAATATAATAATACAATATTCAATTAATAAATGTTTGTTTTTTTCTATTAATATCTCCACATTATATAAGCAAGGCTGTTAATTATGAAGCCAGCTTAGTACTGTTTCAGGTGAAATATTTTTATTTATTAATTTATTCTTCTGTAAATAATGTTAAGAATTGTTTTCATTATAATCATAAAAAATAGCTACCCTGTGATGACAAAGAAAGCGCTTTCTCTTCAAATGGCTTTGTGTAATATTCATATATGTTATGATTAATTCAAGCTGTGTAAAAGTGTTACAAATTTCACATCATAAATGTATTTACTATAGTAACAGTAAAATATGGCAACTAATGATTAATGTCCACAAGAAGATTTTTGGCTTATGACTAAGTTCCTTGACCAGTACAATCTTGATTTATGCAAATAAGCTTGATTAACCTGTTTTTTTGAAGATGTATGTGTGATTGATATGCTGCCCTAATCAACTCAATGGCTGTTAATGGCCGTGCATGATCAAAAGATTTAGAACGTAACAGGCCTGATATCTCATGATCCATATCAAAAAACAGTAGCCCTGTGACTGGTTTTGTTTGGTGTGTTCACACCTTGTTAGGATAATCTATTCTAGTGATGGACACATTCACTTTAGCCTGGCATGGAAGATTAATCATTTTGTCAAACTCAAAACAGTCATGCTGTAAGAATACAATCCCAAACCTCTAAATCATTACCTATAGGGAACACACCTACTCTGCTGTCATCATGACACGAGAATAACCACCTTACGAAAGCATTTCTATGGATAATTTATATATATATATATATATATATATATATATATATATATATATATATATATATATATATATATATATATATATAGGTAGCAATTATCCAATATACAAGTTACATCATTGTTTAAATTAAATTAGAATTTTGAATTAGTATATGATAGAAGTAGTATAGTGAGAAATTTCAGAATTATGGCACCCTACCTGATAGAAACATGATAAAGAAATAATTTGTAGACTACAAAGAAGCGTTTACATTAAAAAACTACAATGATGAAACAAGATGTGCAAGTTCCCTATTCTTAATCTTGGTCAATTTGTGTAAACTTTATTTTATTCCCTAATTATATGGAGAATTTTATTTTAGTGCACACAGTCCTAGTTTAATAGTTAATTCATAATAAATTCATCTATGTTCAGAATGCTTCTATGGTAAATATTGGCGCTGTACATTATTGCACAGGAGTGCACAGCTTCAGCCCTGAAGAGTCTAAAGTCATATGATGATTTAGCTGATGAGTTGAATCAAGCAGGGAAAACACCAAATGTTGCTGCACATTAGGATTGGAGCACAGCATCTACAATTTTTTTTTTAAGTGTCAAAATTGGAAACAATTTTCTAACAATAACACAAAATCACAAAACACTTAAAACTGAATCAAACAAATTGAGGTTAGTTCTGTTTTAAAAGCTACGTATATATGCAACTTTTAAAAGCTTTAAATGGTGAATATAATCTTTATGCAATTTTTTTCAATTATTATTATAATTAGCTAACATGGTTAACACAATCTAAAAGGAATTCAAGTTTTAAAAACAAAATCTAAATAATTACCCAGGAAAATCCTGAACTAGTCAGCTACATATGCTTTTAAGTGTAAGATTTAATTAGAAATTCGACATGAGGTCAGGTTGCTGCTGTATGGAGCCTTCAGTTTTCTAATAGCCACATAATGATTTGACCGTTACATTAAAAGGCCAGTCATTCCTATTAAAGAAGGAGGCATAATAATAGTTAATCAGGGTAAAAGGTCAAAAAGTCATCACTTGAATAGAGGCAGGTCTAGGTGTATTAGAGTCATGCGTAAGCAAGTATCAAGTGCGTTCCGAGTCAATAAGCCAAAATCAAGTTCTGAGTCTGTTGGGATTTATGTCTTTCTCTAAAATATGTTTTAATGCCTTGTAATGTCATATATCTGTTCATTTATATCAATCACATACAACTGCATAACTACAAATGCAAAATGAATCACCGACATGATCTTCTTTAGCATTGTAGCAGTGCTAAAATACATCACAAATAAAACAATATAGGAAAATATCATTTTTCTGAGACATAAGGCTCTGCATTACTGTGCATCTATTGGAATGTATGCTTTTAATAAGGTCTACATTATTAACATATCTATATATTAATTAATTTTAAATAGCACTCTCATGTTGAAAATTTTGATGCTGACAGGAATAATGTCAAATTACTTACTATATAGAGATGGAAGAAAAATATATAATGATAAAGGCCAAAAAAAAAACCCAGGCTACAATAATTTAACATCAAAATTTTCAACATGAGTGTGCTCTTTAAAATGAATGAATATATAGATA
Organism: Ictalurus punctatus; assembly: GCF_001660625.3. NCBI lineage: Eukaryota > Metazoa > Chordata > Actinopteri > Siluriformes > Ictaluridae > Ictalurus > Ictalurus punctatus. Next base: position 14,573,154 of record NC_030428.2, on the reverse strand, counting down.
TGTCAATAATGTTTACCTTATTAAAAGCATACATTATTGACATATTTATATATTCATTCATTTTAAATAGCACATTCATATTGAAAATACCCTGACAGACAATATTTATGGAAATAGACACACAAAACTGCTTAACATGCTTGAATCCTTCAAGCATGCTTGTGTGTGTGTTTGTGTGTGTGCACAATCGAGAAATGTACACTGCCTAAATAACATTATCCAAATCCGCAGTGAATTCAACTCAATTACAGTAATGCTTTCTTAAATTATTAGTCGCTATGTAAATGTTGATATGTTGCCTCTCTAAGAATTTCTTGGCCAGATATTTACAATTACATGTGCAGTTTATGCAGTTATAATGATGTACACAAATCAAGTAGCTAATCCTGCAACACAGTTGCATTAATTTAAACACCAATCTAAACTTTGTGAAATTGTGAATTTCCATAACCTACAAACAGGACATGACCAAGATATCAATCACACTACCAATTACATTAGATGAAATGTGTCCACAACAATTGAGCTAAGTGCTGAAGAGCTTTTTCTCATCATGGAGCACAAATCTGCAGTGCGCCACTGTTACTGACACATTAGAGTATCCAGTGGTTAAATAAAGTTATTAAAGTACATATCCTTTATCAATGGCTATACACTTTGTTATGCAAAGAAAAGAGACAAAGGGACAGGAGGGGCGGTATGATGTAGCCCAATGCAAAGGCGAAGTGCATTATTTTCCTATAACAGTAATTCCCATTGTGTTTTATTCCTTACAGAACATGTTGTATAACCACCGACACCTTATTTCTCTTACCAGAGCAATTGATTAATGAATGACAGGTTGTGTTTTTTGCTATTTATAATTACATTTAATGTTAGTCTGTAAGACATGTTAGTTCCTGTTATCACTTACCTTATAGCAGCTATAAAGTGTCTTTCCCTCACCAGCCTTATGCCCCCCTCATTTTTTCTTTAATAACTCCGATTGTCATGTTAGTGAGAAACCGGAAATTGAAAAGTTCTCTGTACTGAAGACTGTCCCATGGTGGGAAACTTATGGGTCGTTACAAAGTGCTGACTCTGGAGACTCCTTCCACGAATGTGAAATAAATGTGCCTATACAGAAAGCTTCATAATATCAATTATTAAACAGTTTTCTTTGTTAAATAAAATGTTTTAATCCATTTATTATATGGAACATCTGCTCTGCATTCAAATGAACCTATCATTGGATAGCTTGTGCTGTTGTCTGAGCTGCTGTTATAGAAAATTACTCAACAGCTTTTGACCAATCAAACTCAAGAAATCAACAGTGCTGTATACGTGATAATAAACGATTCAAGAAAATTGCTTTAAGAGGCTCGAACCTGATTTTCAGGTTATAAAAGAGTAAAATGTCTACAGGTATAATCATGTACTGTCTTTTCAGACACACTAATCGATTTCAGTTGAGTATGAAGATGTGCAAACTGTGATTGATAAATGTTGCTGCATGCTGGTCTAATCTGGATGAACTACATGAACATTATGTGATCAACATTTAAAGAAAATGGCGGGCTAGGAGCAGACATGGCGTCTCTTTCTCTGAGGTCTACCAACGTGAGAAAGCTTTTCAACAAACGAGGGCTGGTTTATACTGTTGTTATAAACACCACTGCAACAACATGGGCGCATTTAGTGTTAAAACGGTATATATTCTGTTTAGAACCTCGGTTAGTTTCAATAACAGGGATAGGTTATATTTTAAAGTTTCTTTCCGGGACATGAACAAACAATAAGCTAGTAGTTTATAGAGGACAAGCTAATGAGACTTTCAGGTAGTGAGATATATTCCTTCGCTCTGAGTTCCTGCTTCACTACTCACACACACAGCAGAGTGAAGCAGCCGAGTGTTACCCGGATGGAACTGTCATGGCCGCCGTCTCTGACCTGCCAGTCTAAAGAGAAAAGAAAGGTAAATTGGTCTAAATCAAGTCTATCTGACGCGCTTATGGAAAGTAATTAATTTTAACATTTCCCAGAGCTTGTCTGGAAAACTTATTTATAAGATCTACTCTTTTGACAACTTCCGTATGATTCTAATCGTCTGATGTGTTGCGTGGGTGGGGGCGACGTGCTTTATTTATTTTTTTTGTTGATTTAGCAAAATTACTAGGTTGTGTAGTATCACTTTCGCTATGTGTGCTATGAAAATATGCGAAAACTGTGTGGTGCGTTATGGGCACCACTGCGTAAACGTGAAGCGCAGTCTTTAACGGGATTGGCAGGGCACTTCCTCTGTGTTTTGTGCGGGTTCGCGTTGCTCAAAGTTGGTGATTGCCAAGTCAATTGAAATAGCCTAGCTCATACTTTATGTAAGACACACGGCTTACAGGCATGAGTCATTCTCCCAAATACGACGCCGTTAGGAAAAGGGAGTGATCATAAAGAGCATCCTGCCAAGTATGGACGAAACGTCGCCCAAACTTGATTTCCAGGGAAATGCTTGAACTAACATGGGATTAACTAGGTCATATTAGTGTGTACATAAACTCTCATAGAGAGAGCATAGCCGAAATGGACTCTCGGATAACATTTAAGTGCATCTGGAGAATAGGCGTGCAGAAAGTTTCCACATGAACATTCTCAGTTTTATTTGTATAACACTTTTACTGTTCGATATCACTACAAAGCAGCTTTACAGAATTTCTGGTATGGATTTAGATCCCTAATGAGCAAACCAGAGGGCAACAGTGATAAAGAAAATCTCCCAGAGGAGGACATGAGAGGACAGGAGGAAGAAACTGCCTAACATCCACTACTGTAGCATGTATTCTCTTTCACTGATGTTTTGCATTGCCTTTAGTGATCTGTCTGCACTGTTCTTTCTCTTACATGCTACTGTTTTGTTTTTAATGTTGGGTACACCAATGAGAATAGTGAGAAGTTGTTGTTTTTTGTTACACTGTAAGGTATAATGACGATCATTGAATTGAATTGAGTAGGATGGAATTGAAAACCTCGAGAGGATCCAGACTCAGAAGGGAACCCATCTTCTGCTCAGTGACACTGAATAATGGGATTATAATTTATTACTCTTCTACAGTTCAAGACTATAAAGTATAGTAAACGGTACTAAGTATGTTGGAAGCATATTCAGTCTGAGCATCATGGTCTTTATGATTACAGTGATTGCAGTGGTTCAGATTCAAGAAAGGTTGAGACAAATATATTTATTGTATGTAATAATATATTTAACATTACATTTGTCAGTGATGTATCAGTTGCATCACTAGGACACTTGTTTATTGGTATTATTTTTAAATTTGTGTTTTAAAGGATTTTTCAGCAGTCAGTAACCTGGGGTTAACTATGCTTCCAACCAACTGACAGGAAATACATTGAGAGTTTACATGAAAAAAATTAAATCAAGCAATGTTTCTCATCGTTGTGACAGTCAATAAACTAGTTTAAAGGTAGCAGTGCTACCACCTGGCTATAGTGGAATGGGTATTTTAACTAATAACTGCCTTGTTGTAGTGACACTACTAACAGGATCTGATTATTGACTGACTCGTATAGAACCAGAGTTTTTCCTCTTTAACAGATTACTTTAGTGCATGTATGCAGGCTTATTGATTTGTTTGCTGAAATCAGATTTTTGTTTCTGTCAAAGTATTTTGTACATGTATACATGGTGAGACTCAAAAAATACATTAGCTTAGCATGTGTTCATTAAATCAAACAAACAAAATAATACCCTTTTATGTGTTGGAGTGGCACAGTGAAGATTGGGTTTCAGATTATACGGATTTTAATGAAAATATACAGGTTTGTTAAGAAAAGATGATCAGAGCCAACACTTGCACTGAATAAGTGGGTTTGTTACCAATGATTTGTGCTGGTTTATTTATTTTTGTTTTTTTTACATTCTCACATCATATCTCAAGTTTTTTTTTGCCATAATTGCTTATCATGTTGACTGTTCTTTCTTTTCTTCTTTCCCATCTGGTTGGCTGGGATTTCCAAATAGTCATGTTTTTGGTTCAGTGATATGTAATCTCCCCACTGTGATCTCTTGGTTACAAGTTTGCTTAGCAGCACAGACAAACTTATTGTCTAGACTAGTGGTCACCACTACCTTCCTGCAGGTTTCATCTCTAACCAAAATTTTAACACACCCAATTCAGTTAATCACCAACTTCTTAATGCAATGATTAGATGGTCAGGTGGTCACAGTTATCTTTGGAGCTAAAGTCTTTAGGAAGGTAGATCTCCAAGGACAGGGTTGGTGACCACTGGTCTAGACCTACAGCTTCCCAATTTGATATTGCTTTTGTGGGGTTGTACAAAATATTTCAAATCTAATTCTGAAAGTTGTCAGCTGTCCTTTTTTGGTTGTACATATCAAGCCTTTAGCAAACATTTTTGACACATGCAATGAAGTTTAAGTATACAACATTTATAATAAGCTTTTGGTGTTTTCTAATTGTAATTGCCTTTCCACATGAAGACCACCATTAATATTAGGAGTATTTAATTGACACTTTAATAAAATATTTTGATCTTGGCTAAAATACCATTTTAGTATGTCAACTGCAATGGCAATATGTCTTTGCTGTAAAAATATTTGAAATAAAAATTGTTTATATGTGAAACCTACTGAGTTTGCCCAAACTGAAGTGGCTGTGTTCTGCTGTTGGACATCATTGGCTATAACCCTTGTGGAAGGGAGGTGGGAGAGATTTTTCATGTTATGGCCAATATAACATATTTATTTATTGATGGAAGATCTTTTTAACAATGGACACACCTACCCATCCTCTGCAGAAATTACACTTATTGAAAATGCTGGAAGCTTGATTATATACAAATTTGGCCTAACTTTTAAATTAAGTTTTGATTTTCCTAATAATTAATATGTTGCAACAATAGACTTTATAGTTCCAGAATGAGTGTGAACATGTATAAACACTCTTTCTTGCTTGATATTTGCAGCACAACCACATGCAACCACATTTGTGCTGACTGGAAGGGATTTTTAGAAAAATAAACTTGTCCTAAACACACTTGTCCACTTTGCTAGTAAGCCTTTCATAAATTTACTTATAACATTCTACATATTGTAACTGTTGGTCAGTTGATCTTTGTAATTCTGTATCAGGTTAAACATAGACTTACCCTAAAAGGACAAAATGTACTATTTTAGAAGCTATGATCTTTTATTTAGTCCAAGTTCATTCTTAGCATATAAGTATTTGTCCAGCTATATAACTAAAAATGAGACATAGTCATCTAATCACTTTGCTGTCTTTTGCAGGATCCATTATAAGATATGGAGGCTACTCCAGATGACCTACCAAAAAGCCATGACCAGAATGGGGATGTTGAAATAGATGCTTCAGTCAATGCATTGCCACCATCAAAAGAGCTTGCAAATCAGACAGAAGACACTGCATATAATGACCTTTGTGTCCAAGATGAAACACATTCTGTGGAGTCAGGTATTGATAACTCTCACATAGAGAGCAAGGCCTCAGAGAAATCACCATGTAAGCTCCAACAGGGTGCTATTTTCTCTGGAAAAATACTCAGTTTTTGCTGCTCTGAATGCAAAGGTGATACCACTTACAGCCCAAATGACTTGCTGAAACATTTTCAAGGGGCTCACATAGGAACTCTTCCAACATATCCTTGTGATCTTTGTACCTTTGTTACTAACGAGTTCTCATCTCTCCAAAGACATCGCATTGGACATCGAGACACTTTGGTCACTTGTGAGATCTGCAACGATGGAGTCCAATACTCTCTACTCTTGCTTACCAGGCATTTCATTATGTGCCATAGCTGTAATGGACTGTTTCGCTGTAAGAAATGTGAGTTCTCAACCAGAGATGCAGGCACTTTTGTTCAGCACATTCATCATCACAATGAGGGCAGCCACAAATGTGTCAAGTGTCCATCCATGAGTCCCACACAAGGGAAGGCCTACTCTGGGAAAGTCCACTCTGGGACATTCCCTTTCACATGTCAGTTGTGTGGTTATGGTGCTGCCCGGCGGGAGTATCTAAGTAAGCATATGACTGTGGCTCATGGAGATGAAATGGATAGAACAAACAGATGGCGGTCAATCGAGGACAATTCTAGAGTAAATTCTCCAGGACTGAAGCTGCTGCTTAAAAAGAGTCCTCCTGCTGGAGGATCCAGGGAAACACAGTGGATGTCAAAGCTAAATTCTTACCCTGGAGTAGGTCTGCTTGACCACAGTGGCAGATTGTTTAATCCTGAGAAAACATTGGAGGAAACGCAACAATTTCTTGAAAGAGCTGTGGGTGTGAAGAAGGAGAGTAACAAGTGGAGTAAAGGTCCACTAAAGAGCGAGCCACAGTGTTCTTACCCAGTCACATCAACTACACCACAGCCAAAGATACAAGAAAATGAACTCAGTGCTGGATCTGGTATTCTAGATCCAGGCAACAGCAATGGGTTGACCGTTCTTATGGTCAAAAATAAAATCTCGATTCCCCCTAACTGTACCACAAAAGTAATGGGCTTTAAGATGGTAGATGGTAAAAAGCATTTAGTTTTAAAAGTCATACCAACAAAACAGGAACATACCACCAAAAATGACATGTCACCCACAAATATTGTTGAAGATGATGAAAAGACTGGTAGCTCCCCCTACTCCTCACTGTCTGAAAGATCAAGATCTCTTCTCACTTTAGATTCTGGGACAAACAAAGATGTATCTGCCTCAGTAAAAATACACATGACACATGATGTAGAAAATCACAGTGGGAAACAGTCACCTTTGTTAGATGAGCATGAAGCAAATTCAAACCAGACTGACGATGAGGTTCTTGAGATATCTGGAACATCTGTTGTCAAGGCTTCAGCCTCCCATTGTGCCGACTTGTCAACAATAAACAAAGAGGCAGATTTTTTTGAAAACTTTTGCAGTGGTTCAGATTCAATAAAAAAGTCATCACATCATGATCATGAGCATCGTCCACTTAATGACCAATCCTCGGCTGAGGAGTCCATATCTACACATTCAACTGCTAACTCAGCTGAGATCTCGCACACAGACCAAACCAAAGTAAAATCAGCTCTGTTGGAAGCGTTTGCTGAACACACCACAGATGTAAATTCATGTACTGATGACCTGTCTTCATCAAAATCAACGGCAGGTGGTCGCACTCTTCCTGAGATTTCAGTATCTGCAAGTGATGCCACGCTGGAAGATGCCTCTACCCCTTCTGTCTCAGTTGAGTCTCATACTAATGTAGTGATGAGTAAAAGTTTGGAATCCACTGAAGATCATGGTGCAGAGCAGAGTTCAACTAAAATTCCACTCCCCACTTTAGCAGCTGAAGAGAAAGAGACCGCTGTTGATAATGAAGGTGAGACTTCATTATCTGAGAATGCAGCAACTCCAACCCCCTTTTCTAATTTATTGAATGGTAAGAACTCTCCGCCTAGTTCAGTCACTGATTCCTCTCCCAGAAAGAAGTTACTCACAGATAATCCCTCAGATTCAGATACAAACCCACAGAATAAAACAACTGCTAATGATTCTTCTGATGCCAAAGTTGGTGTCACAGAAGTTGACACTGTTTTGCAAAATTCCCCAAATCAGGAGGTTTTTAGTTTTCACAATTACTCTAAAGAGACTTTTGGCAGTTCCCCTGATTTTCTGGATGCTGATGAACATTCCCAAGAGGACTTGGAGGAAGATGAGTGTGAGGAAGATTTTGATGAACTCAAACTGGCTTCAGATTGGAGTTTAACACTACCTGACTCTCCACCTCTTGTGGATGAACAGTCTGAAGATTATGTAGGAAGTGGGGAAGAAAGCAGTGCATGTGTCCATGATATGGCTTCTACCAGTGAGAATCAAGCATTAGAACGAGTGTCAGATAGCGACATAGAGGTCGATGAGTGCGTAGCTACTGTTGATGATTTAGCCATTCCAGTGATGCCGGAGACTGACAAGGGAGCATGTTTGTTAGAGTCAGAAAATAAAGAAGAGGATTTTATGTCTGCTATGGATGAGGGTGGTCCCGCAACTTTGAGTAATGCTGCTGTTTTGGGCAAGATACTTGAAGAGCATTCAGATGCTATCATCAGCCAGCAGCTTGAGAAAGAAAGGATGGTATCCTCAGCTATGTTGCAGGATACTAATCGACCTACAAAAACAACACTTCGTATCCTGCAGATGCCTGAGGGAAAGAAGCAGATGTTCCTTCAAACTACGGAGACTCCATATGTTGTGCCTGTCCAGCTCACAAGTGGCCAAGGCTTCAAGCTTATTACAAAGTCCTGTGCTTCCAAAGTTAATGTGTCATATGTTAAGCCAGGAATTGAAATGGCTAGCAAAGGTTCAGGATTGTCTCTCACACTTAATGGAGGCAGAATTGGGATGTCAGCTCAAAGTTTAAGTGGAGAGGGCAAAGGTCAGGCATCACTGCTGCAAACAGTGAGCAGCAATGGAGACCGCTATTTTGTCAGTGCTTCTGCCCTGAAAGGACCTCTTCTCTTATCAGGTACTGTTAAGTCGCCCTCAGAACAGACGATAAAAACGCAACCAATGTGTTATTTAGTTCAACGGCCACTTCCTGTTTCCCCAAGTACTGAGTCAACTGGTTCGACCTCAAAGACAGTCCTGACCACTCGCCCGGTATTGGCTATGCCTGTGAAATCAGCGGATAATGCGACTTCCTTGCAAACTGGACGGCAAGCATACTTGGTTAGGTATATCTCACCAGCCAAGTCAGGGATACTGGTAAATAGTTCAAATGAGAAGGGAGCAAACCAGGGCAGCCAAGCAAATGAAGGAGGCAAAAGCAGGGTTTTCCTCAAAATAGTTAGAAGTCCTAATGGCACCAGGTTCCTCTCCACTACTCCATACACATCAGCCAAAAAGCCACTTTATGTGGCCACAAATTCTCTGCAGTCACCTTACTTATTGATGTCTTCAGATTGGTCAGCAGGACTGAAAACCTCCAACAGTGCTCATAGTCCCACTCATAAATTCATCTCAGCAAAGCTTAAAGACATTTTCCCCCAATCAGATAGTCACAGTCAGAACCAAGTTGGGGATGGCTTAGTAATGCAGAAATCATCGTTTTTGCCCATGCATACCCGTCCACGGAGCCAACGGAAAAGAAGGAGAAGGATCTTGTTTGAGGAATCTTTGGAGACCTCTCCTAAAACTAGAAGAATGTCAAGCAAGGCCCTTGCTCAGAAAGAGGTCTCCTCATTTTCTGAGCCAATGGCAAAAGATGTTGAGAGAACACTTAGACTTTCTCCCTTCAGCCCATTTCAAGAGATCAAATATCCTCGTCAAAACCAGCCAGTAGTGGTGCTAAACCACCCCGATGCTGATATTCCTGAGGTGACAAACATTATGAAGTCAGTTAACAGATACAAAGGTGAAGTTATCAAGGTGGCATTGTCCAAGAACACAGTCAGAGCCCTGTCTGAGTGGAGCTTCATTGGTCCAAATGGTACACTGTCAAACACTCCTGGTATCAGTGCAGGGTCAAGAGTCCGGCCATCAGGGAACAATGTTAGGGAGCGATTTATCTTAAGACTGAAATTAAAAAAGACAAGAAGAAACAAATATGAGGTAGTGAGGTTGTCCTCCAGCAGAGGTTCGGAGCAAATGCCAACGTTTAGTTGTTGGTTTTGTGGCCGAGTGTTTAACAATCAAGAAGAGTGGATTGGCCATGGACAGCGGCATCTCATGGAGGCTACAAGAGACTGGAATAAACTGTTCTAATGTAAAAACATAGCTCCTGGATTGGGTCAGAAGCCGTCCTCTAATGTAGAAATGTTCTTACTGTTAGATATAATTAAGCTGTCTATTTTTTCCCCATAGATATCCATTCAGAAAAAATTTAATGGATAGTGTAATAGAAGAAAGTTTGGTACCTGATACCAATTTGTATGTAAATATTTTTAGCCCATGTACATTGAACTCCTAGACCTTTTGTGTATGTACATAATTGAACTGTGAAAACTGGACACACTGTATGTTTATACATGCAAGCAAAAAGATCACTGGTATGAAAGGATGGTGCTGTCTGTAATAGACCTATTTCAATGCAGTCAGTTAACAGATTTCTCAGGTAATTTCAGAATCCAGTTTATAAAGAGATCTTTTATGTTATCTCAGAAACCATCTGAAGATATATTTCATTTATGTGTGTGTTTGAAGTTGGCCACATACATTAACCATTAGTAGAGGTCATAGAGCTTATTACTTTATTAATTATTTTAAATTCCTTCTTCCTTGTCTCTTTTAAAACCGAATAATGTAAATGTTCATTATGAACACTGGTCAGCTGATGTAGCTGTAGAAATATTATTACAGAAGTGATCTAGAAGCAAACTTTTAGGTTCCTGTGGAAAACTGTTATTTTCCTACACTGTATATGTGTATCTTTATTCTCATGTTTGTTTGTTTTACTGGTGCTATTCCATTTTTTAAACATGTTAAAACTGACCCAGTGTCATTTTCGTAGCAATAATACATTTCACCATATTTTTAAACATCTATACAGTCCGCAGTCAACAGAGTACCCATGTTAGTGTTTCATTTTTTTCTTTTGCTGTTTGCTTTTTGAATGAAGATGAAAACCTGCAAAGCACAGTAATACTTTACCAACAAACTTAGTATGTTCAGATGCAAACTCACCAAATGGCCAACCAAACACTAACTTCATTTTGCGTTTGGTGTTATCTTATACTTGTGTGCCTCAGTCTGCCTCAGTGTTTTTACCAAGCAGTTCTTCTTGCTGTTTGTGTTGAGTTTCTTGTCTGTTTAAAAGGGTTCAGTGGTTAAGTGGTGATTACTTCAACATAACCCCCCGCCCCCCATTTTAGTCTTTTTATTGCCATTTGCAATACTGTTCAGCCAGTTTAAATGTTTGGACTATATTTGATTGGTCTAACTTACATGACTTAATACCAACATTACATAGAATCTGCTGGTCTATATTTGTTACTAATGACTTTGAAATGTTCAAATGCTCACTTTCTGAATAAGTTCTGATTTACCTCAGAGTTGGCAGCATTTACAATACCATGTAAATTAAAAGGCAGGAATTTGTAAAGTTATACCTTTTTACCATATCATTTTATTTAAAAGCATTAGCCTTTTGAACTCGTACAGTTTATAATGACTTTGACAATCATTGTTACAAGTTTACCACTTCTTTGCTTCCTGATTGCTATGCCTTTTGGTTTTTAAATGCATAGTTTGAAAATTTACTCTGTTTAATGCTTTTCATTCACAGACCTCTACCCTTCCTTTTACCCTTCACTACCCACTACATTATGCCATCCACAAGCAAAATTCATAACCCTTTCACATGCCAACATAACCACAACCAAATACTTTTTTAATTGTGAGGCGAAAAAGCTGTTTGGTGTTTAATACTAATATCAAACAGGCTGTCTGGGTGTACGGTGATGTGGAAAACAAATGTATTTTTTTATGCTAAGTGCCTAAAATGTGATGCACCAGGTCGACACTATTGTACTGTATTCACCTCCCTACAGTTCCTCCTTGAATAAATGTAAATACTTTCAAAACACTTTTGATGTGTATAAATCTTCTCGTGGAGCTTTAGTTCATTATTTTTCTTAAATAGTTAAGTTGGCCTGTAAACAGTTGTGAAAATATATATTTTTTAATTACATTAAATTAATTTAAGTTATTGTTTTAAGTAAAAATGCTGAACTGTTATGCTGTTAGCTCACTAGGGGGCAGTACCTGATAGAGTTGTTGGACTGGCTGAGTCAAGTAGCATGTAGTCCTACTGTATACTTATCATAATTGCTTTCAATTCTTTTCCTGCCTGAACATTCTCCTTCTTCCAGGACCCAATGGTTTACACTCCTGAAGGACTAATTACAACAAATGACAGTGTATTTTAATAATTTTGATTTATTGAAAAATGAAAACCTTAAAAGTGTGACATAAATTTCAACTGAATCAATTTTTCTAGAGGAATCTGGAGACTTATTAAGCTCTGGAATGCTTGCATTGATTGAAATGGAGATTACATAGAAAAATGCCCCTTGAAAAAAAAAAAAAAAAATCCTCCACCTTGTATATCATCAATTAAAACAGTTATTAGTTGACAGTTGATAACTGGTTTTGTGCACTATAAATCAGTGGCTGAGAGTTAAAGTAGACCAGAGAGAGGAAAGGCAGTTCTTCAGGCTTGTGCAGGATATAAATAGGTCAGGCTTATAGCAGTGCTGTATTCCTGACTTCCTGCCATAGAAGTAGTTCAGACCATGAAAGTAACCTGGATGAGGGGGCTGATTTCATGAGGAAAATATTACCAGTGATATGAGGAAAGAAATGAAAAGAAACAGAAAATTCTAATTAGCTTAAACTTTGCACAATTAATTAGTGCTAAAGAAATTGCTGATGGCTTATAATCTCTATAAAAAGCTGAGGCTAGAACATGATAGAAATATGTGACTTGTTCAGATTTGTTTTCTGTGCAACACTTGATGTTAAACTATTGTTAATCCTTTGTATTTCCTAATTTGTGAATTGATGTAAAAAAAAAAAAAAAAACAACAAACTTTTATTATTTTAGTATTCACATGTTTATACAGTGGATATTAAAAGTCTACACACCCCTGTTAAAATTGCAGGTTTTTGTGATGGAAAAAAATTAAAGATAAATTATGTCAGATTTTCCTCCTCTAATGTGATATAGCAAACAGCAAAATCCAAATAAAAACGTACAGTAACCAGGTTGCAAGTGTGCGCATCCTTTTATAATGGGGAATGTGACTGTGAGTGAACCAATCACATTCAAACTTAAAAGTAATTATTATACACGTGTCAATGAAGAGATTCTGATGAACCAGAAATAAAGAGCAACTGTTTTTGTAGGACTTTCATGACATCTTGGTTTCATTGGCCAAGATTTCACTACTGAAGCCATGGTCTGGAAAGCACTTCCAATGCATGTACTTGACCTCACTGCCAAAAGGTATCAATCAGGAGAGGGGTAGAAAAGATTTTCCAAAACACTGAATGTACCATGGAGCACCATGAGATCCATCATCAACAACTAGCGAAAATGGGGAACCCCAGTGACAAAAATAGGATGTCCCTCTAAAAGTGACATAAGGGCAAGAAGAAAACTTATCAGGGAGGCTGCCAAGAGACCTACAGCAACATGAAAGAAGCTGCAGGAATATCTGGCAAGTACTGCTCACTCTCTGCAATAGATAACAATCTCTCATATTTGTCTGGGCTATGGGGTAGATGGCTGGCTAGATGGAAGCCCTTTCTCATGCTAAAGAAAACATCTAAGCCCAAATCAAAATTACCCCAAACCATGTGCCAAAATGTTTTATGGTCTGGTAAAACAGGGGTAGAACTTTTTGACAATAATTGTATAAGATATATTTGGCTCAAAAACAAGACAGCTTATCACCCAAAGAACACCATATCCATGGTAATGCATGGTGGTGGCAGAATCAAGCTACAGGGTTGCTTCTCTTCAGCTGAGATTGGACCTATCTAGTTAAGATAGAGGAAATCATAGATAGCTTCAAATATCAAACTATTTTAGCATAAAACCTGCAGGCCTCTGTTAGACAGCAGAAGATGAAGAAAAGAAAATTCACCTTGCAGCATGACAACAACCCAAAGCACAAATCCAAGTTAACAAAGGAATGGCTTCAGAAGAGGAAGATCAAAGTTTTGGAATGGGCCAGTCAGAGCCCAAATCTAAATCCTACTGAAACCCTGTGTAATGACTTCAGAGCTATGCACAGGACATCCCCTCGTAATTTGATAGCTGTAGAGTGTTTTTGCAAGGAAGAGTGGAACAGAATTTTAAAAAGTGGGTTCATTCTTACCCAAAAAGATATTACAAGCTGTAGGTGCTGTATTACAAGCAAATTGTGCTTTAACAAAGTATTAGTTAAGGGTTTTACACTTTCATGCAACCAGGTTATTTTAAGACTTTTCTTTTTAAAAAAAAAAAAGAAACATTGCTATTTGTTTTCCCTTTGTGCTGTTGGTTGCTAAATCACAATAAAGGTGGGAAAATATTTCAAATTATTTATCTTAGTTTCATTTTTTACATCATAGTGCTTAAGTGTGAATAGCTTCTTTTATGTTGTATAGAAATAGGATTAAAAAAAATTAAATAAGTAAAAGATGAATTGAGATTACTGTAGCAGGCTTAGAAAGTCAAATAGCTGCCACAGTATTTGACGTACTATATCGCTTGTTTGGTTCTTATGGGCACAGGCATAATAAGAGAGTTGGTGCATGATCATATTCAGTTTGGTAAAACAGTGAGGGTGTCCAGAAAACAAAGAAACACTGCTATCTGGCACCCAGCCAACAGTTCTGGTTCTGACAATGTCACACAAATAATTGACCTGAAGCTTGTCACAACTGCATTGACTCAGAACAGCAGATGGCAGTGAGGAGCATTAGCAGCCCCTGCCATGCTGATATAATATGAACTGAAAGCCTTAAACTACATGGAACATTTTAATGACACTACCCAGTGCTAGTTCAGTGAACTCAACCCTTGCCCCTCACAAAGCCATACAGATTAGTTGTGTAGTTTGAGTGGATTTATGTTTCTGCTATCAGAGCCACATTCTAAAAGCTCTTTTTCTCTTACTCTCTCCTTTTGTTGTTGATTTGCAGTAAGTATACCCATTATAGTTTTATCTAGAAGGTACTTAGATGTTTTCAGCTAAATAAGAGGTTTTTATGGGGTGCTACTGCAAGTGTCTGAGCAAGGACTCATTTAAATACTTAAATATTTATTAAGATGGAAAGCTTTATTGATAGAGACTTCTCCCTTCATCCTCGTGGATCCTATTGCACCAACTCTCGACAAGAGAAGGCATGAAAGGGGGTGAGACACGGTGTAGAGGGAACTGTCCAAACCCACGAGGCACATAAAGTAATTATGAGCACAAACTCCAAAAAGGGGCCAAGAATGCAGTAAACACACGGACCTTCAGATCAAACTGTATAAACAATATGATCAAATATACCACTAGAGATATAATGGAGGACTTTTGCATATGGTGATAAAATACATTTATTGGAAAAAGTGGCAAATGTATAAAATAAACAATAGCTGACATTGAGTTAGGTCACAACATACTGTAAATCTCGTATTTTCTCCAAAGAGTAATGCAGCACTTCATGTTCTATCAAAAAGATGTGGATGTAAATACTGATTGGCACACAGATCAAAATACAGTTGGACAAATTTTATTTCCTTTCCAGAACTCAAAGTAAAATACAGTGGCATTTGATTGAATCTGTAGACTTAAAGGTTAGATTAAGACAGTGTTTTTTCTTATTTTTGCTTTCCTTTTAACGACCTGTAGTGTGGTTAATAAGGTGTAGGAGGTACAGTAACTGCATGCATTTACAGTATATGTGGCATGTAACTGGTGAAAAAATTAGACATGATCCCTGAGCTCACAGAGAAGCACAACATGACAAAAACAGTGGGTAGACTATTCCAAATAACCACACTGACATTTGATTTCATTGTCATTCATATTATATAGCCAAAGCCAGATAATACCTCACAGACTTAATGTGGTGGGTTGTGTGTGACAGATTGCAATTCTACACTAGATATGAGCTCTAAAATGTGAAGTTACTGCTATATTCTCTATGATGGTGACAAATATCTTTTTCATTATTTTAATGTTACAGTTATTTTAGTTAACATTTCACATTAAAATAAGCGTTAATTTCAGACAAGATCTTCCTTCTTGCCAGCTTCTGTACTCAGTTGATTGACAATCATTTGGGTTGACACTGATAAGAAATAATGAAGAAGAAAACATGGGGAATTAAGTCTTTGGGAATGTGGTGGCCGACAAATCTGAAGAATGTATTCTCTAAAACAACAATCTAAAAACTGCTGATGATCAACAACTTGGTTTACATTTGTTAACAACTAATGTGTCCACCATTCACACACTATTTCACTAAAATTGCATGACAAATTCAGTGCAACATAAAATAGCAGATCAATGTGTAACATATAGTCACGCAAAGGTTAATGATTTGGGGTGATTTGGAGAAAAAACAATGTGTATTGTATAAGAACTCATGCTGGTTGGTACATCTCTTCTTTATCTGTCACCATGGCAACAGACTGAAGACTATTTGTTTATTTTCCTTTTAATGTTGATTGTTGTTGCTACATTAACATCTCCAACAGCAATAACTGTCAGGTTTACTCCATCATCAAGAATAGTCAGGTTCACTCCAGGTTGCGTGATATTTTTCATATATTTTGGCAAATCAACATGACCTGAATCATGATTTTGACTTGATTTACTTTGTAGTTACTCCGTAATTTCCCAGTTAATTTTATTTAATCACACACATAACCTCCTAGTACAGGGTGATTTCCACTGAAAAAGTCTCTACTTGAATTTAAATTCAACCACTTAAATTTCCACTCCACTTAAATTTTTTTTAACTGATATCCTGACTCTAGAATGCATATTTCCACATGCAAATATGTAGATATGCACACAAACATATGCACCCAAACACATATTCACTCACACTAAAGTCATTAGGAAACCTCACTCTAGAACAATTAAATGTACATTTGTGTATGTTGGAACCATTTTAAGTGGCACAAAAAGATAAACAAGGTGCATGCAGGTATACTGATGGTGAACAGCAAATTGTATGAAACCTAAAATATTTTCAATGCCACAAAGTCCTATTTAGTGGTTAAGTGAAGCACTGGGGTGTGTGCAGGTGAAACGCATAGTGGAAGGACTACACAGTAGTTTTATTCAGAGGTGCTTTGGATTACAGCCCTGGGACTACACAGTAGTTTAGCAGTAGTTTAGCTCAGGGAAGAAACAGGATATATGCAGGGCTACACAGTGGTTTCATTTTTCCATGGCCCTGTCCTAATGTTACCTGTGGAATCAGGGCTGAACATATAGTCCTCATGCAGGCTGCTATGGTGGCTCAGCGTCCCTCTCTGGCTGAGAGTGCCCTTCCTGCTGAGAGTAGCCTGAGAGCTTGGCACAGTGGCCCGTGGAGGAGGGATATCCAAGTGCAACATAATGTCCTCCTCTTTATCGGTCATTTTGGTGCTGCTGTGTATCAGTGAATCTGTGCTGGTATCTTCTCCCTGGGAAGCACCAGAAAAAAGATCTGTTTTGGGACAGCAAATGCTGGAGAAAGATTCTGCCTTGGCACAGCACATGTGTCTGTGGCAGATGTGTCCCTCGTGACAAGGCAGCTGGCTGTCCAGGTGTGTTCTGTGGCTTTCCATGTGGATGCTAGGGCTGGTGCAGCGCAGCTGGTTGTCCAGATGAGGGGTATGGCAGGAGAGCTGGCTCTCCAAGTGTGAGGTATGACAAGTGATGGGATTTTCTAAGTGCATGCTGTGAGGGCTATCCAGGTGAGAGCTGTGCACACTTCCATCCAAGCTGGTTGAAGCCATGTGTAAGGTGTAGTCCCTGAGGGAGGGCCGTGGCCGACTGAATGAGCGTGACTTAGTCCTGTCCTTCAGGCAGCTCTGCAGGGGCAGGGAGGGGCGGGGTAACTCATCAGGGAGAGATAGAGAATGAGCGGAGCCTTCTAGCACTGGAGAAGAGCTATACAAAGTGGAGCAGCATGGGCTCATGGGGATCTGAGCTGTGGGCAGGGAGCTTGGATTACAGTGTGGTGAGGATGAGAGAAGGTGTGGGGAGAGTAAAGGTTTACCTGCATAAGGTTGCTTTGCCTCAAGGTGACTTTTAATTTCATTACTTCCTGCTGTCTCTCCATTCACATCCACTTTCAGTTTAGAAGGACAGCATGCCCACCAGCGGTGCCACACATCATCCCGTTTAGCACAGTGCTGAATAAGCAGAAAGAGTCCCAGTGTGACTGAAAATGCCCCATATAAGCAGCTAAATATCATGTCCAGATAATGGCCCTGTGACACAGCCAATGCCCCGAAGGCCCATGTGGCCAGGAAGAGTAAGACAGTGAAAGCAGTGGCCCGCAGCTGAGCTTTGAAGGAGTGCTCATTGGCGAGCATGGAGGCAGTGATGGCCATGCAACCTGAATGGTCCCCCTGTTCTCCTGGTTCTCCACTAGCAGCATGGCAGTGGCCGATTTCTGCAGCAGCCAGACGTTGCTGCTCCTCTGTCATGGCCTTCAGTTCATACTTACGTTCTGGGTGGCGCTTCAACTGCACAAATGTGCACAGGAAATACATACACATGACCAGCACCAGGAATACAGTGGGTCCATAGAAGCCTCCCAGACTGGGCTCCCATGCCATCCAACAACTTCACAAGAGGAAGAGAGACAGAGACAGAGTGAGAGAAAATCATCAACCTACTTAGTAATGTCATTACTGTTTTCCTTAATTAAATCACAAACCACATAGTAACTTGTTTTTATTAATTAAGACATGTAATTCAGTGATGCTTGCATGAAGCCATTTCCTGCCTCACTGCAAATTCTACTAATGCTAAACAGAACACAAAATATCAGGGCTGCTGAGCTGAGAGACCCACAAAAACGCAACTGAAGATTTTGTCTGTGTGTTCTCTGCATGCACCTTTGCCCAATGTTTCACTTCCAGTCGTGATGATTGTTTTGAACAAATTACTCAAAGCAGACAATTTACACGTGGAGTGGAAGGGAGGCAGAAAGAGCATGTACTCACTAAAGGGCATCATCTCTGCTCCCATAGTTATCCAGGCTAATGCCAGCTGTGACCCCAACAATGACAATAGGGATCCCACTACTGAACAGATAAAATCTGAAAACAGACCAGAAGGACAGAACTAGATAACAATGCAAAGAAAAAGATACACTATATAGCTAAAGGTTTGTGGGCACCTGACCATTATACCCATGTGCTACCCTCCCCCTCTCCACTTTCTACTATCTACTATATCTTCTCTCTGATTTTTCACTCATAATTGAATCACAGCCTGATTAAGTCATAAGAACATGCACTTTTAGTGCAGGTCAAATACAGTCATGAGAAATAAATGTCAAATAATAGCCTCAATAGACTCATTTGATTAAAATATCACATTATTACAACTATTTGCAGATCAGTAATTAGTGACTCATGAGCACAATGTCATGAAACATTATTTGGCCATTTACCTGAATATGGTGAATTTGGGGTGGTGCTGTATGGGTGGATCCCTGTCCTGATTGAGGGGCAGAGCCTTGGAGACTTCACTACAAGTATTCCTGGCAGTGAGCACCAGCCAAAGCATGGTGGAGAGAGAAGAGTAGTGCAAAATGATGCCAACCTTAAAGCAAAACACAAAGTCACTAAGCACAAATGGTAGCCAGGGCACTAAGATGATTATATAATCACTGAGCAGCTCTGCTGTGAGCAGACAGCACCCTATGAGCATAAAACCCAGTGTAGAACAGTGTTTGATAAAGGGTACACTGAATGGATTGCTTGAGGTAATCCTTCTTAGCCAGCTGGGCCATACAGGTATCCTCCTTGCCTCTGTGGACACAGTACTATAGAGAACAAGTCCACTACTCTTCCGCTCTTTATTAATGCATAAATACTCTGGTGACTGCTGACCCTCAATACACAGTCAGGCACACAATATGGCTAGAAAATATCATGCACCTAACTAGGACTGCTTCTGCCTGTTTTACAAGATGATTTTAATTAAAAATGGGAAATGCTGGGTATATACTCGGCATCTCAAATCCCCAAAAATTCAAACAAAAACCAGCCACAATGTACAACATTATAATGCACATAGTTAGACAATAAAGAACATAAAACATAATACAACAGGAATATAAAACATATCACCAGTGGGTTTTCTGAAAGGTAGTCGAGGCTAGATGATTTAAAATAAAAATTCAAAGAAACACAGCCACTCCCTTTAGTGTTCCCTCCAAAGCCAGACCCTCAAAACTATATCTATGTTATATACCGATCAGCCATAACTTTAAAACTATTGACAGGTGACGTGAATAACATTGTTTATCTCGTTATAATGGCACCTGTCAAGGGGTGGGATATATTAGTCAGCAAGCATCCAGTCAGTACTTGAGGTTGATGTGTTGGAAACAGGAAAAATGGTTAAGCATAAGGATCTGAGCGACTTTGACAAGGGTCAAATTGTGGTGGCTAGACCACTGGGTCAGAGAATCTCCAAAACAACAGGTCTTGTGGGGTGTTCCCAGTATGCAGCGGTTAGTACCTACCAAAAGTGGGCCAAGGAAGGACAAGGTCATGGGCGCCCAAGGCTCATCGATCCATGTGTTGAGTGAAAGCTAACCTGTCTAGTCCAATCCCACAGAAGAAATACTGTAGCACAAATTGCTGAAAAAAATAATGCTGGCTATAATAGAAAGGTGTCAGAACACACAGTGCTGTATAGCTGCAGACCCATCAGAGTGCCCATGCTGACCCATGTCCACCTCTGAAAGTACCTACAATGGGCATGTGAGCATCAGAACTGAACAATGGAAGAAGGTGGCCTCCCCTTATGAATCATGTTTTCTTGCATATCATTGGACTATGGGAATATGGGATACATGTGGGCAGTGGTAGTGGTAGTGGTTAAGACGTTGGGCTACTGATCGGAAGGTCATGAGTTCAAACCCCAGCACCACCAAGCTGCCACTGTTGGGCCCTTGAGCAAGGTCCTTAACCGTCAACTGCTTAGATGTATAAATGAGATTAATGTAACACTCTGGATAAGGGCATCTTCCAGATGCCATAAATGTAAATGAGAAATTGGCAAGCCAGCAGAGGCAGTGTGATGCTCTGGGCAATGTTCCACTGGGAAACCTTGTGTCCTGGCATTCACTTTGACACATACCAGCTACCTACCACCTACCTAAACATCGTTGCAGACCAAGTACACCCCTTCATGGCAATGGTATTCCATATTCAGCAGGATAATATGCCCTGCCACACTAGAAAAATTGTTCCAAGAAGGTTTGAGGAACATGACAGAGTTCAAGGTGATGTCTTGGTCTTCAAAGTCCCCAGATCTCAATCTGATTGAGCATCTGTAGGATGTCTGATCCATGGAGGTCCGCACCTAGCAACTTACAAAACCTAAAGGATCTGTTGCTAACATCTTAGTGCCAGATACCTTTAGACCTCCATGGGTCAGAGCTGTTTTGGTGGCACAAGGAGGACCTATAGAATATTAGGCTGGTGGTTTTAATGTTATGGCTGGTGTAAGTCCTTGTGAAAGAGAGGAAGCTTGAGTTGAGTTGACAGGCAGCATGATTGACAGGTCCAAATATGTGACTTTTTTTCAGTTTCCAGAGCCTGGGTGCCACAGAGACCAGAGTTCCTTCCAGAATCTAAAAATAACATCACTAAGCACTACTAAAATTAGTATATGTATACGACACTAGATGAGCAACAGGTGAGGTCCCATCAGTATGCAGGGCTGTTTAAGCTATTGTAATTGGAAGGTAGGTGTGTTTGCCCACTAAGGATTCTGAGAGATGGAGTTCACTGAAGACACTTTACAGTGGATTTGAAAATGTTTCAAAAGCATTTGCATTCTACCTCAGGTATAAAATGTGGTGAAAATACACTGTCGTTACATATTTACTTAAGTAAGATTAAGCAGTATTCTTCATTAAAGCCACCATTAACAGATTTTACACAAAACTTGGGACTGATATGGATCTAATTCAAAACTGAAGTTCTGACTAAGACGTGTGTCCACTTTTCAGTGCCAGTTCTTCTTCACTTACATTCTCACTCACGCTGTTTTTACTAAGCTTAGAGCTTAAGAGCACTTGCTTTTTTTCAGTCTGGTGACATTTCTGGCTGTTCACATGAGTATATATTTTTTTCTCTGCAGTCCTACTCTAATGATGTCACCTGAATACACATATGTGTGAAGCACAAGACAGTACTGCCTTTAAATATTTATATACACTATATGGCCAAATGTTTGTGGACACTTGATCATAACACTCATATATGTGCTTTTAGAAAATCTCATACCAGATTTTGTTCCCCCTTTTGCTGTGATATTAACCTCCACTCTTCTGGGAAGGCTTTCCACTAAATTTTGCAGTGTGGCTGTGGGGATTTGCCCATTCACCCACAAGCACACTTGTGAGGTCAAGGGGGCCAGTGGAGCACTCACTGTTCCAGTTTATCTCAAAAGTGTTCAGTGGGGTTCCACTTCCACTCCAACCTTGGCAAACCATGTCTTCATGGAGCTCACTTTGTGCACAGGGGCATTGTCATGCTGGAACAGGTTTGGGCCTCTTAATTCCAGTGAAAAGAACTTGTAATGCTACAGCATACAAATACATCCTATACAACGGTGTGCTTCCAACTTTGTGGCAACAGTATGGCGAAGAAACCCTGAAGTAATCTAAAGTAGCACCGAGCTAGAATGGCGTGGGATGAAACTCACCACTTGACAGATGATGGGGTACTTGATTTGATTGATGCCTCCTGCAAACACCCCAAACGTCATGGCAGTGTGGAAGAGGACGTTCAGTAGTATGTGCCATCCTTTCTTGCTGATTCGGATTACACTTCACCCAGACAGACACCCAATAAAAAAGTATCACAGTTTAGACAAATGTTACTCAATGGGCCCAGCTCTTACAGTCATTGCCAAAATATTAAGTTTTTGATGCATACTCTAATTTACGCACTACTACTACTACCATTATCAGTGGCATAGTCAGGAATTAATTTCAAGGGAGACAAGGACATATGCTAAGTAAACCTGTACTATTAAATTGATAAGTGCAATGTGCTTGTACATTTTGGATGGATTGCCAGCAGTCTTGCAATATAATTGCAATTATATTATAATTACTACAATGTTAGGAGGCATAGGAAATAAAAGACCTTTCCCTGAACATTTATAAAACCAGATCTACTGAGAAAAATGTACTATTCCAGTTGGTTAATACTGTTTCTCACCATAGCAGCTGCTAGCCAATGAAATGTGATTAAAGCACTTGTTTGCTGTTGACCTTTTATGAACATCATTACAACCCTAATAATGAGCAAAACAATAACTCACAGTTATATAATCAGCTGCACTGTATGTATGTTATGTTAACCACCCACAAATAAGCATTTAGAACACATACATATTTCAAGTAGAGGTTTCAAACCCAAAATCCACCACAGCTACACCTCTACAATGGTCATGTAGAAAAACATTAACATTTGAAATTACACAAGGAAAAACTGTCTCCTGTAATTAACATTACTGAAAATAATAATCTATAGTCTAGTTTAGAAGACCATGTTTTTCTAACTTTGTAATTAGACAACATTGAACACATACCTGTGGTGTATAATGTATGTCAATATTGATATCAGCAGGCAGAGCAACATAACTGCTGTGCATGCATAAACAACAGGATGGAGGTAGTCTCCTGGATATGGAGGGAACGACAGCACCCTCTTTAAATCCTGCAAAATAACAAGAGATATATGGACAATTCATAAAATGTCATATAAACAACATTAATAACTGCACATACTGTGTGTATTAGGTCTATATGGGAAGCATGAAATATAAGGCATAGAGAACAAGCTAGAGGCTAAGAGATAATATGCAGCTTTGTCCCTGTCAGGCAAAACAACACCCCCACATATAATTCTCTCCCAGTGTGTCTGTTTCATCACCAAGCTTGAAGAGTTCCCTTCGTTATGTAGCTGGGAGGCTCAATTCCCTCAGCACAGACTATCTCGCTCTTCACCTTTAATCTCTAAACTTTCCAAAAAGCCTCTTCAGAAATGTTGTGGTAATATATCTTCTGTATATTAACCACACCTCTTGCTCTTGCTTTGTGAATTTTGCATGCACTTTGAGTCATGCAGGTAAAGATGGGAGGAAAAGGCCATGAGAATGTGTAGTTGGAATGCAAAGCTATAGTGTGCAGGAACCATACTCTACATCATAAAATTAAAATGGCAAATCATTAAAATGTGATTTGTGAGAAGGAAAAGCACAGTAGCGCATTATTATTATGTTTGTATCTAACTGAATGTACAAATAAAGCTGAGTGACTCAGTGGGAGCCATGTTCTTGTTAGGGGAACTTTGACAGGGCATTCTGCTCACGTGAACTCAGAAATGTGCAATGTCAGCTATATATGCCAGTTCAAGGACTATAATATATTGTGATATTCTGCCATGAAAAATATGGAGGGCAAGATGACAGCAAATATCAAGTTGACTTATAGTGAAACCCGAGGCTACAGCTAGGAGCGGAAATAGTCACATGCTTTAAGTCCAATTTTGGAACATAGTCTGTGTGAATGTGCAATTTCAAATCATGTTTTAAAAATATGAAGAGGCTGTTAAAGACTGATTGGACAGCACATCTTAAATGCTTGGATGGAATTACAAAAAAAAACCCTAAAATTATATTATACAATTGTTTAGTTTTATACAGAGTTTCTGATGAAAAACTGTAGCAGCTTCATCTTTAATCACAGTCAAAGCTAGTGGTAATATGTCCCTCAAAGCTGGGGATAGCCTCCTCCCATTCCTTTCTTCTGCAGTGTGAGTTATGTTCTATATTATGATCATTTTCTTAGAACCCTATGTAGCTTTGCAGTGTCCTTTAGCCTCAAGTCAGCTTGCCCTAAATTAGAATTAGTGTCCTGAATTTAACTAGTCACTCAACACTCACTGTTTGCTACATTTATTTATCTTTATGGGCTATGCCTGTTCTAGTTAGTTTTATTCACCAGATGGCTAATGACACTTACTGTTCACACACTTCCCACCGAGTTGGTTCCTCCCTCTCAATTTTTTCCTCACTTTCATATATTACCCATTCTTCACCAACTGGTAGGCCAATTAACCAACTGGTAGGCCAATGACTAGTGCATTGCTGGTGTGGCTGAGTGGTGTTCTCTTAACATACCATGCACTGTTCAGTGCAGAGCCTGCTAACTTCTAAATATTCTCTCCACGCTATGTACCCTTTTATTCTATACTTGAGTTGTATTGACCACATAGTTTACATTATACAGAGGGAGTAGCCACAAATAACCATGCTGCAAGATCTGCATCCAGTTTCTGAATGTGCTCATTGCCTAGCAGCATATACAGTGGCACGAAAAAATATGTGAACCTTTTGGAATTTCATGGTTTTCTGCATAAATTTGTCATAAAATGTGATCTGATCTTCATCTAAGTCAAGGGTATTGACAAATATAATGTGCCTAAAATAATAACACAAAAAAATTCTGATCTTTCATGTCTTTACTGAGAACAAATAAAAAACCTCATAGTGCTTGTGGAAAAAGTACAGTGGGGGAAAAAAGTATTTGATCCCCTGCTGATTTTGTACGTTTGCCCACTGACCAAGAAATGATCCGTCTATAACTTTAATGATAGATTTATTTGAACAGTGAGAGACAGAATAACAACAAAAAAATCCAGAAAAATGCACATCAAAAATGTTAGAAATTGATTTGCATTTTAATGAGGGAAATAAGTATTTGACCCCTCTGCAAAACATGACTTAGTACTTGGTTTAAAAACCCTTGTTGGCAATCACAGAGGTCAGACGTTTCTTGTAGTTGGCCACCAGGTTTGCACACATCTCAGGAGGGATTTTGTCCCACTCCTCTTTGCAGATCTTCACCAAGTCATTAAGGTTTCGAGGCTGACGTTTGGCAACTCGAATCTTCAGCCCCCTCCACAGATTTTCTATGGGATTAAGGTCTGGAGACTGGCTAGGTCACTCCAGGACCTTAATGTGCTTCTTCTTGAGCCACTCCTTTGTTGCCTTGGCCCTGTGTTTTGGGTCATTGTCATGCTGGAATATCCATCCACGAGCCATTTTCAATGCCCTGGCTGAGGGAAGGAGGTTTTCACTAAAGATTTGACGGTACATGGCCCCATCCATCGTCCCTTTGATGCGGTGAAGTTGTCCTGTCCCCTTAGCAGAAAAAAAACCCCAAAGCATAATGTTTCCACCTCCATGTTTGATGGTGGGGATGGTGTTCCAGGGGTCATAGGCAGCATTCCTCCTCCTCCAAACACGGCGAGTTGAGTTGATGCCAAAGAGCTCCATTTTGGTCTCATCTGACCTCAACACTTTCACCCAGTTGTCCTCTGAATCATTCAGATGTTCATTGGCAAACTTCAGACGGGCATGTATATGTGCTTTCTTGAGCAGCGGACCTTGCGTGCGCTGCAGGATTTCAGTCCTTCACGGCGTAGTGTGTTACCAATTGTTTTCTTGGTGACTATGGTCCCAGCTGCCTTGAGATCATTGACAAGATCCTCCCGTGTAGTTCTGGGCTGATTCCTCACTGTTCTCATGATCAATGCAACTCCACGAGGTGAGATCTTGCATGGAGCCCCAGGCCGAAGGAGATTGACAGTTCTTTTGTGCTTCTTCCATTTGCGAATAATCGCACCAACTGTTGTCCCCTTCTCACCAAGCTGCTTGGCAATGGTCTTGTAGCCCATTCAAGACTTGTGTAGGTCTACAATCTTGTCCCTGACATCCTTGGAGAGCTCTTTGGTCTTGGCCATGGTGGAGAGTTTGGAATCTGATTGATTGATTGCTTCTGTGGACAGGTGTCTTTTATACAGGTAACAAACTGATATTAGGAGCACTCCCTTTAAGAGTGTGCTCCTAATCTCAGCTCGTTACCTGTATAAAAGACACCTGGGAGCCAGAAATCTTTTTGATTGAGAGGGGGTCAAATACTTTTTTCCCTCATTAAAATGCAAATTAATTTATAAAATTTTTGACATGCGTTTTTCTGGATTTTTTTGTTGTTATTCTGTCTCTCACTGTTCAAATACAACTACCATTAAAATTATAGATTGATCATTTCTTTGTCAGTGGGCAAACGTACAAAATCAGCAGGGGATCAAATACTTTTTTCCCTCACTGTATGTGAACCCTTCAGTTAATGACCTCAAAAAACCTGATTGGAGTCAGGTTTTTGCACACCTGGAGTCTCATTAAGAAAATGAGTTTGGAGTGGTGGACTACAGCTGTTTTGACTGATAAAAACCCCTCAAACTTTTGGAGTTTGCTATGACAAGAAGAACATGCTTATGTGAGCCATGCCTCACCAAAAAGAGCTTTCAGAAGATCTACGATCAAGAATTATTGATTTACATAAAGCTGGCAAGGGTTACAAAGTGATTTCAAAGACTTTAGAAATTCACCAGTCTACAGTTAGGCAAACATTCTACAAATGGAGACACTTTGGGACTGTTGCTACTCTACCAAGAAGTGGGCGCCCAGTCAAAATGACACCAAGCGCACAACGAAGACTCATCAATGAGGTAAAGAAACAAACCTGAATGACAGCCAAAGATTTGCAGGCATCATTGGAACTGGCCACAACAGAATGGCTTCAGAAAAACAAAATCCGCCTTTTGGAGTGGCCAAGTCAGATCCTAGACCTCAACCCAATAGAGATGCTATGGAATGACTTGAAGAGAGCCATACACATGAGACGTCCAAAGAATATGACAGAGCTAAAGCAGTTCTTCCAGGAAGAATGGTCTAAAATTCCTCCTGAACGATGTGCAGTTCTGATCCACAGCTACAGGAAGCGCCTGGTTGAGGTTACTGCTGCCAAGGGGGGGGTCAACCTGTTATTAATTCTAAGGGTTCACTTACTTTTTCCACTGCCATTTTGAATGTTGAATGAGTGTGTTCAATAGGGATCAGAATTTATTTTGTGTTATTATTTTAGGCACATTATATTTGTCAATACCCTTGACTTAGATGAAGATCTGATCACATTTTATGACAAATTTATGCAGAAAACCATGAAATTCCAAAAAGTTCGCATACTTTTTCTTGCCACTGTACAGCTTAGCTGAAATCAATGATTTAGGAGCTGAGACCTTAAGGCTCCCATGCCTGGGAGATCCTTACATGCTAATAACAACTCATCTTTTAAACATTCCTGGGATATGTCTCAACCAGCTCCCTAGTTCAGTAGTCAGGGCACTGATCAGGGAGTCAGCCATTATAAGGGCTGCCTCAATTGCAAAATCCTTCCAGTGCACTGGAATGTTTTCTCCCTAAAAAATCCCATAGTGCACCGTAAAAACCAGGGAGCATCGATGCTCACTATGTTCCCCTATACAGGAAACGACGTGTTTTCTGAAGCCTCTCGGCTCAAAAAAAAAAAAGGGCGACGATCTCTCAGCCAACTTTGCCTACAAATGTAAGTAGCTTGTTATTGTTGTTGTAGCTCTCAAATGATTACTTACATTAGCAATTTTTCTATCTAAATTCTATCTACTTTTTGTTTGAGTCGGCTTTTAAGTGTTTAATGATTATTTTTAATCCACTAGCTTGCCTATGATCCTGCTCGACATATTATGACAGAAATACATGTGATTATGCTAACAAATTTATATGACATATAAAACTTAAATATTTATAAACTTTTAAGTTTTGGTGAAGTTTTACAATACAAGTACATAATCGTGTCTCTGGAAATTCAGTTATCAGTGTCCCAGTGTGTAGTGAGCCAGGGTTCTTACCAGTGCCTGAACTCATGTACACAATATACCAATTCACTACCTACTGAACTAGCGAGCTGGTTTAGACATGCTCATATTCAACACCAGTCTTAGCAGCATTGGGAAAGGATCTGGGTCAGCTCCTGTTAGCTCACACGTGTCTATGACAGGCTCTAAACCAGCTGCAGCTGCCACTCTGAAGATGGCAGTGGCCTAAGCAGAGTTGAATGGTGCAATGCAACCACAACATTAAAGTTACTCTCTCTTACTGCGCTTGTTATGACAGTGTGCCATGCAACAGTGTAAGGAATTAATGACAGCTTCTAGTGGGAATCAGGCCCTGCTCACCCATGCCCAAGTTCTGGATAATATGATCAGATTTTGTCATAAGCTTGCTGTTGTTGCTTGTGTTATGTTGCTGGTGGTGTCCACACAGATGTGTGCTGCTTAGGTGCTAAATGCAGATGCAGTAATGACCAATTGGTGAAAAATTACAATATTGTATCTATCATGTGTGGCATGCACTGGTAATACTTTAGCTACTTTGGTGCTAGCATTTTAGCAGTTCTCCATATGCAGACGGTGCTCCCACTGTGAGGGAGCTGACTGACACCTCTTTCCTGGGTTAGGATATTGCTTGACTCTCCACTGACTTGATAAGACACATATTGCAAGGTTTGTATGACAGGGTCCTGCTACTAAAGAGGCCCTGCATAAGAGGACACAGGTTTCAGAATCATGATGGATCAACAGACAGGCCGCATAGTATGTTTAGAACATCACACCCCAGTTAGCCTTCATGGTGTATTAATTTAGACAGGGGGTCTCCTGGTTGGAGTTCTAATCTGGAGATCTAATCTGGCAAAGATCTAAAGAACTTTTAAAAACTTTACTGAATGTATTTCAACAGGCTTTTGACCAATGGAATTATATAGCCACCTAACTTAAAATTACTTGTATTTAAATTATGAATATAAATATATCATTTACTAATCCCTAATTATTTTGCAAAAAAATATTATATTGCTAATTATATTTAGCTCAGTAACTAAACCTGTAGAAGTGCATTATTTTAAATCTATCATAAAGGTATCGAAAAGGTATTTTAAAATAATCAATTAAGACAAACTAAACAAGCCAATATAGCTGACACCAACACTCACACACTAGTTAGTTCTCCTCTGTCACTCAACTGCTACCAATCAAACATGCTTCCTGAAAGTCACATGGGACAGGAAAGACAATCCTCCCAAGCAAAGACCAGACTTTGACAAGATCCAAACTTGCAATTTCCACATGATCGGGCAAATGCTTTATCATCATTCCACACAAGTCATTTACCTTAGATCTGCTTTCATGTTTCAAGTAAATTGAAGTGTTATCTTCCTACACTTATCTGCTATAGAACATTGACATTTTAGTATAATCCTTAGAAATAGGTGGATGATGGACAGATTTGAACTTACACTTTCATTTATTGGTTATTTTGAACCATTTGTCAATTTATCATGAATATAGGAGGCAGCAGCGTTTTCATATAGTATGAACTTAAAATGGGAAGAAAAAAACAATGCTACAGGGTTGTTTTTTTGTAAACAACAATCAAATAGATTGGTGTCATTCAATGTGGTGCTGTGAAGCACAAAGCTTGAAGCATAACAGACTTTTTAAAAATCTAGTTACTGTATTTCATTCACTATACGAGGAATCCTCATAAGACATTTCACAGCATGATGTCCCTGATTCTGTGCAAAAAGGAGGCTCATCCTCTAGGTAACAAGACAGAACAGAATAATAAATGTACATTAAAATGAATTATACAGTGAATATAAAAAAGTCGAGCACCCCTGATAAAATTGCAAGTTTTTGTGATGAAAAAAATGAAACCAAGATAAATCATGTCAGATCTTTTTCACTTTTAATGTGATATAGAAACCAACAAAATTCAAGTGAAAAACAAATAGTAACATTTTAGGGGAAAAAACTTACAATAAACAGGTTGCATAATCGGGCACACTCTTTTATAGTGGTGACTATGCTCAGAATTAACCAATCACATTGAAACTCATGTTCAAAAGTAATTATTATACACCTGTCATCAATGACGTGATTAATCCCAAATAAAGATCAGCTGTTTCTGTAGGATTTTCATGACATCTTTCATGCAATTGCTGAAGCCATAGTCCGCACAGAGCTTACAAACATGTACATGATCTTATTGTTGAAAGATATCAATCAGGAGAGGGGTATAAAATAATTTCCAAAACATTAGATGTGCCAAGCAACACCATGAAGGCCATCATCAACAGGCAGAGAAAATGGTGCACCACAGTGACATTACGAAGAAAAGGACATCCCTCCAAAATTGATGTAGCAACAAGACAAAAACTTATCAGTGAGGCTGCCAAATGACCTACAACAACATTAAAGATGCTGCAGGAATATCTAGCAAGTACTGTTCACTTCCTCCAATCATCTCTCATATTCTTCACGTCTGGGTTGGGTGGGTAGAAGAATCTCATAAAGAAAAAATCTCATAAAGAAAAAAAAATATTCAAGGCCAGCTAAATTTGCCATGTCCATGTGGAAAATGTGTTATGGTCTGAAGAGCCCAAAACAGAACTAGTTGGTCATACAGTAATTCTAAAAGATACGTTTGGCACAAAAAAAAGAAAAAAGAGTTCTTACCCAAAGGACACCATACTCATAGTAAAGCATGGTGGTGGTAGTATCATGCAATGAGGCTGCTTCTCTTCAGCTGGGACTGGAGCTCAAGATAGACAGATGCAAATACCTTCTATTTTGGCACAAAAATAGACCTGCAGGTCTTTGTTAGACAGCAGGGTATTATGTAAAAATTTACCTTCCAGCAAGATAATGAACCAAAACACAAATTTAGCAAAGGAAATGCTTCGGAAGAAGATCGGCATTTTGGAAGGGGACAGTCAGGGTCGAGGGGAATCCAGAGCCTGTCCATGGAATACTGAGTGTGAGACTGGAATACAACCTGGATTGGATCATCACAGAGCCTATCCATGGAATACTGAGTGTGAGACTGGAATACACCCTGTGATGGAATCATCACAGGCCACCATGCATGCACCATGAATAAACAAGGACGTTGAAGTCTTCCCATGACAAAGGGTGATGTTATAAGTGCGTATGAATGTCTTATGAAACAGAATCATCAATTAACATTAATATAATCTGCTGATATTGTCTGTAGTTCTCACCCATCGTAGGGAAAGAAAACATTATTGTCCTTACAGTGAGTCTCAGTGAGCTGAGATGAATCTTGGTCAATCAGCATGCTCCAGTGACCAAGCCCTCTCTCTGACACCACATGACTGCCTGCATTTTTTTCAGGCAACACCCATGCACACTGGCACTCACATACACATATATACACATTCTCTCCCCACTCCCCATATCCCTTTGGTCTCAGAATCAAGTGCATAACATTTAAATGCTGGCAGGATTCACTAGCCTACTACCAGACTCTGATTCTTAGCACACATGCTGCTGTACTTCCATCTTGCACCATAAAATGATAATGAATTGCTGAATCCAGTCCATATGACCCACAATTGTTATTACATTACGCAATCATGTTTGCTTTTGCAAATTACATGCACATAACCGTGATACCCTTTAATAATAATTTGTTACCGTATATATGCATGTCCTTTCAGGATTGAAAAACGATGAACACGATGTCGTCTGTGATCTGAAGGTGCAATAATTACTCTTGGCTCTATGCTGATTTTTCTCAAGCACACACCACAATACACTACATGATTAAAATGTATGTTTCCATGTTCCCACTGATTTTTAAAAAGAGAATTGTGAAACAATAATAGAAATGACATAACAATAACAACAACAACAACAACAACAATAATAACAATAATAATAATAATATGTAATATATTTTAATTAATTAATATTATGTAATATGTACTTCATTCTTATGTGTAATTAATATTGGAATATTAATGTACTGTAGGGCACTTCTGTGACACAACTCATCAATTTAAGCCTAGTAATGTCTCTTCATCTGTAATGGGAACTACATCCACTGCCAGAACCCACTGGTGATTCTTCCATTACTTGCTCTCATACCTACATAACTAACTTTGTTATTAATTTTACTGTAGTTACTGATGACTGAAGCATGCTGATCAACCAAGTTTCATTTCAGAATTAAGCATTTCCACTGCGACACACTGCAAGAAAGAGCAAGAGTGTTCTCTTTTCCCATGATGTATGGGAGTTCACAGAAGATAGACCACTATTTCCGCAGATTATATTAATGGTATTTTATGATGCCATTTCATAAGAAGTTCATACACACTCATAACATAGTAACTGAGCAGTTGCTAAATAATATGTCTTAATGTGAAGACCTGTATGATATTCTTGAACTTGAAGAGTTTAATGTACTTGAATAATAAATTTCCAGTAATTGTTATACTTTTCTCCAGTCATGAGCAGAATCCGAGGCATGCTCGCGGATTCATAATTTGCAGTTAATGTTTTGCATGAATAAAATTATGAATGAAGAAAATTTGTTCCGAAAACAAAGTCAACTTTTACTTTACTTGAGCCTTTTAAAAATCGTTTTACTTGAATAAGAAGCCTAGTTTCTCATTCAGCCAGTTATAGACCACTTATCTCTCAAGCAGACTTGTCCTTGGTGCCTACAAGTGCATATCTTTCTCATGGACTTCTCCATGGTGCTGACAAAGCTCTGTGCCAAATGTTCAAGTTTGTGTCTTTTGTAAATTGAATAGAAGCGTGAATAAGAAGGCACAAAATCACACATGGCAGTTGCTATGTACTTAAGAAACATTTAGTAGCATTGACTTTAATGCAATCACAATGCATCATTAAAGTACGCCTATTGCTTTATATGAATCCTTGTACTTTAAGCTCTCACACTAAACATCAGTACACACTTTATACAGTAGCGGGATGTCACAACAGTAGGGTACTAATTTGTACGGAGCCTCTGATGTGACCTGTACAAAAATAAAGAAAAAAAAATCACAGACTTTCTCGTGCGCACGCGTTACAGTTTTCGTGTGTCTCTTCCGTTTGCGTCATCGCCACAGAAAATGATAGGGATGAAAACGTGATTACATGCCTATGTCGGGAAGCAAGTACAGAAGCAATGTCTTTGTATTGAAGGCCAAGTTTAAAATATATCTATAAATGCATGCGCATCCAGGTTTCTTTATGTGTAGCTAAATGAACGATGGCAATGACGCAAACAGAAGAGAGCTATACACACATCAAAAACTGTAACGTGTGCGCACGAGAACTTTTTCGGGAAAGTTTCTCGTGCGCATGCAAATGTCTCTGTGAATTAAATATATATATATATATATATATATATATATATATATATATATATATATATATATATATATATATATATATTTATGACTTTGCACAAGTCACTTCAGGGGCTCCGTAAATTGGTGGATCATTCCACAGTATTAATTATGCCTAAGGAGGAATGCGTGTAGCTATAAGCAAAGACCAAATATTAAGGAGACATAAACTTGCAGTAAAACCACCAGCCTGGAGCTGCTAGCAGAAACAGACATATTCTTAAAAATGCATAATCCCTCAGATGTTTTAAAATCACACCCAGCTCTGAGAATGACTCATCAACGTTTGTAGACTAAAAGGCCACCGAGTGTCAGTGCATGACTGCTTTTCTTTTCATTCCCACACAGACACCTCATGTGACTCACTGTTAATCACTACAAACAAATAACAAGCTGAGAGGACACCACCAGATGGCTTCCTTTGACCATCTAGTGCACTACATAACCCGGTGCTATTGGCTACACTAGAAAGGGAATGTTCTGGGGCTGAATGACAAACCAGCAAAAAAAAAAAGGCGGAGCGTTTATTTGTTGTGTGTGTGAGTGTGTGTGTGTTTGGGGGGGGGGTTACTACGGCAGTACGCAATTTCGTAGGCCTATGTAAAGATAATGTTATACCCTGTCTTATACCCTGTCTACGTAGTGCACTTATACAGGAAGCCGTTTGGGGTTCAGCCAAACACAATTGCAATTGAAATTCAGTTCACGCCTCTTCTTGCTTCCAGAGTCACCGGCGCGGTTGCCCTCCAAATAAATGCTTATCTGGCATGTTTGCACTTACTCTGGAGTCCACGAGGGGGAAAAGGACCAGTTTTCCATTGTTGTGGTTTTTGTTTTTTGTTTTTTTTTGTTGTTGTTTTTTTGTAAGTAAAATTAAAGACTGCATAGTAATCAATAAACATGTTAAAGTTACTTTGATGAACAATGATCCTGCATTCACTCACCATCACTTCTTCAAAGTTGGGATGCAGAGTGAGTTCAGGTCTGTGTCGCAGTCATTCATGAGTTGGCCGTACACACGTGGAGGAGCGGCATGAAGCGTGCTGGAGGAAGACCCAATCATTACATCTAAGCCCACCGTCCTGACCATCTCCGTGTGTGTGTGTGTGTGTGTGCGTGTGTGTGTGTACGTGTGTGTGTGAATAATAAATTGAAAAGAGAACATGGTCATGACGTCACGTGATCCGTCCTGGGCCAAATTCGGTGGCGGGAGACCCAGACAAGATATACTAGGCTGTATAACGATTTAATGTCCGTGACGTGATCTAACGTGTGGTAACATTTAAAGCATTCTCGTGAGTAGGCTAAGCGCGAACTTAAGTGACGGCCTGATGACACGAGGGTAAACATTATTCGAAAAAAAAAATGATGAAGACCGGTAGACTTGAAGATCAGTTTGATTCTCTTGTGTCTGACCAACATCGTAAAGCTTTGCAGCATAGGCTGCACAATAATTACATGCACAGATCTATGGTAATTAGTAAAAAAGTGTTTTAAAAAAATGATAGTTAAATAATCAAAGGCTACTTCCGCACATAATGCATATATAGCAGCAGAGATCGCAGCAGTGTTAAGGAGCCTAACGGCATATCCTCTGAATAATCTTACCTAATTTGATGAGAGCAACTGGTGCGGAAAGCCTCCTGTACATCTCTGTGAGCTGTGATGAGAATGAGCAGCAATGGAAGAGCTCAAAGCATGTGGAAGACAAATAACGAGATTCATGATGAGTAGTCAAGGTCTTCTGGTAGACAAGAAAGGATACTACTACTACTACTAATAATAGTAATAATAATAATAATCAGCGGCTAAATTGCTGGTAAAAATTTCGCACTGACACTGAGCGCGTGAGCGCGTGAGTGAGTGAGCGCGTGAGCGCGTGAGTGAGTGAGCGCGTGAGCGCGTGAGTGAGTGAGCGCGTGAGCGCGTGAGTGAGTGACAGTTTTGCATTTCGGCGAGGTCTCTACCAAAAGCACGGCGCTCAGGAAAGGCTCCTACTGCGGAGGGCGGAAATGGTTTGTTCCCGTGTGCGCCCCAGGGCATGTCCCCAGTGCAGCGCTGATTGGAAGAGACAACAGAAACCAGGTTCTCTCTTTCACATACAGCACAGCAGAAAAAATCTCAGCACACCAGAGAGGCTTTCTAGCTTCTACACACACTACCTGCTGTTTCATATGTTTCATATGCTTTTATGAAAATGGTCGTTTTAAGCACACCGAGATTTACATGCACGTGCACTGCTATCAAGGCTTTTCATTTCTGCCACAAATATTTATCACCATGCAGTAAACAACGTTTTAGTAGGCTATACTAAACACAGAGACACTCAATATGCCACTTGTACTCAGTTTAAGAATTTTCCTAGGTGTAGATCAAATATTGAAATAACCCTGCTGGGAAATAAATAATAATAATAATAATAAAAAAAACACAGTAGAAACCATTACAGAAATTCGAATGGCTTTAATGATCATAATGAGAATTGTATTGTTTTAATGGAAACTACAGTTAAAGTTACAGTTATATAGTGCTTTTCTAGACACTTAAAGTGCTTTACATAGTATGGGGAAGGGGAGGGATCTCCTCAACCACCACTAGTGTGTAGCATCCACCTGTATGATGTGACGGCAGCCATAGTGCGCCAGAACGCCCACCACACACCAGCTATTAGTGGAGAGGACAGAGTGATGTTGCCAATTCAGAGATGGGGATTATTAGGGGGCCATGATAGAGAAGGGCCAATGGGGGAATTTCGCCAGGACACTGGGGTTATACCCCTACTCTTTTACGATAAGGGTCTATAATGGTCCATGTGGGTCTCTATTGGTAATGTGTTCAGTTCTATTGGTGGCATTTTTTCAGCAGAGAAAAACCATTAAGCTGGTACACATTCTCATTAGGACATGATGCGTTCCACATGATTACGGCAGAAGAACTGAATAATCTTATATAAAATATGTGAACCTTTTTTACTGTGGTGTGTAGAAGAGTATATGATCAAGAGTTTTGCTTATGGCTCCTAAAATGTGATCTAAATGTGGAATTACTGTGTGAACTGTGACCAGGTCTTTAGACATGGAAAACAATAAGATTTTAGGGCATGGTTAGCCTATATGACAGCATTTCATACGATGTCTGATTATATCAAAACACTCATTCTAATGCATCATCATATCCATACACTTTAAAAAATGCTGGGTCGAGTCTTTTGGGTCATTTAATTGGGTTATTTTCTCAGTCTTGAGTACTTTTTTGGGTAGTTGTGTGTAACCCAACTGCTGGGTTAGTGGCTGGGACATTTTCACTGACAGTTGAATGAATGCACCCCTCCCCAGGCCGACACATCAGCCCAGCTCTTTTGGTCAAATCAACTCAATTTGAATTCACCTCAGGTGGAGGTAGCAGATTTCACATGCACAGACTGTTAAATTTATTTGGAGAAATATACTCAGAAAGGATGTGTTAATATTTCAATTCAATTCAATTAATTTCAACACGTTTTAATTATCCAATAAATGTGTTTAAAAAAGAAAAAAAAATCACACGTGTGACCAACACAAGTCGGAGTCCTGAGGCGAGGAAACCAAATGACCACAGGTAAGTTAGCATTCATCTATTTAGCATTAATGCTGATGAAAATGCCTGGCCGAGTTTGTGATATTTAGGCAGGGAGCTCTCGAAAATGTATTCATTGGAAAACAGTAAGTCAGCGAGTGATAATTAACTTTACCTACAGTGCATCCGGAAAGTATTCACAGCGCTTCACTTTTTCCACATTTTGTTATGTTACAGCCTTATTCAAAAATGTATTAAATTCATTATTTTCCTCAAAATTCTACAAACAATACCCCATAGTGACAACATGAAAGAAGTTTGTTTGAAATCTTTGCAAATTTATTAAAAATAAAAAACAAATAAAGCACATGTACCTAAGTATTCACAGCCTTTACCATGACACTCAAAATTGAGCTCAGGTGCATCCTGTTTCCACTGATCATCCTTGAGATGTTTCTACAACTTGATTGGAGTCCACCTGTGGTAAATTCAGTTGA
Source organism: Ictalurus punctatus (assembly GCF_001660625.3). Taxonomy (NCBI): domain Eukaryota; kingdom Metazoa; phylum Chordata; class Actinopteri; order Siluriformes; family Ictaluridae; genus Ictalurus; species Ictalurus punctatus. The sequence goes on along the minus strand of NC_030428.2, from coordinate 14,535,192 downwards.
TTGGACTTGATTTGGAAAGGCACACACCTGTCTATATAAGGTCCCACAGTTAACAATGCATGTCAGAGCACAAACCAAGCCATGAAGTCCAAGGAATTGTCTATAGACCTCCGAGACGGAATTGTATCGAGGCACAGATCTGGGGAAGGGTACAGAAACATTTCTGCAGCATTAAAGATCCCAATGAGCACAGTGGACTTCATCATCCATAAATGGACTCTTCCAGGACTCTTCCTAGAGCTGGCCAAACCGAGTGATCGGGGGAGAAGGGCCTTAGTCAGGGAGGTGACCAAAAACCCGATGGTCACTCTGAGAGAGCTCTAGCGTGTCTCTGTGGAGAGAGGAGAACCTTCCAGAAGAACAACCATCTATGCAGAACTCCACCAATTAGGCCTGTATAGTAGAGTGGCAAGATGGAAGCCACTCCTCAGTAAAAGGCACATGACAGCCCGCCTGGAGGACTCTCAGACCATGAGAAACAAAACTCCTAATGGAGCTTGAGAGGTCCTACAAAGAAGAATGGGAGAAACTGCCCAAAAATAGGTGTGCCAAGCTTGTAGCATCATACTCAAAAAGACTTGAGGCTGTAATTGGTGCCAAAGGTGCTTCAACAAAGTATTGAGCAAAGGCTGTGAATACTTATGTACATGTGCTTTTTTTGTTGTTTTTTATTTTTAATAAATTTGCAAAGATTTCAAACAAACCTTTTTCACATTGTCATTATGGGTATTGTTTGTAGAATTTTGAGGGAAATAATGAATTTAATCCATTTTGGAATAAGGCTGTAACATAACAATATGTGGAAAAGTGAAGCGCTGTGAATATTTTCCGCATGCACTGTATCTCAACACCTTCAAAAGTTAATATCATGTACTGCTTCCTCAGTGTTGCCAATGCACCACTAGTGTCATGTCTTTATATTGGCTGTAAAATATGGACTGAGGTTATTCAATAATGGACTGGGTCTGCATCTTGTCTGAGGCACCGAGTTAGGGTTAGCTAACTGGATGCTGTCACCAATAACAGTAGCGATGAGTGATGTTATGTAGATGCTCACCTGAGTTAATAACATTACTTTAGCATACAGCTTGAGGTAATGTTAGATATTCCCATTCTCCTTTTGGAAGTTGATGATAATGTAGCATATATACATACAGAGAGTGGGTTAACATTAACCACATTTAGTAAGTGTTTTGGACAAGGCAAGCTGTAGTAATTAGCATTAGTAGAATGGGTTAGGGCCGTGTTTCTTCATGTAGTCGGTGTAGGTTAATGCTGGTTAACAGGTGCAGACAGTCAGTAGCTAACGGAACTTAGCTAGCTCAGTAACTTTGAGGCAAAAAGTTCTTCACAAGGTTAACGTGACAATAAGAGAGGATGGGGTTTAGGTTGTAATGCTTTGCACTATCTCTGTAATGTAGGTTGACTTAATTACGTTGTACAAAATAAATGTAAAATAAATATTCGCAAGTTAGCTAGATTTTCCTGGTGAGTCTACAGCACCATTTTGTTCATTGGGAGAGTGGAGAGCACATTTCCAAAACTACACAATTTGGGTTTCTGTAACACATTTTCTCACTTGAGGCCCAAAGGCATTTGTCCATATTTTGTAGCTAACAACTAACCAACACTCTTTTTGCTCTTTTACAGCTTTTCAAATGGAAGGGAGCGGGACTCCTCTCTTCCCAGATGGCAGGGAGATTTGTAAGAAGATGCATCAACTCCATTTCTTACATTTATCAAATGTTTAAATGATTTTAATAAATATCACCTGAATTTCATGCAATTGTTTGTTTATTTTGTGAGCATTTTAGTAGAATTTTAGCATAAAAACAAATTGCATTTCAGGATAATTGTAGAGAACAAACTATAAACAACACATCTCTGTTATTTTTGTGTTATTTTTTAACACAACTTTGTGCAGAAATGTTTAACGCATAGCATGTGTTAAATGTACTAACACACTGATTGTGTTAAAAGAAACACAAAATGTGTTGTCCTTAACTAGACGTGCAGGTGTGTTAAAAAATAACACATGATTGATTGAAGCTTCGTATCAATATATTTATCCATACAACCATTACTGTACACAAGAAAAAGCAAAAATGTGCGATAACAGTCCAGTTTACATGACATTAAATGCGCCGCTATCTCTATTAGCTTTGGTTTACTTGTTTGTAATTCCCACTGGATCATAAGTTGGTTACTCAGTTTTTTGGATGTTTTAAACATCTTTGATCAAAATCTGACATTTTTGTCTTAAATATATGACTTATTTGATTCATGTACTTCAAAGTCTGTAAATAAACACCACTTTAGCAGCTCTAACAATGCATTTCTGAACACCTTCTTGTGTATAAATAAAGGAGATACCATGTTGACATATTTGTTTGTAATGTGATATATGTGACATTTTCAAAGGGTAAAAATAACCCTGAAAATATTAATCCATTTATGAAATAAAATTAACCCAGCATTTTTGTAAAAATGAAACCATCCTTTGGGTTGAAAAACATTTGCTGGATTAAAATTAACAACTTGATGGGTTAGTTTAGCCTAAAATGTGTTTTGTCCTATATTTACCCAGCCGTTGGGCTAAAACTATATCCCAATATGGATTGTTTTCAACCCGGAGTTTTTAGCGCGTAGTAATAGCTAATTCTTGATGGTAATAACTTGTATGGTGTGAGGGAATGACTATTTATAGCTGTTGTAACATAACAGGAATTGAATTGTTTCACAGACATACCACAACATTAAATAATATTATATGAACATACTTTAGAAATCCTATCAACTTAGCTCATATTTAGCTAGCTGACTAGTGTTAGCAGTGATGATTATCATCAGCTACGAGGAAACAGGCTAACCAGATTAGGTCATATGATTATGAACATTCATAAATATCTTCTAAAATGATGAAATGTGTCAGAAGCATATGTTGTAAATACAAATAAATTTTCTGTGAATATGGCAGAAGCCATACTTTTAATTCCTCTTTTAATTTTTAATTTGTTGTAGATGCACATAACTGTTTTCATTTGGAGAAGCTGCACCAGGGGCACAGTGGCTGGCACGTTTGCCTCACACTTCAGGGTTTGGGGTTATGAATCCTGCTCCACCCTGTGTGTGCAGAGCTTGTATGTTCTCCCCGTGCTTTGGGGGTTTCTTTCGAGTACTCCGGTTTCCTCTCCCAGTCTAAAGACATGCTGTAGGCTGATTGGCATTTCCAAATTTTCCACCCTTTTAATCGGTTCATTCACTTGAATATTTAAACTGTTTGTCCAATAAATATATGATAACATAAAGCATGTTTGTTCATTTCATGCATTCAGATTCACACAGGTAGGTTTCCAAAACCGCATGACCATCCTGGTGAATATCTCCTCATTAAAGCAAGCTTGCAGATTTTAAAGTTCGTGCTACAATTTATGCTGCATGATTAAACCCCAGTCACTGATCCACCTGCCTTATCAGCTGTCGAGCAGCTGTGGATTTAATTCAACACATTTACCTCTTTTAGAAGAACTTCTATTGTTTTTATTTTCTTCTTCTACTTTAGAAACTCATTATATTCAGTTACAGTACAATGCTGTTCAATATGGTTGTATTTGCATGCTAATTGAAATTTTAAAAAGTGATTACCCTGGAGGATGCTGAAATGTCCATGATCCTGTTGCTGTTGCATTAAAAGCATAAGTAGTCAAGCGTAATTAAATCCTGTCACTAGTCTTTAGATGAGAAGATTCTTGTCAGGAAAATTAATCGAAAGTAGATATGATTAAATAAAATAAAATAAAGATGAAATAAACTGACCACTCAGGCTGTAGGGGCACACAAAATGCTTACTCTTGGAAGAAGGCCTTTTTTTGGATGTGTGCCAAAGTAATACAGTGAATGCAAATGCTTGACTGAAAGTCAGTAGCAAGACCACAGAAAAATGCAAAACAGGTAAACATCATTTTTCCAAGGCAAATTGGTGTTTTTATGATGGTGGTGGAGAGAGCTGTCTAACATGCCCAAAATCACTTATAAGTGTTCAGTCGGGTTGAAATCTGGTGACTGTGAAGGCCATAGCATTTGACTTGCATCATCTTCATACACAGCAAACCACTCAGGGAACCCTCATGTCCTGTGGACGGGGAGGCATCATTCTAGAAGAGACTACGACCATCAGGATAGAAATATTTTATCATAGGAAAAATGTGATCAATCAGAATAATTTTGTATTGAACTGTATTGAAACTTCCCTCTAAGGAAAAAGAAAATGCTTTTTACAGCATAACACAGTCATCAGAATATATATGTTTATATGTAAAACATTATAGCTAAAGAGCACAACTGGAAATGTTCCATAAGCTTGAAGTTATCTTAAATATTATTGTGAAATGCTAATGATATGTAAGTAAAGTTGTAACGATGATCACAGACTCAACTGTTTCATTCGTCTTCAGTAGCTGCTTTATCCTAGTCAGGGTCTCAAGAAATCCAAAGCTTATCCTATGAAACACGGGATACAAGATGGGAATCTAGTCTGGATGGGACTTCAGTCTATCACAGAGCACTATGCATACACACTCACACACTGATCCACACCTAGGGGCAAGTTAGCATAGCCAATCCATAGCTTTAAAAGAGATCACAACAATTGATTAAACTCTCTCAGAACTCTCTCACCAAACGGTGAAAAATGGGCACATCAAAACGTAATATGCTTGAAGGCTGCAAGCTCTTTTGTTTTCCTCTGAATCTCAGTATTCTTCTACTTGAGTCAAAATATTGAACCTGGCAAGTCTGTTATTGCTTACATACCTCCATTCAACACCTTTTCTTAGCCTGAATAAGTGACAGCATTGTTGTGGGGAGGAAATGCCTATCAATTGTCACACAATATTTTACAAGCTGGTTAAATATTTGTCACCAGACTATCAAAGTGGATGTGTGAACAATTTACCATTGAGAGGCAGCATGCTTTGTGCCTGAGTTACAGTATGACAGACAGGCTGAAAAAGCACTGCCTGATTCAAGGTTCAGTTCTTGTACTAAGGAAAATCACATACCCAATTGATGTTGCCCCATTTGTCTACAAAATTAAACCTATTAGACTTATTAAAATAAAAGGCTAGGGTGAACCTTTATGTGTTAACTAAGTCAGACATTCAAAGAATGTTTAATAGTTTGATTAATTTAAATATGTCATCCATATAGCTATAATAAAAGACAACAGCTAACAGGGGACCTAATATGTAACCAATAAATAGCTAGGCTCTGTCAAAAACATTGCAACATAATTTTAAAACTAACTAGCATAGTTAGCTAGCTAGCAACTTGGGAGAAGCTACTGAATGTAAATAATTCCTTTCATAAAAATGTTTTATCAGATTATTTTATTAGAATGCCATTAAAAGAAACAATCATTATTATAAGAATGCTGTAAATATTTCAGTAACTACTGGGCAACTTGGCTGCCAGGTAGTTACTTCTAAAAATTATGCCTATGTGGTGGGTATGCAATATGTTGGAATAATTATACAGCAGTAGATAGTTTATGTGCTGTATTTTAGCAGTGGTAAAGATTAAACTGACACCCCCCCCCCCCCCCCCCCCCCCCCTTGCTGGGTGAAAACATGCAAAGCATGAGACATACATCTCTATGTGGCAACTGGTGCTGAATTGGCAGCTAATTACACTAAAGCAAAATGTATGGATAAAATGCCCAGCTGAATGCATTCAATTGTGTGAAGAGAATGATGGTGAGGGAGGGAAAATGCACATGGAGGTGCAATGGTGACCATGGATCATAAAATTAACACAGATGAATAGCAACGCATAAATACGGCAGATAATGTAGTGAAAACTGTTTCAGCACTGCTATTATTAACTTAAACTGGGAATTAATATTCAGCCGCTTATGTGAATATGATCAAAACCTCAGTCATAAGCAGATTCAATAGCATTAACCAGTGACTTCAATTCTTTTGTGTCAACTAATGAAAATATAAATAATTCTAATAGTTCATAGATGTCACCATGGCTGAGTGATAATATAAAGACCTGAGTAATGAGACTAATGTGAAGACTGGGGTAAGATCGGAAAATCTGTGCTGAAGACAAAGTGTGTCAGAGGCGAGCATTACTTGGCTCATTAGCTTCTTTAAAATGATCTCTATGCTTTACCAACCAACAGCAGCATCAAATTCAGTCTACTGATTTGCACTGAGGTTAACTGAGGAAACTAAATTACTGCAGGGATTTGCTCTTCTCTACATGCTCAAATACCACTGAAGGTAAAATCCATAGTGAAATGTATGGATTTTACCACATTCTAATTGATTTAAGTAGCAGCAAACACTTGCATACTACCAGTATACATAATTATGTGTCAATACTGTATGTATTATGAGGAATGAGTTTATTTATGTATGTGAGTAAGAGCTCGACAGCTTGTCTTCTTAATTGTTATAAAAATTATGAGCTACTCTATGTGTATAAATTAATTTTTTGGGCTATTTGTTATCTCTTAAAAGATGTCAACAATAGACTGGCATTGGTGGAGTAATTAAGGAGCAGCATCTGTTGTTGTTGCAGCACAATTTAGGGTATTGAGGCATGTTCAGAACTGGAGAGCGGTATGTACATTCAGATCTTTAGTTTGGTACTCAATGGCTGTATATTTAATTATTGTAAGCATTATAACCATACATTAGTCCTTACAGATTCTTCAATCTCATCAATACATCAATATGCAATATTGTGTAATATTACTATGTTCTACATAGATACTGGATTAACTGCTATTGCTGAACAGTGTACACTTGGCTAAGTATTCGGTGTGCAATAAAGTGCTTTATTTCTTTATTTCAGTTTCAGGTTAACAGGATTGTTGATAAGGTGCAAACACCACAGGCATAAGCCACACACTCACACACACACACACACACACACACACACACACACACACACACACATGCACAGAGCCCCAGATAGATTTTCTGTCTGTTTTGTGATAGGAATATTGTCAGTCATTACAGCCCAAGCGTGAGTTCAGAGGCTGTTCTGAGAACCTGCGGTGCTGTTGTTAATTAAATTAGCCTCAACCTCTATGCATGCAGAGAGACAAAGAGGGAACATTAGTTATCAGATCTTGATGCCTTCTTATACCTCGTTTAATTGGAAAAGGGAGGGAATGTGAAATGGGACTGTTATTTGTAACAAGGCTCTTTGGCTAACAGTAAGAGAGACCAGCTCCACCCTGATGGACATGAATGTTACATAGACAAACAAAAAGCTAAATTAAGAAAATGTAGAAAACAAATAAGAATGATCTTAAAATGGATAGGGTATGTCCTTACTGAACATCACATGATCATGGTGATTAGACACATGGTATGATTATCACAAGGAAAAAGAATAACCTGGCTTCCTTTATGCAGGCTCTCAGTGCACACTGATGTGCAAAGTGTGCAAAAATTCTGGAATCAGGTACGGAGTAAGTGCAGGTCTTCAATGTGTTTTGCACTTAGAGGTTACTGTCGTAACCCCATGCCATCTCCTACAAGATGCACTGCTCATAGAGCTGGAAGGCCGTGGGAAGGATCTGATAAATAAAAACACTGAATCAGTGACTTGACATGTACCCAAACATTGTGTGACAGTATGATAGGTTTACTGTATGAGTCAGAGCACACAATAAGCAAATAAGTGCCAATGTTCATGTGCAAGCAACCAACTGAGGATAAGAACCCAATTTAGTTTATTCTCTGCAGGAAATATGTCTCAGTGTATTACCTCTGCAAGCTCAGTCAACAAGAGCCCACTGACTATACAATATCATCGGGTTCTATTATATCTGTTATATTATGCATGATGAGACACCTTGGCCTCATAAATATACTCCATCCTGAATTGAGAGTCGACCCTTATTGCTGCTATGAGGCACGGTCACATTAACTAATCATGGTTTCAATTCTACAGACACTTCTCATGTATACAAACATTTTTAGTCACTAAAATCTCTACCCCAGCATGAAAACATATCTGGTCCCTAAAATGAGATCATTTCAAATACAGTAATAGCACAGTGGAATGCTATACCCCATGAATTAATGTTCTCATTCACAACGGCTTTCCATCATACTGATTTAAGAAACCCCAGGCCCACAGAGTGATTTTTTTTATAGTATACCTTCCTCTGCTTGGTTTAGCTTTCAAATAATTCAAAAAGTGGAAAAACCACATCTGCTCTTTAAAATACATTACATTTACTAAAAAGGCCTGTGCAATTGCAAATTTAGTTATATTGTGAAACAGGTTCATGGCTGGTCTAATGTCTTGTTTTTAACTTTAACACAATCGGCAAGCAAATCTTTGTGTGGCCAAATCAGTAGGTATGTAATAGATCTTCAGTTTAGTAATTCTGTTTAGTAATAAAGACAAGAGGTAGGCTCTGGGGGAAAAGTTGCAAGCTAACATGAGCTATATTTAGGTAACTAGGTAGATATTTAGTTAGGTATAACTAGATTTGGAGATATTGATTGCATTAACTGATTGCATGCATTCTCCAGAATTCTCCAGAACTAGAATCAAATAATGAGTCTTTATTTATCACATATACACATGCATAGAGAAATATTTTTTTTCCCCCGCATACCCCAGCATGTCAGGAAGCTGGGGTCAGAGCGCAGGGTCTGTATCAGTCTATTTTCTTAGCTACATGTAAACCAGACTCTTCTACATAGTGCTTTTTTGCAAACTATATAAAAGATGACTGGAGATAATGGTAACAGAAATCAACACTGCTGATGGCTGTCCTAAACCACAATACCACAGGTATCTAATGGATAGTTACTGATATATTGTCAGTTCTTATACTCATCTAATAGTCCTTTTGGTGACCGTAACTTTATTTAAACACTTTTCTCTGTTGATTGTTGTGATAACTAAGGCATCTCTGTACATACCAACAATGAATTGTGTTACTGATATTTATTTTTATTCAGCAAAATCACATTGATCATATATTTCATAAATCGAATCTGCATTTAATAGTAAATTAGTTAAATCTCATCAGGCAAGGTTCCGAGTTACTTTTCTACCTACCACTGATGGGTCTCCACAGAAGTCACTTGTGCTTCAACAAGCTCTCTGGTGAAAAAATATGCAAGATGAATTAAGATGAACCCCCAAGAACATTTTGGTCATAATGATGTTTTTTCAGTTCAGAATGATATTTCAATAACTACTTGACTTGTTGTAACCTCAAGTCTGCTTTTCTGCTGCCCATTGCACCACCCTTATAAATAAAACACAACATGAGGCAGTGACCAGCTCTGCCTATTTTTGGTCTGAATCTGTGCTTTCAAGCATTTCTCCCAAGAGCAGCAGGGATGTTATGAAAAGTGTGCCCTTTGCCAACGTTGGGCCAATGGCAGCAGGGCTGTTATGAAGAATGCACTTACTGCCAAAGCTGGCCCAAAAATTGGCACAGGGCACACTTTTCATAACAGCCCTGCTGCTGTTGGTCCAATGTTGCATACCTTGTTAAAGAGGCTATTAAGTAGTCTGACTTCATATCTATGCTCATCTGCAGTGGCCCAGTCTTACTGAACATCTGAGGACTGGCCTTAACTCATGAGATATTAATATCCACCATATTACAGAAATGACTCAATCTGTGTAAAATGCTTCTGTGGAGACAGGACTTTTTGTATTCAGGGCTCTCAGTCTTTTACTTACACACATCTTGCCTTGGCGCTCTCTCTCTCTCTCTCTCTCTCTCTCTCTCTCTCTCTCTCTCTCTCTCTCTCGCTCAGTGTGGTGTGGTATATAAAATGCTGCATGAGAACACTGTTTCTAGGCGTATAATTTTACTGGACTCTTCATTACCTTTTCAGGATTTTCAGCATTATTCTTCTAAGTTTATAAGCATAATTCATTATATACACACACATCCCAATCAGCCATGACATTAAAACGACCCTCCCTAATATTGTGTAGGTCCCCCTTGTGCAACCAAAACAGCTCTGACCTGTCAAAGCATAGCCTCCACAAGACCTCTGAAGGTGTGCTATGGTATCTGGCACAAAGACTTACAGGATCTGGCAGCAGGTGGGGCCTCCATGAATCCGGCTTGTTTGTCCAGCACATTCCACAGACACTCAATTGGGATTGAGATCTGAGGAATTTGGAGGCCAAGTCAACACTTGGACTCTTTGTCATGTCACTCAAACCATTCATGAAAATTTTTTGTGTGCCAGGGTGCATTATCCTGCTGAAAGAAGCCACTGCCATTAGGAAATACCGTTGCCATGAAGGGGTGTACTTAGTCTGTAACAATGTTTAGGTAGGTGGTATATGTCAAAATAACATCAACATGAATTCCAGGACCCAAGGCTTCCCAGAAGAACACTGCCCCGAGCATCACACTCAGCTTGTCAGCTTGCCTTCTTCCCATAGCACATACTGGTGCCATCTGTTCCCCAGGTACGCAGAGCACACGCACCCGGCCATCCATATGAAGTAAAAGAAAACATGATGCATAAGACCAGGCCACCTTCTTCCATATCTCCATGGTCCAGTTTAATGCTCATGTGCCCATTGTACGTGCTTTCGATTTTGTAAAGGGTTCAGCATGGGCACTCTGACCGCTCTGTTGTCACACAGCATCATACACAACAAGCTGCGATGCGCTATGTGTTCTGACACCTTTCTGTCATAGCCAGCATTAACTTTTTCAGCAATTTGTGGTATAGTAGTTCTTCTGTGGGATCAGAACAGACTAACTAGCTTTCGGGCCCCATGGGCTTCAGTGATCCTTGGGTGCCCATGACCCTGTTGCTGGTTCACCGCTTGTCCTTCTTTGGACCTCTTTTGGTATATACCGGGTACACCCCACGAGACCTGCCATTTTGGTGATGCTCTGATCCAGTCATCTAGCCATCACAATTTGGCCCTTTTCAAAGTCACAGTGATCTTTATGCTTACCAATTTTTCCTGCTTCCAACACATCAACTTTGAGAATTGACTGTTCACTTGCTGCTTAATATATCCCACCCCTTTACAAGTGCCACTGTAACGAGATAATCAGTGTTATTCACTTCACCTGTAAGTAGTTTTAATGTTATGGCTGATAATGTATGGCATGGTACCCCCATTGTTGGCCCCCAGGATTGATCCTGAGTTCTGGTTTCTGTCTGTGTGTTTCTGTATGTCTGTGAGTTTCAGATGTTCTCCTCTTGTCAGCGTGGGTTTCCTCCCATCTCCCAAAAACATGACTAAATTGCACCTAGGTGTGAATGAGTCAGTGTTCCTGGGTTATAATAAAATAATTAAAATATGATAAGAATAAAGAATGAATAATCTGCACAGTGATTATATTCACAATGTTATGTTGCTATATCACTATGCTCTCATATAGACAATGGTTGACTATTATTTTACTGAAGAAAATCATCTCATGAAAGGCAGAAACTGAATATTCATGAGGAACCCTTGGGGATGGATTGCTGCCTCGCTGTGGGTGTGAAAACTAAAAATAAAAGACAACAAAATTAGGCTATGCGTGATGCCCTGCATGCATCCTGCAAGCCACCGAAGTGTCAGTACACACTGACATGATATCACACCCCCACATGTCTTTGCCTGCACCTGAGCATTAGAGGTTGCAAATAGGCAACACCCAAATTATCATACAGCTATTTAATCTAAATACACTATTTCTGTTAAATTGTTCTTTCTGTGTTTAAATGTTTTCATCCCATAAGACAATCCATACAGACAAATATACTGTTACTGCATGAAAAATGTACACACTGTTCATTTCTCAAACCATCTACTTAGGGACATCAACTATTATTGCAGGCTTTAAACAGCAAAATCAATATTGTTAATGCTTTAAATATATACTGTTACACACCAATAGAGTGACATTATCAGCATTAAATTTCTCTGTAGCACTGTCCCATTGCCAGAGACCAGTAGACACATAAATGCATAATCCAATAGACACAGAGCAAACATTCACATTCACTTGTACCTATTTCTCTCATCCTAATGCTAGCCAGTGTACTTAATGCATACAGCACTGTCTGTAATGAAAACAGAATGAAGAATGAGTTGTGATTGAGGAGATTTGTGGGTGGAACATCCTCTGTTTGTATTAGGGACTCTGCTTTAATAATAACAGATCAATTCTGAACTACCAATACATTTGATCCTGACATTTAGTTATTTTTTAATTCTTAATGTTATTTTTTTAAATAAAAAAAATGAAAAAGATCTTAATATAATATTAGTACAGTGTGCTCATTTTTCTAAAATACAAAATGTCAGAAAAGAAAATGTCGGATATAATATTGAGGTGCAGAATAGGAACTACTCCTTCTTCCATCTTCTTTTTCCCCTCTCCCCTCTGGTCCACACACACACACACACACACACACACAAAGAGAGAGAGAGAGAGAGAGAGAGAGAGAGAGAGAGAGAGAGAGAGAGAGAGAGAGAGAGAGAGAGAAAGAGAGTCAGGCAAGCATGCAGAAATGAACAAGAGAAAATCAGTGAATGAGAAATGATTTATCTCACATATAATTCAATTCATGGAATTCATATTTCCCTATTCTCATTGTAGAAATTGCACATTTCCCCAGTTTATACACATGAAGACATACAAAGTATCAAAACACTAGTCTTGGTATTACTTGGTATTAAATTGAATTAAATTAAATTTAACTCACCTTCTAACAAGAAATGAAACAAAGTATTGAATGCTCTCTAATCTCAGGAACATCTCAAACGTGTCAGCTGGTGTGTTTAGGCATTCTACTAGCTCAATACACAAGCATTTAGCAGTTGCTGCTTACCTAGGTATTTTAAGTAGGCTATATTGAATGAAGAATCCTAAATGTTGTATTTTTCAATAAATCTCTTTACAGTAGTTGCCAATTATTTCAACATCAGTTTATTCCTACTTACATAAACTTAAAAAAAGTATCCATAATTTTAACCATATAATACAGATATCTGACTTAATTCCATACACAGCAATTAACTGACTTGGCCATAATGCTCACTTTCCAAACCATATAATATACAGTTGTCAAAGGACTAAATGTAAACACATTGACAAAAAATCCTGCTGCACACAATACTTGTGACAATTACTTGTATCTATTAGCCTAGGGGTATAATGATACAGCATTCTGTGAGACACCACCATATGGTATGGTACTGAATATGAAATTTGTGTAAGCAGTACACCCCTAATATAAATGTATAAGTCTTTTTTCCTTGCTTTAAAAGTTACAGAATCTAGATCTGCACTGTCTTGTGTGTAACTAATTATTAATTATACACAAAATATTACAAAAATAACCAAAACATTAACTGCATTTATTCCAAAACATTAACTAAATTTACTTCAAAACATTAACTACAGTTTAAACCAGTTTCCATTAAGCTGATCAAACAGCTCCTCCATGTGGTAGAGTAACCAGTAAGCAGGTAAAGACAGGTTTTGGAGAGAGGATTGTAGTGAAGGTCCTGGCTGCAGCCTGCAGAACGGGGTGGGGCTGCATGTGTCGCTCTGCCCATAACTGGTCTCATTGGTTAGTGGCAATGTACTGACGTTGTCGCCTATCCCTATCCCTTACCACCAAATATTATGGGCGGGGAGACACATGTAGGCCCGCCCCGTTCTGCAGGCTGCAGCCAGGACCTTCACTACATCTCACTAATTGTGAGATGAATGAATGAATGTATACACACACACACACACACACACACACACACACACACACACATACTCAGCAAAAAAAGAAACGTCCCTTTTTCGGGAGACTGTAATTTAAAGGTCATTTTGTAAAATCCAAATAAGCTTTACAGATCTTTATTGGAAAGGGTTAAAACATGTTTTTTTCATGCTTGTTCAATGAACCATGAACAATTATTGCACATGCACCTGTGGAACAGTCCTTAAGACACTATCAGTTTACAGGCGGTAGGGAATTAAGGTCACAGTTACAATAACTTAGGACACTAAAGAGACCTTTCTACTGACTCTGAAAAACACCAGAAGAAAGATGCCTAGGGTTCCTGGTCACCTGCGTGAACATGGCAAAGGCCTACTGCAGGGAGGCATGAGGACTGCAAATTTGGCCAGAGCAATAAACTGCAATATCTGTAATGCAAGATGCCTAAAGCTAGTTTCACACTGTACAATTTTGGCCATGATTTGGTCGTTTGAGACAAATTTTGAGAATCCTAAAAGATTCCTATAAACCTAGGCCAAACTCTGTAGTCTTTGATCGCTAGTTTGACGCTTTCTCCGACTGCCTATTAATGGCCATTGTGATCAAATGTTTCCTCCAATTAAATTCTGTCAGTGTCATAAGATTTGAGGCACAGTCCTGTAATGTGGCTTCTCCTACTCCGTACGAGTCTTCTTGTGTCTTCTTTTTCGCGTCTCGACTATTGTAAAGTCTCACATTAATGACAACTGAGCTCCTACAGTGTGACATGTATTAACATAATAATAGTAGTAATAAAAGATATTAAATGTTGCAAAAGGTACACTTTAAAAGGGGGTTCTTAAATGGTTCTTTAAGGGTTTGGAGTAAGGTTTCCTCAGATGGACAATTAAAGAACTAATATAAATATATAAATATATACATTTTATCAGTATATACTTTGTTATATTTTATACTTTGTTGTATTTAATCTTACCAGTAACAGAGGAGCTGCAATCAGTATTGATAAATGTGTTGTTCACAGTGATATTTGGGATTTGACTAAATCGCACAGGTTATAACCCAGACTGTTATTTTTCATAGTTCCACATCAATAAAATCACCTCTATAGGAAAATGCTCATGGCACACAGTAGTTCGGTGGTTTGGTACTGAATCCTAAGCCAAAAGCTGAGGAAATAAAAGAAATACAATAACTGGACTGGTTTCACTAAGCATCATCCTCTTAGAAGCATGAAAATATGCTCAGACTGTTGAATAAATTAACTGAGAAACACTTGAAAAGGTTTCACCAGTGATTTATTATTCATTATTTAAAATAACTTAAAACACTGTAACTGCAGATACAATTACGATCTAGTTTATTGTAAAAACCTCCCACAGCCACACCATGCAACCTTTCTCACAAGCTGCTGTGGGAATTGATGCATCATAATCTCCCATGCATGAAAAATTGAAAAATCTCCCATGCATGAAAAATATACTGGAGCCACATGGCTATTTTCCACTACACAAGATTCATGCATGACTGGAAAGAATTAACTTGCAAAACATATGTAAAGACCATAATAATAATAATAATAATAATAATAATAATAATAATAATAATAATAATAATAATAATAATAATCTGTTGCTAATAAATAATGCCTTTGTGGTTCAAAATTCAGTACAGTAGGAAGACCTTGTATCTGTAAAACAACTGAATATTCTGTGCAGTTAATAAAAAAGGCTTCTATCCAAAGATCAATGTAAGAAAAGATAGTGATAAACTATCATAAGCCTGCAACTCTCTACAGAACATACACCAAGTTTGAGGGATGCTTATAATAAATATAGTTCAATGTGTACACAAAATAAAACCCACCACAATGCAGCTATTTCTGCTATCCAATATGTATGTAATATTATACGAATATCAATAATAACTTTCAACTGCTTCAAGTTTCATTTCACTTTTGAAATTTGCCTGATCATGTTGGTTTGTTTAGTAGAAGAATATAATGTTAAACAGTCATGTCACTGACACTGAAAAACCACACTGCAGTAATGTCATAGATTAATTCTCATGCTTAAGTTGTAGAGTTGAGGGAAAATGCAGCTCCTCAAACTAAAAATCATAAAATCACTTGGTGATTTTTTTTCTTGAAGGCAGCAATTTATAATCACAGAACTCAACGACATTGACTGTTCAAATAACAATAACTGAAATCATCCATATAATGCTACCTGCGTAACATGTAATAACATGCACTGAAATATTTTTGTGTTCATGGATATCAAAAATTCATTAAATCTTTGGTCTTGCTATTCATTATTACATCACTGATCCTGCTTTAAAATATTTAGAATATAAAATATTCAGTAATGTTGTTATTATTATTTCTCACATAAACACACTTTCAGGAATCAACACTCTTCTAAACTCTGTTACAACCATGGCCAGTCCAAACAAACACATCCTGTAGGACAAAATGAGTAAAAGTTACATACTACATGCATGTGTCACATGTAGTATCTGCAAAAACATGCTAAGAGAAAAGTGTATTAAATCCCCAAAATGCTGTGACATATTGCAGAGATATGAAACCCTCACACTCATAAAAACACACATACACTAAAAGTACAGGTAGTAGGTCCAGTAGAGCAGATTAATGAAGATGAAGGAGAGTGGGAAGGTCAGACGTGAGTAGTTGTCAATGTAGTGTGGGTTTTCCACATGGCAACAGTTCAGGAAGCACACAATGCGACGCAGAAGTGACAGAGACTTGGTGCAGCCGCTCTTGGGCTGAGAGGACTTCTCCTCTTTAGTGTCACTACGAGTGGGGCTGCTAGTGCTGCCAGCACGGGACAGCATCTCCTCCCTTTTGCGTACCCGCAAAGCCTGGCTGCCGATTGATGTGACAATCCCATTCATCTCATCCTCACGTTCCTGCATTTCCTGTCCATACTGACAACCAATGGAAGAGACATGGAAGAGTTCAGTAGATATAATGCAAGTAAGCAAGTGGGGAGTAGGGAACTTTTTTAAACATAATGAAAGGGCATTGACACAGGTCAGTTTTCAGTGTAGCTTAGATGATACAGACAGTCCATGATGATGATGATGATGATGATGATGTCAATGGAAATGTTAATAGAATAATCATATTTATCATCATCATTCTATTGTAAAGATGGTGATGAGGATGATGCTGAAAACAAGAAAATGAACAACATGAAGAAAACAAGTAATACTGTGCTCTATTTATATGCAGGCATGGGCTTAATTTATTTATTTATTTTTAAATTCCTCTTTTTTTTTTCTAGAGAGTTGCTATTTTCTTGGCCCAAAATGAATCTCTCAGCAATGATGTACAGTAGGGTTGCATCAGAGGGTGTGCCATTCTAAATCTGCTGGCTCAATCATATTTTCAGACCAACTCTGGTCCAAAATTCAACATGTTTGGAACATATTGTTGCAAACACAATGCTGAAGTTGTATTTCCCTGACTCTAAAACTTAAAAGTTTATTTTTTCAGTCCCATTTCTTACAAGATGCTTCTGGGGCTATATTTACAATTTACCATCTTACTTCAATATTAGGTGGCTGGTATTAACCACAACTGAATTCATTATTTTTAATGAATAAGCAAATAAGCTACTAGATGTCAATCAGACAGTTGATGAATGAAATACAGCTGGATGTAAGTTGGTGGAATACTTATGGAACATCATATAATTAACCCTTTAAACACCCAGGATCCATAGGTGGGTTCAGACTTAATTCTTTACTCTTAAGTGTAATTGCCTTTCCTATTAGTTTCACTTAAATTAGTGGATAATATCAACAGAATAAAAAGCCAGGATGCATTGTTTTACAGGGAAATGAGAAGAGATGATTTTATTGGACATGACTTAACCACACCTTTTGTTATTATATTAATACTAACCCCACTACATTAACACCACTCTTCACCAGATTACCGTCTGCACAAATGGCAACAAAATATATAACACAACAACCTTATGGATTATTTTTATGCTTATGCCATGACCACAATAATAGACCTCAATATAAAGTCACTTAGGAAGATAAAGTCTTACCATATATGCATTGGCAGCATTTGGCTGGTGTAAAGTACAGAAATGGGCCACAGCATACTCTATGAGGGCACCAAAGATGAAGCTGAAGCATATGCCCAGGTACACATCAATGGCTTTAATGAAGCAGTTAGCATTGGGCAGAGAAGTGCGTGCACCCATCATCAGAGTGGTCATTGTCAGGACTGTTGTTACCCCTTTAGATGGAAAAACATTGTTGGAAAATATACACTATAGTAAACTGGAAGGAGATATACTGTAACTATATATCTGACATTCTTAGCCAAATTAAATAAATTGCAGACAGGATTATTTTGTCCATACCTATGCAAATGCGAGCAGGTACAGAGGACTGACTGATCCAGAAAGAGACCCAAGACAAAACCACCAGGGCACTAGATGGCACATACGTCTCCAGGATGAAGTAAAGGATGCTTCGCCTCAGCTGAAAGTGGAAGATCAGCTTTGGGTACCTGCCTAAAAGGAAGTGATGTAATAAATACAGTGTGCATTGTAAATGCGCAAGCTGTTTTTTAGTGGGATAATAGGCACATACCTGTCTCATACACAGCTTCAGACTCTGAGGTATAGTAGTCCTCTAGTGTGTACTGGGCCAGCTGAAGGGTATCAAGACCACTAACTGACAGGTTGCCACGTGTCCAATGAAACACCACATCTTTCACATTATAACCCCCTGTTGGAAGCATGTATAAGTTAGAAAAAAAAGCATCATCTCATAAACCTAGTGCTGAAAGATAGATATGCAACCAGAAATGTTTTATATTATTGGCAATCTACCAAGATGAGAACAATCAACTTTAATGAGAATGTTATAGGTTACAGACATTTGCGAAACAATAATATTATATAAATTTCACCAATAACAGGAATTCACAGCAAGTGTACTCATCAATCTGTGTAACTGCTAGTCCACCCAAAGCGTGCACTCACATAAGATATCAAAGATATGGATTAATTGTATGACTCTTTTTTGCACATAAACATTTTGCAGTAATTTATTAATTCTCTGCAGTGCAGTTTTTTTGCATAGTCCCCCAAGGCCAAGACATTTTTTTTTTACAAGAAATGATGCACAGATTATTTGTCTCCTTAAGAGTAAAGTAACCTTAGCATTGACCTTAGCTTGACGTTTTAGAACAGTTCTGCTTGTTGATCACCTCTACCAAAGTAGCTGCTATCAAATGTTTGGGAAATGAGTTGCATAAGCCCAGTGCAGAATATACAGCAAACTGATAATATCACCTCATGGAGAGCACATTTACTAAGCAGCTCCAGGTGCACTTTGCATAATGAACTACAGCCTTATAATGGACAAATATTAATTTCAGATGCATCACAAGTGCATTTTGAAGCTGCATCAAGTTATGTTCTGCACTGTGCCTCCTGGCATACAATCAGGAACTTGCAAAATTGGCTTTTGTTTTTGCTATACTATGAAGACATTTGGGTTTGAGATCAAAATATGAATATGAGAGGATAGATCAGAATTTCAGATTTTGTTTTGTGATATTTACAGTGCCCTCTGCTAATAATGGCACCCTTGCTAAATATGAGCAATGAAGGCTCTGAAAAATTGTATATTGTTTAACCTTTTGATATTTTGTTCAAAGAATTCACAAAAATACTCTGCTCTCAAGGATATCAAACAACTGCAAACACAGGTTTATCCAAAAATATCTTTGTTAAATATAGGTGTGCAACAATTATTGGCACCCGACTTAGTCAAGACTTTGTGCTACCTCCCTTTGCCAAGATAACAGCTCTCATTCTTCTCCTATAATGCCTGATGAGGTTGGAGAATACATGGCAAGGAATCTAGACCATTCCTCCATACAGAATCTCTCCAGATCCTTCAAATTTCGAGGTCCACAATGGTGGACTCTCCTCCTCAGTTCACCCACATGTTTTCTATGGGTTTCAAATCAGGAGACTGGGATGGCCATGGCAGCACCTCGATTTTGTGGTCAGTAAACCATTTTTGTGTTGATTTTAATATATTTTTGATTATTGTCCTGCTGAAAGATCCAACCACGGCCCATTTTAAGCTTTCTGGCAGAGGTAGGGTGTTACATATCCTAACAAAATGTCCAGGTCCTCTGGCAGAAAAAGCAGCCCAAAACATTAAAGAGCCACTACCATATTTAACCGTGGGCATGAGGTTCTCTTCCATATGGCTACCTCTCTGTGTGCACCACAACCAACTCTGGTGTTTACTGCCAAAAATCTCTATTTTGGTTTATTTGACCGTAAAACCTGATCCTATTTGAAATTCTAGTAGTGTCTGGCAAAGTGGAAACTCTTGAGTTTGTTTTTGGATAAGAGTAGAGGCGTTTTTCTTGAAACCCTTCCAAACTTGTGGTGATGTAGGTGACTTTGGATTGTAGTTTTGGAGACTTTCTGACCCCAAGATGCAACCAACTTCTGCAATTCTCCAGCTGTGATCCTTGGAAATTTTCAATGCTTGTGCTATTTTCCTATAGTCACTTCCCATTTTGTGAAGCTCAACAACCTTTTGCCGCACATCACAGCTATATTATATGGTCTTACCCATTGTTATGAATGACTAAAGGAATTTGGCCTATGTGTTACCTCATATTTATACCCCTGTGAAACTGGATGTCATGCTTGAACAATTTCTTGTTCCTAGTCACCCAGGTGTGCTAAAAAAATTTTAAATATCAATGTAAATATACTTCAATTATATTTGTCTCATATGAATTCATAGGGGTGCCAATAATTGTGGCAAAACCCATATTTAACTTTTTTTTTTTTTGATAAACCTGTGTTGTGTTTGCAATTGTTTGATATCCATGAGAGCAGAGTATTTTTTGTGATTTTTTTTAAAACAAAAGATCAAAAGTTTAAACAATAAAGACAATTTTTCACAGCCTTCTTTTCTCATATTTACCAAGGGTACCAATAGTAGTGGAGGGCACTGTACATCTAGATGTGTTAAACAACTTAGAACACTTTTTGTTTTTAAACCACCCATTTTTCAAGTGATCAAAAGGATTGGATCATGTGACTGACAGGTGTTTCTTGTTACTCAGTTGCGCCCTGTTAGATTAACTGTTTAAATAATTAATAGCGCTGAATATCTACTCTTGATTTGTGAAGACTGCATTTGTTGTTAAACAGGAAAAATCAACCAACATGACAAGACCAGAGAGCTGCCTATTGGAAAAAAGCAAGCCATTATGAAGCTGAGAAAAGAGGGGAAATCTAACAGAGCCATTGCACAAGCAGTGAGCATAGCCAATACAACTATTTGGAATATCATGAAAAAGAAAGAAACCACTGGTGTACTAACAACCAGACACTGAACACAGTTGAAGACAGAAACACTGTGAGAGCTGTAAAGAAAAAAACTGAAACAACATTCAGTGACATCACCAACAAACTCCACAGGGCAGAGGTGAAGGTATCACAATCCACCGTCCGAAGAAGATTTAAAGAGCAGAAATATAGAGGTCATTGTACAAGATGCAAACCACTCATCAACAGTAAGAATTGGAAGGCCAAATTGGCCTCCCAAGACAAGCAACAACTGAAAGAAGCTGCGATACAAGCCTGGAAAAGTAACACACAAAAAAGAATAGAAAAGTTTGGTGATGTCAGTGGGTCACCAACTTGAAAACTATCTTTTCCAATACTTTTTCTCATCTAAAATTTGGGTGGTCTGCCACCAAATTTGCCATATTCTAAGTTGTTTAAAAAATTTAAATACAAACATCAGGAAATGCAGATGCAATTCTGATCTATCATCTCAAATCCAACCTCTGAATCTTGTGACCAGAAAATAATAATTAATAATTATGATCTACAATAGCTTCTCTAATGGCCCATAGAGCATCTCAGGCTGAAACTAGAAGAATGATAAAAAGTTTCTCCAACTGAAAATCTTAATTTGATCTTGAATGTGTTTAAACTTTATTTTATACAGTGCATTTGTGCTTGTTTTCTCGAGGGTGCCAATAATTCTGGAGGTTAATGCTTGAATACCAAGTTTATTGTTGGGCTGTAGTTAAAGCTTAGTGTAAGTAGTGTTGGGAGAAGCCTCTCACTGTAGATTAACATGATGCATCTTTAATACTCATTTAACAGGAGCTTATTTCTTAGAATGATGGCCTACCACTTTTTGTTTTTATTATGTATTAAATTTTTATTAATATATTTTCTTTTCATTTAATCTCAAACCAGTTGGAGAATTGGGGGCCAGTTTTTGGGTAAACATTTGACATTTATGACTTACAGCTTTCTAGCTGAAGTGTGCATGTTTGTTTATCCATGGGATACTTGGTGAGGTCCATACTGCAGGCGACTGTGGTGGTGATTCTGCAGCCAAATAGAAAGCGAGACATAGATAAGACAAAGAGAGGGAGAGAACTGCAGGTTTTGAGCTGGTTATGAGCATCATGACAGTCCCCTAAAATATTTCACGTTTCAGCATAATCCTGAATGCCAACTACTGATGTCATAAAGTACAATGTTTCTGCCTCAGCTGTTTCCTCCTACCCTTAAACTTACTCACTGCTCTTCTAAAACGTCATGTTTTATACAGTAGCAGGGTGTCTAAGATGGACCTAACACCCCTTCCAGCCTGAGACACTATGAGAAGCAGATGAGAACCTCAGGGCATAAAGCACGGTGCCATTTGGGAATATCCTGATGAGTCTGTTCTCCACAGTGATGTCATGCAGAAAGGATTTTTTGGAGTCCACAATGAATGTGTCAGGAACCCAGAGAAGCTCCACCAGCCTGCCATCCAAACTCAGGCTCTTATTGCCATCAAAGCACAGACGCTCATCTGTCCAGCGTTGCCGCAAGAAGATAGTTGCTGTGTAGTCCTAAACAGGACCGCAAATTCAAACACACACACACACACAGACACACATTCCTGTAATACTGCCATTATGAGGGTTTTGTAAATCATGATGTATTTATACATCTAAATTATGCTTTTATAGGGAACTCCAGATCCCTAAAGACTGTGATGTACTGTAGAAGTTTTAAAACACTCGCAGAACATGAAAAGACTGGATACACACTTAAACTAATCAAAAATCTTCATACTAGTGCTAACCAGTGTGTCATAATTATGATTAAATGGCTATAATTAGGGTAAACCCATTTAATGTAATTCTGGTGTAACTTCCATAACTAAGATATTTTGGCTTTAAGTCTTTTTGAATGTTCCCTCAAATTATAACTATCCTCACATTTTCAGATGTATTGAGTTTTGTATTGATTGGTATACATCAGTAGTACACATGCATAAACATACTTTAATACATACACTATATGGCCAAAGGTTTGTGGACACTTGACCATCACACCCATATTTTGCTTCTTGTATATTCCATACCAGATTTATTCTCCCTTTGCTGTTATAATAACCTCCACTCTTCTGGGAAGGCTTTCCACTAGATATTGGAGTGTGCCTTTTGGGGATTTGCATATTCAGCCACAAGAGCATTAGTGTGGTCAGGCGAGGAAGCCTGGGGTGCAGCTAATGTTCCAATTGACCCCAAAGCTGTTTAGTGGGGTTGAGGTCAGGGTTTTGTGCAAGTCACCCAAGTTCTCACTTTGTGCACAGGGACAATGTCATGCTGGAACATGTTCAGGCCCCTTAGTTCCAGTGAAGGGAAATCTTAATGCTACAGCATTCAAATACATTGTAGACAGTCGTGTGCTTCCAACTTTGTGGCAACAGTTTGGGGAAGGTCCCCATATGGGTCTGATGATCGGGTTTCCTCAAACCTTTGGCCATACAGTGTATATACATTAACCAAAGTGAGCCATACACTAAATTCAGCTGTATGTATTATTTTGCCTTCACAGAGAAGCTGCAACTTTTCAACCTGTTAGCATCTTACCATGTTGATCTCTGATATAGTATCAATGCTGGCAATGTCCAGACTCATGCCAACAGTAACAGGACCATCTGCAGTAGACACCCACAACACAGTATAAAACAGAGCAGTAGAATTATTAGAATTAAAAGCAGGCTAAACAGAATGTCTGGGTTACGCATGTAACCCTGTTCCCTGAGAAGGTAATGAGATGTTGTGTGAAGGGCTGTGGGAAGGGCCCTCATGCGTGACCGGCATCTGAAATCTGTGTAAAATCACGCCTATTTATAGGCCTGCCATGGTCAGGTGACATGGCATTTAGTGCATCGCATGACTATGAAGCAGCGCCTGTAAACCACAGCATCAGCCTCTATTATCTGAAGCGAAGACGTGATTCACAGGCATGCCCCATTATGACAAAGCTATGCAATGTCTCGTTCCCTTCTCAGGGAACAGGGTTACATGCGTAACCCAGACTTTCTCTTTCAAAAGGGAACTCAACGTTGCGTGAGCTTCAGGCTGTGAGACCGAGTATACTCACTCCGTCATACTGAGGGTATGGCCTGTCACAGAGGCTCCATCAATAGGGGAGTGGCTGGCCAAAATAGCGGCCACGTACACCCTAAGTTTAGAAGGAGCCAACCTTGCTGAGAAACGTTCTTGTAAGAACTCCGGGACTGAAGCCATTGTGCAGTTTACTGGGTCTCACTGGTGTTCCTCACACCATGAGAAAAAAGTTGTAACTTGAATGTATACAATTTTCTCGTGGGATGGTGCTCTAGCATTTAACATGGTGTCTACAACCTAGGTTGAGAGACCGGAATCTATGAGCTGATGCCCCCCAGGGGCCAGACTCACAGTTTCAATAGTTCTGGCCGAGGGTGATAAATTAACCCTCTGGCTTGAGACAATAGATCCCTGTGAATGGGAATCTCCCATGAAGTGCCGTCCAGCAGAGATATTATCTCCGAGAACCAAATTCAAGCTGACCAATCTCGTGCTACTGGCAGCACAATCTTGGCGAACTCTTGCTAGAGCCTATGGGAGCAGATCAATCGGGGAAAAGGCGTACAGACATGATCTCGGCTACGTGTGTACAATGGTGTCCAGCCCTGATCTTTTTTTTTTTTTTTGGTGCAGGAGGAGTGAGGGCAAAGCACAGCAGGCAGCATGTTGTCTCCTAGGAAGCAAACATGTCCACTTCTGCTCGACCGAACCTCTACCATATGGACTCACACACTTGTGGTTGGAGACTCAAATCCCCAGGCCTCAGCCCCTCAGCCTCAACGGGATGTCTATCCCGCATAGAGTGTGACCCAAGGCTATAAACCGGAGACACCTCCAAGTTCTCAGAGCACATTGGCATCGCCGCATAACATTGATTACTCTCAGGGCTTTCGTACTCGGATGAAACCCCCGATTTTCAGCCACCACTGAACGGTCTCATGTGCAATGGGCCAACAGTATGACTTTGGCTGCTGCTGCCATAAGCCCCAACAGTCTACATAGAGACTGGTGGGGATGCCCAGACCTAACATTATCTTGTTCAATGTTGATAGGATTGCCCTACACGTCTTGGGGATAGACAAGCCATCATCATATTCGAATACCATATAACCCCTAGAAAAGTCACTTGACTGGAGAAGCAACTTGAGGTTCAACCTGAGCCCCAAGCTCCCCGAGAACAACATCTCAGCATTTAATCGCCAACTTCCTGGACCACACTAGAATTAACCAGTCATCAGTGTAGTTTAGCACGCCGGCTAGAGGAGCCCTAGAATAATACTTCGGGGCTAACTGCCCTAACAACCTCTCATCCCCAATACCTCCCTCTGTGGCCCCTCAGGACCGCTTCTTTTTGTATTTTTGGCACTGATTATTATTTTAAATCAGGCCTACTAGCAGGCTTCGACTGTGGCCGGCCAGTCCCCCTGGCTTTCAGCAGGGGGAGGCAGGCCACCATACTCACCTTCTGTGCCTCCCTCACAGTTCAACAGGTCTGCCTGGTAGGCCTGCCACACTCTCATTGTATGCTGAGACCCACAAGCAAGACCCGCTGCCGCATAGACTTCGCCAACCAATGCAAAGGGGGTCTTACACGGCTTGGATGGTAAAGCCGGAAAAAGGGAGAGATAGGGCAGTGCTTATCTCCAATTCCCCCTCCAGATCCAGACGGGACCCCCAGAATCTGAGTTGGCTGGCTGCTTTGACAACAGTCGGCCCAGAGTCCTGAGGTTCCGAAACCCATCTTGCGTTGGCCGAGAAGTGAGAGAGCCAGAGTGGTACCGCGCCGTAGCGCGGCCCACTCCTATATACTTCACACAGAAAGTGTCCCCGCCCTCCCCCGTAATAAACAGGAGAAAGGAAGTGAATTCTCTTCCTGAACTCTCCCTGAATCATACTCTTCCTTTTTTTTCCAAAAGCACAGAAAAGTAAAGAGAGATATATATATATATATTTTTAATAGAGAGGAAGAGAGGAGTTTTTAGGAGCATTCACACAAAAAGCCAACATGCTGTACTTTGCTGAAGATAATAAAGCTGATGACATGGTTTACAGGCCCTAATTTAATTACATGACGTGTGAAATGCCACGTCACCTGACCACGGCAGGCCTATTAATAGGTGTGATTTTACACAGACTGCAGATATCTGTCACGTGTGAGGGTGTTTCCCATAGTGTGAAGCTCACCATTGAAAGGGAACATCTGAGATAGAGCTCCAAAATACATGTGTTACTATACTAGAACATCTTGCATGATACCTGCAGCCCTACCACACCACTGTCTATTTTTGTACTTCTAACTGCAGCCTTCAGAGAAAATGAAACATTACTTTTAATGTTTGTTGATGTTGACTTATTGTATGGGTATAAAATAAGTGGTTGGCTCTCATACTTCCGAATAAAGGCCTCAGGTACTTGTTGTAGCCCTGCATCAGTTTCTGAATGGTGGGAGGTAGGACCTCTTCACCACTGGAGTTTGAAGTCTGTATGATCCTAGAAGCAGAACATGAAAACACTCATTAATGCACTTTTTCATCATATTGTGTAATGCACACAATTAGAGCTGCAACAACTAATCGATAAACTCGATAATAATTGATTATGAAAATCGATGTAAACGAATCTCATTATCGATTAATTGGTCTGCGCGTGGCACGGGGGAGATTTACTCATTACGTTACTTCTGTTCCGAAAACACTCTCCGGAGAGTAAATACTAAAGTTTTGTCCCAATTTAAGTACTATACACTTACACTATGCATTATATGCTCTACTGTCTAGTCTATGGATTTTAGAAAGGTAATATCTTCTCAAATATAACACTAGCATTTTTTTTTTTACTAACTGGAAGTATAAGCCACTTCCTAGGCAACGCCGCATGATGTCATACGCACGCTACCATTAGTAGACACCCAGAGTCACCGACAATGACTTTCTTCAGTTTTCTGTTTATGTCAGCGTTAACTTTTATTCCCAACATGAACTCAGTCACCAACAGGCAAAGGTGAAATCATCACATGACTGAGCAAGAACGTGTGCGTCTTCTAAGGCAGGGAGCATTTTATATTAAACACAGTGGAACTCAAACTGATGCACAAGGACAAACTTATGTTTATATCCAAAATGCTCCACTGTGTGCAAGTTTTTGGGAAAACTGGTGCAAGCTGCTTAAAAGTTTTAGTTTAATTCCACTTTATTGTCATTATATGCTGTATTTGCATGCTTGCAGAGTAAATTCTGTAGTTTATTATAACGGAAGTGATGTGTTAGAAACGAGGCTGCATTGCTGATCACACGCAGTGTAGACGTGCTGAAACACAGTGCGAGCGCGAGTAAGATCTGTAATGTCTAATTAAAACACTATGATCAAAAGTAAACACAAGTAAAACAATATGTCTAAAGGCAGTGAGTAACAGAAACCACAAGGTGCAGTGAAAGTGAGTTTTTATTATTAATTTAGGACTGTAGTATAATTCAGTGCTTTTTCTGCATCCATAAAAATAATGCATCAATACTATAATATATATATATATATATATATATATATATTTTAATAGTATGTATGCATTATTTTTATGTATGCACAAAAAGCACCGAATTAAACTACAGTCCTAAATTAATAATATATATTCAGGTGTGTGTGTGTGTGTGTGTGTGTGTGTGTGTGTGTGTGTATTGGGTTCTTTTCTGTTTTGAACAAACAGTTGTGTAAAGTTTTAGTCTGATGTTTATATTTGTAACACACAGTTTGTCAATTTTATTTTAAATAAACAAAAAATACTAAGTAATTGATTATGAAAATAATTGTTAGTTGCAGCCCCACACACAATACATACCCTGATCACTTAAATGTGTCCATAACTTAACTTCTGAACAAATCTCTTCTATTTTTTTTTTTCCTCGACCGGATGAGTGCTGAAATTCTCTACCTGCACTCTGCAGATGGTGTGTATAAGTATCTTTTGCTGTGTATCATTATCGACTGATAGACTGATACAAGGGTGCTGCCTCATGTTCTTGTGCAATATAGTAAATTAATAATATTTCTTTTTCTAATTTCAACTAGAATACATTACATTACAATAGACTTGATACAATTCACTAACAACCTGAACACTTTAAATTATTAGTGGGTGAATATACTGCAAGATTTTGATGAAGTGCATTATTTAAATTGTATATTGGCAATAGCATTTGATTTTCACTGCTCATTTGGGTTACCAGCTAATAAATATTTTCATATGTCCATCATCTTTAGTTGTTCCAGTTTTGTATGATATCAAGCCCAATACTGAACATTACTTCCTACTAGCTACATAAATATTGGAGCCCAGTTATCATTTGGCAAACTACAGCAGGATAATATTCAATGGATTTTGGCGTTTTTGAAATGCAGCATGAAGAGATGCAGAGGAGGAGAATGTGTGAATGTTGTGGCTGTGTGAACATAAATCTGTCTTCTGATTATGTTCAACACTCAAGAATAAAATTGGGGTCAGGTGATGCCACAGGTACAGAGTCAGTTTTATAGCTTTAGAACACCATTCAAAGCATAGTGCTGCATATTAAAAAACACTGAGATTAGCTTAAAAAATTGACAAATCTCATAAAAATTCTTGAATGAAAAGAAAAGCTTTTGCTTCTCCAGGAAGCAAAAGCTTCTCACAAGTATGAAGGCATATGTGGAAAACTGGAAAACATCACAGAAGCTTACTGACAGCAGTACTATCTAAACAACTCTCTCTCTCTCTCTCTCTCTCTCTCTCTCTCTCTCTCTCTCTCTCTCTCTCTCTCTCTCTCTTTCTCACTATCTGCTGAGATATGTGCATGTCAGATATAACTGTCTGCCTACCTCAGAGTAAATCAGCCCTCCCCACTACCCTGCACATCCTCATTAACTATCCAAACAGAAGCACTCTGTCTTCCTTATTATGCTCTAGCTATGTAGTTATCCCAAGAATAGTAATTGGTCCTTATTTAGCAAAACTGTATATAGTCGAATCTGATTATACCACCATCATATGTAAATCCCACAATCAGTTTTCTAGTTGATCAATTTTATCTTTGCTGTATCTTTAAGATGAAAATAGCCTCTTTTCAACTTGAACATAAAATTATTATAACATGAAAAAGCACTAGTGTATATATATATATATATATATATATATATATATATATATATATATATATATATATATATATACACATACACACACACACACACAAGTTTTTTTTTTCTTGTGGCTGGTGTGGTGCCATCGAGGTGATAGGTTTTTTAACTTTAGCATGTATATTTTCCTGGAAATCCTTTAAATATGCCTGTAATTGGACCTTAAGTACCATTATTCTAAAAACTAATGAAAGCTTCGCAACATGCACTTTCCTGGTATCACCCCAGCAACACGGAACACTAGATAGCCACCAGGGGCAGTAAATATATATATAAATATTTTCTCACTTGTAAGTCGCTTTGGATAAAAACATCTGCTAAATGAATAAATGTAAATGTAAATGTAAATATCACCTGGATACATTTTTGTGCATGCTCACATACCAAGGCAACCTAACAAAGGCACAAACTGACCATATGACATAGTATTTCCTATAAATACCACCATCATACATCAATCTTTTCCTGGAGTATGAATTGTATAACACTTTAAAACTACTTTAATGGTAATTATACTTGCATAGTAATTTAAAACACTGTTGTGTTCCTAAGACAGTCAGAAAACATGGTTATGGTTTCACAAGAAACATTAGAGAAGTGATTTGTAAAAAGATTATATTGAAAATGTATTGTTATATTTTTTATTACTGTTTACTGTGTTTACCACTCCCTTCTGCTGTGTTATCAGGCTTGGGTTCATGTTGTTTTATTTTATTTTACATTTAATAAGATAACAGTAATTTGTCAGGATTTTTTTCACACGAATAGAATTTTTTTTTATAAAAAAAAATATTTTTACAAGCGCAACAAACAAAACACTGTATAAAGTTTAATTCAACTTGAAATTTTCTCACACTTACATAATGTATTTATATTTACCCCAAAGTCAGTGTCAGATGAATTTGTGAAGCACACTACAGAAAAAGCGCAAAGAGTGCGTGTGTGTTCCATACAGCGAACCTCAAGGCCACAGCCTCATTTCAGCAAATCCCCCACTGAGACAAAAGGAAGTCTCAAAATGGCAGTAGACTATTCCTGCACAGTAGGAGTATAAAACAATGCCACTATTTTAATTTGCATCTGTACAGTGCTCCAATTATCTGTATCTGTACCTCAATCTGTATTCTATATAAATGTCATTACACTGAAGAATGACAAAAACATGCAGAATGAATGTACACAGTAATATTTTTATTTAATTATATAAATGTTGGGGGGCACGGTGGCTTAGTGGTCAGCACATTTGCCTCACACTTCCAGGGTTGATTCTAGCCACAGCCCTATATGTGTGTGTGTGGCTGTCTGCATGTTCTCCCTGTGCTTCAGGGGTTTCCTCTGGGTACTCTGGTTTCCTCCCCCTGTTCAAAGACATGCATTGTACGCTGATTAGCATGTCCAAAAGTGTCCATAGTGTGTGAATGTGTGTGTGATTGTGCCCTGTGATAGATTGGCACCCCATCCAGGGTGTCCCCCACCCTGTGCCCTATGCCCCCTGAGGTAGGCTTCAGGTTAAGAGTGACCCAGCAAGCATAAGTGGTACAGAAAGTGGATGGATAAATAAATGTTTAGTTAGACCTCAGCAGAGATAAGCTGTCCTGTACAGAGTGTGTGGTCTGCGTGGGCTATACAACACAGTAGCTCTAAAAATAAAAGTTTTTTACTTTTTATTTTTTATGAATTTCAGGCTAGTTTGTAGAGAAATACAGTAGAAATGTGGTTTTATTTTTGAGCTCGGTAAGGAAGTGTTCAGGTCAGGCTATTGGAGCAAACCACTGATAATAGACATTATCTGTATGTCTGTACTTGTATCTGTTTAGAACATTATCTATTCATTCCAAATAAAGTATTCTGTAACACCCCTACTGCACAGATACTGTATAAGGAAATTATCTCAGTAATCTAAAACAATCCACAATGTTAACGCTTTATCCATACTTAGGCCATGATTGATTATTTGATGTAGAGGTGTGGCACTGACATTCCTGTCCTTGTTTAACAGTACCTTTTGCTCCATTATCCCAGTGCATTAGAATTCTTAGTACTACAGTATTTATATGTGTTTATGGTGTTACGCTGCCAATTTAGTCTACACATAAAGTGTGAAGTAATGGAAATACAGGGTGTCCCACAAGTATCCATACATAGGGGAAATTCAAGCAAATTGTAACTTTATTTACCAAACATTCCCTACATGATTGCCATTTCTTTGCAAACACATACGGAGTTGTCTCTCCCACTCATGATGAACTTGTTTTAACACATCTGGTGTTACGCGTGTAATTGCATGTCCACCGCAACCTTCCGACAGCTTCTCGATCCGGCCATTTTGCTAAAAAGTGTTAATTTCCCCTACGTATGGAGACTCTGGGACACCCTGTGTCACAATGATTTGTCTGTACAAGAGTGAAATAAGTACAATCTGTTTTGATTAGTATCCCATAGTTAAATATTAACTGAATCTCAGCAATGAGAATATTTTTTTAGCTAGCAAACATCAAAATGTAATGTATGAAAATGGTTTGCTTTTAAATGATTAAAAAGAACAAAAAAACCCAAAACAATTGTTTAAAAGAAATGGTTTTCTATGATCTGAAGACTCTACTCTTGTCGATGCTTTGACAGCACCTTTCACCCTCCCTTACTGACTTCTGAAAATCTGTCAGGGAGCCTGTGCTGCCTTTGAGTAAAAATTTAAAACCTTTCCAAAAAAATCAATGATATCTGTTTGTACTGCTTATTGTACTGCTATTCAAAGATAATATTTTTTTAAAGTAGCATGTATTATTTGATATCTACTGAGATTTGGGGGGGGGGGGGGGTCACAAAAAATATTTCTTAAAAAATATTTTACAAAACAATAAAACACATCAGCATTGAGATAGATCAGATTGACTCCAAAATACTCAGTCATAGGGCTTGAATGAAAAGAGTAGTCTTTGTACTGTGATATGAGTCCAATAATGATGTATTTCTTTAATTAATTTACTCAGTGTTACACATGGCACTAAACTATTTTTCCTGGTTGTCTTCAAATTGCCAATTATAACAAGCCAACTTTGATGAAAATTAAGATATGTAAATATTAGTGTGATGATTGTAACTTTTGTAATCACCTTAACCATATGCCAGCCAACAAAATTACTCCCACTAGTTCAAATTCCTACCTATTTTACAGGAGATCACGGCATGGTGGGGAGAAGAGACAGGAGTGAATAGGAACATATGGTGAAGCCGACTGACACTTCTGTCTCGCTCTACATCCCCTTTGATCTACTCGGGAGAAAAAAAGGGCCATTCACAGAATGCAAACGCTTCAGAGCTTCCTTAGCTACCATAGCAGGGCCAGATCCACTTTTGATCAGACAAGTATGAAGTAGCCTGCTGTCACATGTCCTCCAAGTATCTCTGACCAGTAAGTAATAAGCCATATCTTATTAACCTGAATCTGCCTAAACTCACATTGTAGTTTAACTACATGAATTCATCCTAGCTATACCGAGCTATCTGTAATCATGTTAGTGCTCTAGTTACTGCACCTCTGCATGGGAGGATAACACTGAACAGGCAGAGAGGAGATGGGGTACTATATGAAGGCTGTTATTTTCATCTGCACCCACACACACTCACACTGCAGCACAGAAATTCAAGCTCACCCAAAAAGTCTACACAGATTAGCTGTAATTCCATCCTACCACCACGACAGCTTTTGTCAGGTCCATATAATCCTGAATGTATACTGTACATATAGATGGCAGCCAGTCTTTCATTTACTGCCAAAAGTTAACTATATTCTGCTTGTCTAATTAGAGAGTATGTCACCATGTAAGCTTTCAGCAGAATTTGCTGACAAAAATGGGTATCTGCCTCTGGTTTCCTGCTTGCAGTGTGACGCATAGTGTTTAAATCTGCAACCCAAACACCAAAACTGGTAAACAGATGTCTTTTTTTTTTTAAGCCTAATAAAAAAATTTTTGTTGTTTGTTTGTTTTTAGAATGATACATGTACAATAACAAGGTTGAAAAGCAAACTATTCTAATTAAACAGAAAAGGTCATAGTAGAATTTCTTACCTGCTAATGAGAAGAAGAAAGACTAAAGAGCCCAGAGGGCTGCATGAACACATAGCTGCTGGAGTCTCAAGCGTCTATCTGAAAGA